>NC_053025.1:490145469-490448323 GCF_003073215.2 Triticum urartu | reverse complement strand
GATATATGATGGACTGACTGAGATGAGAAAAGCTGGTATGAACTCGACCTCTTTTGTTTTTGTAAATATGATTAGCTCATCGTTCCTGCTTTAGCCTATTATGAATAAACATGTTTGCAATGACAACTAGAGATCATAGTTTCTTGTGCCATGCTTGATTAGCTATGAGTTATAATGGTTTACCTTGCGTGCCAACATGCTATTAAAATGGTTGTGATGTGGTATGATAGGGTGGTATCCTCCTCTGAATGATTTAGTGACTTGACTTGGTGCATGTTCATGCATGTAGTTGAAACAAAATCAACATAGCCTTCACGATATTTATGTTCATGGTGGATTATATCCTACTCATGTTTGCATTCGGTGTTGATTGATTTTAATGCATGTTCATGACTGTTGTCGCTCTCTAGCTGGTCGCTTCCCAGTCTTTTGCTAGCCTTCACCTGTACTAAGCGGGAATACTGCTTGTGCATCCAAACTCCATAAACCCCCAAAGTTATTCCACATGAGTCCACTATACCTACCTATATACAGTATCTACCTGTCGTTCCAAGTAAATTTGTATGTGCCAAACTCTAAACCTTCAAATAAATATCCTGTTTTGTATGCTCGAATAGCTCATGTATCAACTAGGGTTGTCCGTATCTTCCATGTTAGGCGGGTTATTCTCAAGAGGAGTGGACTCCGCTCCTCACTCACGAGAAAGTGGCTGGTCACCGGGATGCCCAGTCCCATGCTTTATGCAAACTAAATCAAAATAATTGCAAACAAAACTCCCCCTGGGACTCTTGTTAGTTGGAGGCACTCGTTGTTTCGAGCAAGCCATGGATTGATGCTTGTTGGTGGAAGGGGGAGTATAAACTTTACCATTCTGTTTGGGAACCGCCTATAATGTGTGTAGCATGGAAGATATTGCCATCTCTTGGTTGTTATGTTTGACAATGAAAGTATATAGCTCAAAATATTATTCACCTCTATTTCAAAACCGAGCTCTGGCACCTCTACAAATCCCTACTTCCCTATATGAAGGGCCTATCTATTTAATTTCATGTTGAGTCATCATCCTCTTATTAAAAAGCACCAGTTAGAGAGCACCGTTATCATTTGCATTCATTAATGTTAGTTTACATTGAGTATGACTTGACTGGATCTCTTTTACCATGAATTACAATGTCTAGTCAGTCCTTGATCTTTAAAGGTGCTCTGCATTTATGTTTTGTGGTCTCATAAAGGGCTAGCGAGATACCATCTTGTTATATCATATTATCATTGTTTTAAGAAAGTGTTGTCATCCGAGATTTATTATTATTGCTCGCTAGTTGATTATGCCATTGATATGAGTAAACATGAGACCTATGCGTTATTGTGAATGTGGTTAGTCATGATATTTGCTGAAAACTTGAATGCTGGCTTTACATATTTACAACAACAAGAGCAAATAGAGTTTGTAAAAGTTTTTCTTTATCACTTTCAGTTTATAAACTGAATTGCTTGAGGACAAGCAAGGGTTTAAGCTTGGGGGAGTTGATACGTCTCCATCGTATCTACTTTTCCAAACACTTTTGCCCTTGTTTTGGACTCTAACTTGCATGATTTGAATGGAACTAACCCAGACTGACGTTGTTTTCAGCAGAATTGCTATAGTGTTATTTATGTGCAGAAACAAACGTTCTCAGAATGACCTGAAACTTCACGGAACAACTTTTCAGAAATAATAAAAAATCCTCACAAAAGATGAAGGCCATGGGGCCCACCACCTGTCCACAGGGGTGGGGGCGCGCCTGCCCCCCTAGGGCGTGCGCCCCTACCTCGTGGGCCCCCTGGAGCTCCTCCGACTCCAACTCCAACTCTATATATTGTGTTTCGAGGAGAAAAAATTAGAGAGAAGAATTCATCGCGTTTTACGATACGGAGCCGCCGCCAAGCCCTAAAACCTCTCGGGAGGGCTGATCTGGAGTCCGTTTGGGGCTCCGGATAGGGGAATCCGTCGCCATCATCATCATCAACCATCCTCCATCACCAATTTCATGATGCTCACCGCCGTGCATGAGTAATTCCATCGTAGGCGTGCAGGACGGTGATGGGTTGGATGAGATCTATCATGTAATCGAGTTAGTTTTGTTAGGGTTTGATCCCTAGTATCCACTATGTTCTGAGATTGATGTTGCTATGACTTTGCTATGCTTAATGCTTGTCACTATGGCCCGAGTGCCATGATTTCAGATCTGAACCTATTATGTTTTCATCAATATATGAGAGTTCTT
Organism: Triticum urartu; assembly: GCF_003073215.2. Lineage (NCBI taxonomy): Eukaryota > Viridiplantae > Streptophyta > Magnoliopsida > Poales > Poaceae > Triticum > Triticum urartu. The sequence goes on along the minus strand of NC_053025.1, from coordinate 490,446,059 downwards.
GATCCTATCTTGCAAGTCTGTAGTCACCTAGTATGTGTTATGATCCGTTAACCCTGAAGTGACAATAATCGGGATACTTGCTCCCCCTGCTGTGTTCTCAGTGCCAGATATCCTCAAATATTCCAGAAAAGCATATTTAAATTTCAGGGTATTTGGAGAACTTTTATTTTTGGGGTATTTTTTATTGCATGGATAATTCAGAAGACAGACAGAAGTTACTATTTTTGCTTTATTTAATATAAATAACATAAAGTAAAAAGAGGGTACAGAGAGTTGTGTTTTGTAAATTCATCCATCTCATGCTCATCAAAAGGAATCCACTAACAAGGTTGATAAGGTCTTGTTAACAAACCCATTCCGAGTAACATGGAACCGGGGAATTTTCAAATAACACTAGGTTACCTCAACGGGGATATGTGCATCCCCAACAATAAGAATATCATATTTCTTCTTGACAGTAGGAAGAGGAAATTCAAAACCTCCAATAGTAATTGTTGAAATTTTTCCAATAGAATTGATACTGTGGACTTGAGGTTGTTTCCTCGGAAAGTGTATTGTATGCTCATTACCATTAACATGAAAAGTGACATTGCCTTTGGTGCAATCAATAACAGCCCCTGCAGTATTCAAAAAGGGTCTTCCAAGAATAATATACATACTATCGTCCTCGGGAATATCAAGAATAACAAAGTCCGTTAAAATAGTAACGTTTGGAACCACAACAGGCACATCCTCACAAATACCGACAACTATAGCAGTTGATTTATCAGCCATTTGCAAAGATATTTCAGTATGTGTCAACTTATTCAAATCAAGTCTACGATATAAAGAGAGAGGCATAACACTAACACCGGCTCCAAGATCACATAAAGCAGTTTTAACATAATTTCTTTTAATGGAGCATGGTATAGTGGGTACTCCTGGATCTCCAAGTTTCTTTGGTATTCCACCCTTAAAAGTATAATTAGCAAGTATGGTGGAAATTTCAGCTTCTAGTATATTTCTTATTTGTAATAATATCTTTCATATACTTAGCATAAGGATTGGTTTTGAGCATATCAGTTAATCGCATACGTAAAAATATAGGTCTAATCATTTCAGCAAAGCGCTCAAAATCCTCATCATCCTTTTTCTTGGATGGTTTGGGAGGAAAAGGCATGGGTTTCTGAACCCATGGTTCTCTTTCTTTACCGTGCTTCCTAGCAACAAAGTCTCTCTTATCATAACGTTGATTCTTTGATTGTGGGTTATCAAGATCAACAGCAGGTTCAATCTCTACTTCATTGTCATTACTAGGTTGAGCATCAACATGAACATCATTATTAACATTATCACTAGGTTCATGCTCATTACCAGATTGTGTTTCAGCATCAGAAATAGAATATCATTAGGATTCTCAGGTGTGTCAACAACAGGTTCACTAGAAGCATGCAAAGTCCTATCATTTTTCTTTTTCTTCTTCTTAGAAGGACTAGGTGCATCTACATTATTTCTCTGAGAATCCTGCTCAATTCTCTTAGGATGGCCCTCAGGATACAAAGGTTCCTGAGTCATTTTACCACCTCTAGTCATAACTCTAACAGCATTATCATTTTTCTTACTATTTAATTCATTGAGCAAATCATTCTGAGCTTTAAGTACTTGTTCCACTTGAGTGGTAACCATAGAAGCATGTTTACTAATAAGTTTAAGTTCACCTTTAACATTAGCCATATAATCACCCAAGTGTTCAAGCATATCGGCATTGTGTTTCAATTGTCTACCAACATAAGCATTGAAGTTTTCTTATTTAACCATAAAGCCGTCAAACTCATCCAGTCATGGGCTAGTGATACGTCCATTTTGTATCATGCTTTTATATCGATATTTATTGCATTATGGGTTGTTATAACACATTATGTCACAATACTTATGCCTATTCTCTCTTATGTTACAAGGTTTACATAAAGAGGGAGAATGCCGGCAGCTGGGATTCTGGGCTGCAAAAGGAGCAAATATTAGAGACCTATTCTGCACAGCTCCAAAAGTTCTAAAACTTCACAAAAGATGTTTTCAGAATAAATAAAAAATACTCAGCGGAAGAGATTCACCAGGGGGACCACACCCTGCCCACGAGGGTGGGGGGCGCACCCCCTACCTCGTGGGCCCCCTAGTGGCCCTCCGGTGGCCATCTTCTGCTATATGAAGTATTTCGATGGGAAAAAAATAAGAAGCCATCTTCTCGGACAAAACTCCGCTGCCATGAGGCGGAACCAATCTAGGGCCCTAGCAGAGCTGTTCTGCCAGGGAAACTTCCCTCCTGGAGGGGGAAATCATCGCCATCATCATCACCAACGCTCCTCTCATCGGGAGAGGGCAATCTCCATCAACATCTTCATCAGCACCATCTCCTCTCAAAACCCTAGTTCATCTCTTGTATCCAATTCTTGTCTCCAAGTCCGGGATTGGTGCTAATAGGTTGCTAGTAGTGTTAATTACTCCTTGTAGTTGATGCTAGTTGGTTTAATTGGTGGAAGATCGTATGTTCAGATCCTATATGCATATTAATACCCCTCTGATTATGAACATGTTTATGCTTTGTGAGTAGTTACGTTTGTTCCTGAGGACATGTGAGAAGTCTTTCTATTAGTAGTCATGTGAATTTGGTATTCGTTCGATATTTTGATGAGATGTATGTTGTCTCTCCTCTAGTGGTGTCATGTGAACGTCGACTACATGACACTTCACCATTATTTGGGCCTAGAGGAAGGCATTGGGAAGTAATAAGTAGATGATGGGTTGCTAGAGTGACAGAAGCTTAAAACCCTAGTTTATGCGTTGCTTCGTAAGGGGCTGATTTGGATCCATATGTTTCATGCTATGGTTAGGTTTACCTTAATACTTTTGTTGTAGTTGCGAATGCTTGCAATAGAGGTTAATCATAAGTGGGATGCTTTTCCAAGTAAGGATAGTACCCAAGCAGCGGTCCACCCACATACCAAATTATCAAAGTACCGAACGCGAATCATATGAGCGTGATGAAAACTAGCTTGATGATATTCCCATGTGTCCTCGGGAGCGCTTTTCTCTATATAAAAGTTTGTCCAGGCTTGTCCTTTGCTACAAAAAGGATTGGGCCACCTTGCTGCACTTTATTTACTTTTTTTACTTGTTGCTCGTTACAAATTATCCTATCACAAAACTATCTGTTACCACTCATTTCAGTACTTGCAGAGAATACCTTGCTGGAAACCGCTTATCATTTCCTTCTGCTCCTCGTTGGGTTTGATACTCTTACTTATCTAAAGGACTAGATAGATCCCCTATACTTGTGAGTCATCAAGACTCTTTTCTGGCGCCGTTGCCGGGGAGTGAAGCGCCTTTGGTAGGTGGAATTTGGTAAGGAAAAATTTATATAGTGTGCTGAAATTTACTGTCACTTGTTACTATGGAAAGTAATCCTCTGAGGGGCTTGTTCGGGGTATCTTCACCCCGACCAGTAGAGCAAAGAGTTGCTCCTCAACCTACTGAACCTACTGAAAATGAAAATGTCTGCTTTGAAATTCCTTCAGGTATGATAGAAAAACTGCTAGCTAATCTTTTTTAGGAGATGGAACAAAGCATCCTGATGAGCATCTAATATATGTGGATGAAGTTTGTGGATTATTTAAGCTTGCAGGTGTACCCGGAGATGTTGTTAAGAAGAAGGTCTTCCCTTTATCTTTGAAGGGAGATGCATCGACATGGTATAGGCTATGTGATGATATGGGGTCTTGGAATTACAAACGATGGAAATTGGAATTTCATCAGAAGTTTTATCCTATGCATCTTGTTCATCGTGATTGCAATTATATATATAATTTTTGGCCTCGTGAAGGAGAAAGCATCGCTCAAGCTTGGTGGAGGCTTAAATCAATGTTATATTCATGCCCCAATCATGAGCTCTCAAGAGAAATGATTATTCAAATCTTTTATGCTCGGCTTTCTGATAGCAATCGCACCATGCTTGATACTGCTTGTGCTCGCTCTTTTATGATGAAGACTATTGAATTCAAATGGGATTTATTGGAAAGAATTAAACGCAACTCTGAAGATTGGGACCTCGACAAAGGTAAGGAGTCAGGTATGACACCTAGGTTTGATTGTGTCAAATATTTTATGGATACCGATGTTTTCCATAAATGTAGCACTAAATATGGACTTGACTCTGAGATAGTAGCTTCTTTCTGTGAATCTTTTGCTACTTATGTTGATCTCTCCCCAAGGAGAAGTGGTTTAACTATCATCCTCCCATAGAAGTAAAAGTAGATGCACCTATTAAAGTTGAAGAAAAGATTGTCACTTATAATGATCCTATTGTTCTTACTTCTTATGTTGAGAAACCACATTTTCCTGTTAGGATAAAGGATCATGCTAAAGCTTCAACTATGGTTCATAAAAGCAATATTAAAACTTATACACCTCATGAGCAAATTAAAGTTGAACCTGATATTGCTATTGTTAAAGATCTCTTGTCTGATAATATTGATGGGCATGTTATTCATTTCCTTGATGAGACTGCTAGAATTGCTAAACCTTGTGCTAAAGATAAAAACAGACCTGTGGTAGGCATGCCTGTTATTTCTATTAAAATAGGAGATCATTGTTATCATGGCTTATGTGATATGGGTGCTAGTGCTAGCGCAATACCTTATTCCTTATACAAAGAAATTATGCATGATATTGCACCTGCTGAGATAGAAGATATTGATGTCACAATTAAACTTGCCAATAGAGATACTATTTCACCAATGGGAATTGTTAGAGATGTTGAAGTCTTGTGTGGGAAACCTAAATATCCTGCTGATTTTCTTGTTCTTGGTTCCCCACAAGATAGCTTTTGTCCCATTATATTTGCTAGACCCTTCTTAAATACTGTTAATGCTACCATAGATTGCAAAAGGGATGTTGTTACTATCGGTTTAGATGATATGACTCATGAATTTAATTTCTCTAAATTTAGTAGACAACACCGTGAAGAAGAATTACCTAGTAACGATGAAATTATTGGTCTTGCTTCTATTTTCATACCTCCTAGTGATCCTTTAGAACAATATTTGCTAGACCATGAAAATGACATGTTTATGAATGAAAGAAGGGAAATAGATGAAGTATTCTTTAAACGGGAACCTATTCTGAAATATTTGCTAGTGGTCTTTGCCGCGCCGTTCCGCCGCCGCGTCGTCTTGCTTCTCGTCACGCTGCCCCATGGCGCTGTCAAGCTCATGGGATGGCTCCAACGTCCATGAGGACCACGTCACGTTCCTCCACCAGACGCGACGCCTGCCCGGCGAGAACTTCGTTCGGGTTCGTCTAGCGCCAGAGAAGGAGATTTCGCCGGCACCGGAGGAAGGCGAGCGGGTGATCTTCCGCTCGCACTGCCTGCGCGGCTTCGGCCTTCCGGCGAGCGGGTTCCTCCAGGCCTTCATCGAATTCTACAACCTCCAGCCGCATCACCTCACGCCCAAGGCGGTGATGCTGCTGTCGGCCTTCGTCACGCTGTGCGAGGGCTTCCTTGGGGTCCTCCCCACGCTCGAGCTCTGGGCGGAATTCTTCCAGAGCAAACTCGGCACCGTCGTCGCGGGCGTGCCCGCCCCCTGCGGAGCCTTCATCGCCATGAGGTGGGCGAGCGAGAACAATCCGTTCCCGTCCATTCCGCTGATCCAGTCAGTGAAGCTTTGGCAGAAGTCTTATTTCTACATGAGGAACATCGCCCAACAAGGCGACTATGTCAACCTGCCGGATTACGTAGCCGGCCCGCCGGCTGGGAGGCAGCCTTCGTGGAGCTACCGGGCCAGGTCGCTGTCTCAGGCCGGGAACGCAGTCGTCTCCCGGCTTCGGGTGATGATCCAGTCGGAGGGCCTGACCGGAGCCGACTTGGTGGCCACCTTCATGGAGCGCCGGGTTCTTCCCCTCCAAAGCCGGCCTCACATGGTTTGTCAGATGAGCGGCCGCTTCGACCCATGCCGGCTGAGCACCAGGGAGATGCCTCATGCGGAGGTCTCCTACATGGTGAACTATATCTCCAACTGCAAGCTCGCCGAGGATTGGCGGTACGGCAAGGGGCCGTACTCTCGCGCCAACCCTCCGCCCGTCGTAAGTTTTTTCTTCTTTTCTTCCTTTTGTAGTCGGCCTCATGATAGCCGACTCTTGATCAGTTCGTTTGCCTTTTGCAGAACCCTCTTCTCCCGCCGACAGCCGGGGCCGTGGGGGTAGAGGCCAGCTCCTCCCCGACCGCATGGTGGACGACGCCGATGACCCGGACTTGGGAGCGGCCGCCATGGAAGACGCCATTGTGGGGGAAAGCGACGGGGCCGGAGGCGCGGGGCTCACGGCCGGCTTCGAGGACTGGCCGGATGATGCCGAGGTTGAAGTCGCCCCGCGCCGCCAGCCAGCACCTGATCATCAAAGCGCGAGCTCGTCCGCCGCGCCGGCTGCTGGCGGCGGTGCCCAGAAGTGCCGGGCCATGTCGATCCTCTTCGGCAGCCGTCCGAAGAAGTCCAAGGCTTCCACAGCGGCGACCAAGCGAGATGAGGCGGCCGCGAAGGCGGCCCGCTTCCGCAAGGCGGTGAAGCAGCCGCAGGCGATCTCAACGTAAGTCGTCGAATGCTTGGATATATTTTTTGTTGTTCTTCTTTTCGATTGAAAACTCTTCTAAACCTTTCTTTGCTCGCCGGACAGGGCGCTGCTTTCCCTTGAGCGGGGTCCGGGCGGCTCCGTAGTCGGGCCGACTGGAGGGTCTTTAGGCTCCCGTCGCGTGGATCCCCGCGCCGACCTCAGGGAGGCCACGGAGCGGAACACACGAGAGGCGCGGGAGGAGCGGGAGGCGGCGGAGCGAAGGGCCGCCCAGGCGATGAAGGAGCAGGCCGACGCAGCAGCCAAGGCTCGGACGGAGGCGGCAGCTACGGAGATGGAGGCGGAGGCTTCGCACAACCAGCCTCCGCTGCTAGCCATTCCCCTCCACGCCGTGGCCCCCAACATTCCTGTGCCTCCGCTGGAGGAGGTTGACCAAGAACCGCCGGTGATGGAGCGGAGGGAGGACTCCGTGATTTTCATGGAGAGGGCGCCGCCGGCAGCGCCAACCGGAGCGGGCCAAGGCGGACAGTCGGCTGCGGCGCCAGAGCAGCCGGCTAGGGGTGAGCCGGAAGCGGGAGCCGGCCTCGAGGTGCAGCCGGCAGTGTGCCAGCGCGCAGGGGGAGGCACCGCTGCGCCGGAGCCGCACTGAGCTTCGGGTGCCCGCCGGACGGTGGAGGCCTTGGAGGCGGCCAACATCGGCACGTCCGAGTGGACTCCCAGCGGCGGGACGGGCGAGCTGAATGTGGCGGCCCAAGAGGTTCGGAACCGGCTTCAGGCCCAAGCCGCCTCGCTGCAGCAATACACCCAGGAGTTCCTTGCGACGCGGGCCGTCATCCGGGTGAGTCTTCTATCTTTGGTTGCTTTGTTCTCTTGATTTCTTCCGTGGGGGCGCGTCAGCGCACCCACTGGGTGTAGTCCCCGAGATTCGGGCCGACTGCTGAGCAGTCGGGTCGGATCTTCCTTGACGACTACCTTATTCTCGCCTCCTGTCTAATCTTCCAGGAGTATCATAACCTCCGCGCTGCCGCTTTCAACTCCCAGGCTCAGGAGCTGGGTCGGAGAACCGAAGACCTGATCAGCAGCCGGAGTACGTACTTGGTTTCGTTCATCTCCTGTGGGGGCGCGTCAGCGCACCCACTGGGTGTAGTCCCCGAGATTCGGGCCGACTGCTGAGCAGTCGGGTCGGATCTTTCCTGACGACTTCACCTTACTGGTTTTTCTTTTGTCTTTCGTGCTCGCAGAAGCCAACGCCGACTTAAGGGGGTAGCTCAGTGAGGCGCAGGCCGCCCTTCGTGCCAAGGAAACCGAGTATGACGCCTTGGTCCTGGAGCATGACCGCCTGGCCAAGAAGCTGGCTGACCAGGAGGAGAGCCACAAGGCGGCTCTGAAGAAAGCGCAGGATAACGAAGCTGCCCTGAAGGCCGAGTTCGAGAATGAAGCGGCGGGCTGGGCTGAGACTAGGCAAGCGCTGAATGAAGGCTTCGGCCGTATTGAGGATTTGATCGACGGTAAGCTGCCTTCCTCGCTCCTTGCCTGCCCCTTGCCGCCTGACTTGTGTTCTGACTTGAGCTGCTTTTTATTCTCTGTGCAGACTACTTTCCTGGCTACTCCGTCCTCGCCGCCCAAACCATCGAGGCCCATCGCGAAGCGCGCCGGCAGGCGGGGGCTGAAGTCGCGCCGGACGCGAGTCGGTCGCTCGAAGAGCAACTCTTGGCGGTCCAAGCGCGGCTGCAGCCGGCTCATCGTATGCTCCGCCGCCTCCAGCGCGCCGGAGCGCAGGTGTTGGCCGCCCTCTGGCCAAGCGAGGCGATTCCCTGCACCCCGAGTCGGACTACCGACTGGCTGGAGGTTGCGGTTGGCCGCTTCGAGGCCTGGAAGGCGTTGGCGGCCCGGCTTGGAGCTGGGCGGGCGCTGGAGTTCGTCCGAGCTTGGTATTCGGGGCTGAACCTGGACCAGCTGCGCACCTGGCGGCTGGAGGCTGACAAGGAGCTAGAGGAGGTGCGGCCGGCTATCGCTCAGCGCGCATCGACAATCGCCGAGTGTACTGACATCAGCGTCTTCGCTCCCGAGATTAATGATGACGGCGTTGCCCAGCCGGAGGAGTGGTTCGGGCTGGATCCGGCGGCGGGTGAAGACTCGGCAGAAGAAATCGCCTCCAGCGACGAAGGCGAAGACGACGAAGTAGAGGAAGACGAAGACGTCGAGCTGGCCGGTGGAACAACCAGCCAGCCTCAGCCTGACCGTGCCTCCAGCAACGAGGCGCGCGCAAGCGCGCCCTCTGCGGGAGGCGGTGATCATGCCGAGGTTCGCCAGCCGGCCGCTCCTCCAGCCGGCACTGCCGTCTCCACCGACCTGCCCGGCTCTTCGGTCGCTCCGCCGGCTTAATCTGCCGTCCTTGTTTTTTCCTGCTTGTTGCCTTCTGAACAATTTTATTAAGCTTCCGCAGTTCCACCCACTGGGGGTGTATCCAAACTATGTTGAATGCTGGCCTTTTGAAGGTCTTTTATGTAAATATTATCGTATGTTTGGTTTCCATTCACGTATGCTTTTTATCCTTAGGTTGTTTCCTTTGCCGTCTTCCCTTTCTGGGAAGGCAAGTACTCGAGCTTTCTTAGATTGGAGCGAGGTGAAAGGAAGCCAGCCGGCCGGCTACTTTGGTAGCCGGTCGGCGGTGGGAGAAAAACCGGCTTTTGTTATATTAGTCCGTTAGTCCCTAGCCGTTTTTTGTGTGGGCACCCGTTCCTACCCTTAACTCTTGCCAGCCGGACAGCCGGTTCTTCGAACTGCGACTTTTGGCAAGAGAAGGCTTGGGAGCCGGCACACTACTTGTCTGACTACGGGTAGGACTTCTAATATAACTCCAGGCGGCCAGTCCCCGGGCCGACTAGTCGAACCCGGTGCCGGACAGAAAAAAGTGAATGCGATGACAAGGCCATAAGCATGATACTTTTCATTTATAGACAAAAGATGGCAGTCCCCGAGCTCTCCTCGGGGGCCCTATTGTCTCGTACTTAGTACAAAAGTTAGCGTGATACATACTGCATTTCAGCTGTAAAACCTTCGGAGGAGGTTGGCGTTCCATGGTCGTTCCGAGTCCTTGCCGGAGTCGTCTCTCTTTCGTGCCTTCGGCTTCTGGGCGTCGATCAGGTAGTAGGAGTCGTTGCCTAAGGCTCTGCTGATGACGAAGGGGCCCTCCCAAGGGGCCGAGAGCTTGTGTTGGCCGGCTGTTCGCTGGGTCAGCCGGAGCACAAGATCGCCCTCTTGGAAGGATCTTGGCTTGACCTTCCGGTTGTGGTAGTGGCGCAGGCCCTGCTGATAGATGGCGGACCGGCTGAGGGCTAACAGCCGGCTTTCTTCCAGTAGGTCGACGCCGTCTTCTCGTGCTTCCTTGGCCTCCGCTTCCGTGTACATGGTTACTCGAGGCGAGTTGAACTCGATGTCAGTTGGGATGACCGCCTCGGCACCATACACGAGGAAGAAAGGGGTGAAGCCGGTTGACTTGTTTGGTGTAGTGCGCAGACTCCAGAGGACAGCCAGCAGCTCATCGAGCCAACAGCCGGCTGAACGCTCCAGTGGTACGATCAGTCGGGGCTTGATGCCGGAAAGGATGAGGCCGTTGGCTCGCTCGACCTGGCCGTTTGACTGTGGGTGGGCGACGGATGCTAGATCCAACCGGATGCCTTGCGTCGCGCAGAAACGTGCCAAGGCTCCCTTGGCGAAATTTGTGCCATTATCGGTGATGATGCTGTGTGGCACGCCGTACCGAGTTGTTATATCTGCGATAAATGTGACGGCAGTCGGCCCATTCAGCTTCTTGATCGGCTTTGCTTCGATCCATTTGATGAATTTTTCCACGGCGACAAGCAGATGTGTCATGCCGCCGCGCGCCGTCTTGAATGGTCCCACCATGTCCAGTCCCCAAACGGCGAAGGGCCAGGTGAGGGGAATGGTCTTGAGTGCTGAAGCCGGCATGTGTTGCTTGGAGCTGAAGAGTTGGCACCCTTTGCAATGTTTAACTAACTCCTTGGCGTCATCCAAAGCAGTCGGCCAAAAGAAACCATGGCGGAAGGCTTTGGCGACGAGTGATCTTGAGGCCGCATGGTGGCCGCATTCTCCTTGGTGGATGTCTCTCAGGATTGCAATGCCCTACTCTTGCTCGATGCATCGCTGGAGGACTCCAGTGACACTGCGCTTGATGAGCTCTCTGTTGACGATTGTGTATGCTCCGGCTCGGCGTTGGACTTGTCTTGCCTCTACTTCGTCAGCCGGAAGATCTTGGTTTATTAGGAAGTTGAGGATGGGTTGAGCCCATGACGGAGCTGCGACTTCTTCTATTGCCAAAACGGCTACTGTGACCAGGGCGGGCAGGCTGGGCGGTGAAATGCTGGAGTCGGCCGCCGCCTGTTGTGTTGGTGTAGTCTCCGGGCCAACTACCACAGTCCCCGAGCCGGGTGAGGCAGTCCCCTGGTCGGGCGTAACTACGGAAGTCCCCGAGCCGCCTGCTGATACCCCCTGGCCGACTATCGAAGTCCCCGGGCCACCTTCTTGGTTCTTCGAGCCAGACCCGGCCGCGTCGGGGTCAGGCGGCACGAAGATGGAATCGGACTCTGGAGACGGCTTGATAGATGGCTTGAGGAGGCGTTGTAGAGAGACGCCGGTTGGTATTGCTTGCCGGGTGGAGCCTATTCGAGCCAGAGCATCAGCTGGCTCATTGTCGGCTCGCGGTACATGGAGGAATTCGCATCCTTCAAAATACCCGCTGATCTGCTGAACAAGGAAGCGGTAGCTTGCCATATTTGCGTCCTTGGCATCCCAGTCGCCGGATGATTGCTGGACCACCAAGTCCGAGTCGCCATAACATAGGATCCGGCGAATGCCGAGTTCTTTGGCAAGCCGGAGCCCGTGTATGAGCGCCTCGTACTCGGCCACGTTGTTGGAGGCGGCAAAGTGAATTTGCAGCGTGTATCTGAGCTTGTCGCCTTTGGGAGAGGTGAGGATGATGCAGGCTCCCAAGCCGGTGCGCATCTTGGACCCATCGAAGTGCATGCGCCAATGAGTGGAGTCGGGAGCCGGCGGTAGGTACTGGGTCTCGGCCCAGTCGACGAGGAAGTTGGCCAATGCTTGGGACTTGACGGCGGTGCGAGGCTGGTAGAAGATTGTGTAAGGGGCCAGCTCGATGGCCCATTTCGCCACCCGGCCGGATGCATCCCGGCTGCCTATGATCTCGGCCAGTGGGGCGGTGCATACGACCATGATGGGATGCTCTTGGAAGTAGGGCTTCAGCTTCTTGGCGGCGAAGTACACGCCATAGCACATCTTCTGGTAGTGCGGGTAGTTCTGCTTCGAGGTAGACAGCACCTCGCTCAAATAATACACTGGCCTCTGGACCGGCTGGGCTCGGCCTTCTTCTGGGCGTTGGACTACGATGACGGTGCTGACCACCCGGCTGGTTGCGGCAATGTAGAGGAGCATGGGCTCTTTCTCAGTCAGCGCCGCTAGGACTGGTGGTGTGGCCAGCATCTTCTTCAGCTCGTGGAAAGCTTGGTCAGCTTGGTCATTCCACTCGAAGTGAGTGGTCTTCTTCATGAGGCAGTAGAGGGGGAGAGCTTTCTCTCCGAGCTGGCTGATGAAGTGGTTTAGGGAGGCCAAGCATCCGGTAAACTTCTGGACGTCTCAAAGTTTGGTGGGAATCGCCATTCTCTCAATGGCCTTGATCTTTACTGGGTTGCATTCGATGCCGCGTTCGGAGACCAGGAAGCCTAGGAGCTGGCCGGCTGGTACTCCAAACACGCAGTTCTCGGGGTTAATCTTGATTTGGAACCGGCGTAGGTTCTCAAATGTTTCCTTGAGGTCTTTCAGCAAGGTGCCGCGCTTCTCCGTCTTCACCACAATGTCGTCTACGTAGACGTGGGCATTCCTGCCGAGTTTCTTGAGGAGGCACTTCTGCATGCAACGCTGAAAAGTGGCACCGGCATTTCTCAAGCCGAATGTCATAGTCAGGTAGCAGAAGGCTCCGAATGGCGTGATGAAAGCGGTCTTCAGGCGGTCTGCCGGATCCAACTTTATCTGGTGATACCCTGAGTAAGCATCCAAGAAACTCAACAGCTCGCATCCGGCCGTGGAGTCTATCACTTGGTCAATCCTCGGCAGGGCAAAGGGATCTTTGGGGCAGGCCTTGTTGAGGCTCGTGTAGTCTATACACATGCGCCACTTGTTTTTCTTCTTTAGCACGAGGACCGGGTTGGCGAGCCACTCTGGAAAGAAAACTTCCATAATGAAGCCGGCTGCCAGAAGCCATGCTATCTCCTCTCCCACAATCCTGCGTTTCTCCTGCGACAGTCGGCGAAGGGGTTGTTTGACTGGCTTTGCGTCTTCTCGGACGTGTAGTTTGTGCTCGGCGAATTCCTTCGGGATGCCCGGCATGTCCTTGGGGGACCATGCAAAGATGTCCCGATTCTCACGGAGGAAATCGCTGAGCTCGCCTTCCTCTTTGCTGTTTAGGTTTCCCCCGATGACGGCAAACCTCTCTGGGTGCTCGGGGTCAAGAGGTATCTTCTTCGTCTCCTTGGCCGGCTGGAAAGATCCTTGAGCATCATGCTCCTTGGGATCGGGGGACAAGGCCGACTGCTTGCCGGCTATGGCCACGACTCGGTCCAACATCTTCTTTTCTTCGGCAATCACAAGGGACTCGGCCAGCCGGCTGCTGGCTGCTGCGCACTCAGAGGACTTCTTGTAATCGCCGGCTACGGTGATGACGCCTTTGGTGCTTGGTATCTTCATCTTGAGGTATGCATAGTGGGGAACTGCCATGAATTTGGCCAAGGCAGGTCGGCCAAGCAAGGCATGGTAAGGGCTTTCCAGGTCCACCACTTCAAACCAGATCGCTTCCCGGCGGAAATGCTCCTTGTCCCCAAAAAGTACATCAATCTTGATCTTGCCAATGGGGGCGCAGGACAGGCCGGGTATGATGCCATGGAACACTGTTCGAGTAGGCATGAGTTGCTTTGTCTTGACGTTCAGCTTCTCCAGGGTGTCGCGGTACAAGATGTTGATGCTGCTCCCGCCGTCTATCAACACACGGGAGAAGCGGGCGGCGCGTCTGTCCGTTGCAAGGGTGGCATCCAGAACCAACGCATAAGAGCCGAGAGATGGCATAACCTCTGGGTGATCGGCCCAGCTCCAGCTGATAGGTTTTTCTGACCAGTGCATGTGCTCAGCGGGGTTGGCAGCAACCATGCTGACTTCCTGGTTCTCTCGGCGTTTGCGGCGCCGGTCTTCAGGCTGGCTTGTAAAGACGATATAGGCGGCATGCTCGTCGGGGAACTCATCATGCACAGCTCCGACTGCGGGCCGAGCGGCCGGCGCCGGCGGAACTGGAGGCGGCGGGCTGGCAGGCGGAGGCGGCGCGAGCCCTTCGCCTTTGGAGATTCGGGTGAGCCAATGGCACTTCCGGGTTGTGTGGTTGGACGGCTTCGCGCTGCTGTGGAACTTGCATGGGGCGTCGAGAGTTTGCTCATAGGAGAAGGCCGGCTGCCAAGCCGGCCTGCCGCCCTTGGGTTTCTTGGGTGCGGGCCGCCCTTCGGGCGGCACGTCTTCAACTGTGGCCACCTGCCGACTGGCGGGAGGCGGCGCGGTGCCCTTGCGCTTGTGGTCGTTCGAGTGTGGGCGTCGGCCGGAATCCCCAGTCGGCGTCTTGGGCGCAGGGTTGAGTACTTTTCCGGACGCGTCTACCCGGAGCTCGGTCTTCATTGAGGAGTCGGCGTTGGCGTACTTGTCTGCTATGTCCAGAAGCTCGTCGAGGGTAGTCGGCTCGTCGCAGAGAAGCTTGTGCTTGAGGAGGGTGCCTTCTCGGCACCCGGCTGTGAAGTATTCTATGGCTTGCACCTCGTGCACCCCTTCGCAAGAGTTGCGGAGCTCGGCCCAACGCATGAGGTAGTCGCGAGTTGACTCGGCGGGGCCTTGTACGCACAAGGAGAGCTGTCTGGGATTGGGAGCCCGCTTGTAGGTGCTGGTGAAGTTGCGGACGAAGGCTTCTGTGAAGTCTAGCCAGCTGTTGATGCTGCGTGGTTTGAGGCTGTTGAGCCAGGTCCGCGTCGTGCCTTGCAACATGAGGGGCACGTACTTCACGGCAACACACCGGTTGCCGTTGGCTATGCTAACCGCTGTGGAGTAGTCGATCAGCCAATCTTCTGGCTTCACGAAGCCGTTGTACTTGGGCGTGTCTCTTGGGAGCGAGAACCCTTTCGGGAAGGGCTCGTCGCGGATGCGGGGGCTGAAGCAAGGCGGACCGACATCGTCTTCTTCTTCCAGCGCCAGGGATCGCACCAGGCGGTCGATCCGATGGCGGGCGTCGTTTTCGCTGACTCCTTCGCGGCGACCTAGTCGGCCGCTGAGAGTCGGATGCGCCACCGGCGGAGGGGTGGGATATCTCTCTCCACGGGGCCGAGGCGGAGGCGGGTTGCCCTGCCACTCCACGGCCCGAGGGTGGCCTTCTGCGTTTCGCTCGATGGAGATCCGGGTTTGGCTTCGGCTGGCAGCCGGCTCTTTCTCGCGCCGCGCGCAGTCTCTACCCGCAGTCGGCGTCCGGGACGTCGCGCCGTGATCTCGGCGCGGGGGAGGGCTTTCCGCGCGGGCTTCGGCTTCGTGCCGCTGCGCGGCTGCATTGATCAGCTGCTAGATGCGTCGGGTCATGTGGGCGAGTTCTTCGGCCCCCAGTCCGTCTAGCTCGTCTACGGCCGCCTGGGCGGCGCGCAGGTTCTCGAGCGGAGTGGCGTAGACTGGGCGGTCGACTTCTAACGTGTTGGCAATGACAGCGCCGCGCTGTCTGACAATGCTGACCCGGCTGGGCCCGCCTGGGGGCGGCGTGCCAAAGGCGGCGCGGTCGGCCTCGCGTCGGTGGGCCTCAGCGAGGCGTCTCATGGAAACCAATTTCCGGCCTTCCGTGAAGGGGCGAGGCGGCGAGCCTCCAGTGCTTCAGCGTCAGCGTCGGCCGGCAGGGGGATGGACAAGTCGTGGACTGCCGCGTGCGGGGCATCGTGGGCGCTCTCGTCAGCAGCGCCGTCGTGGCCGATGACCATCACCTCGGTGGTGACAGCGTCGCAGCCATCGGCTCGGGGAAGCGGGTCATTGTAGATCGTGACGTTGGTGGGGAAGGTGTCGAACGAGGCCGTGTCGGAGTCGACAGACATCGGATCAGTGGAGCCAACTGACTCCAAGTCCACAGCAGGCTCGCCGAAGACATGGAGCCGGCCGAGGAGGTTGACGAGGTGCTCGGTGCCCGCGTCGGAGGCGAGCTCGTCGGAGATGAGGGTCTTGTCGAGGAGATCAGCGAGGCTGCTCGCTGCGCAGGCATTGGTGACGCCTTGCAGCGCGTCGTGGCAAGCGCCATCGGGCGTGCCAGGCTGGCTACGCTCGCGGGGGAGGAAGAGGGTCCCCGTCCAGAACAGGTTTCCGGACGACGGTGCACCTGGCCCCATGGTGGGCGCCAAATGTCGGGTGGTAGGTGCGACATATGCCAGCGGGTGGCTTATCATTGTGGGAGCCAGTAAAACATCACCGTTGCCTGGAAACGAGATGAGGCGAAGACATGCACGCCGGCGAATCTTACCCAGCTTCGGGGCTCTCCGTGGAGATAACACCCCTACTGCTGCTCTGCGGGGTCTCCGCATGATCACTAGATGAACAAGTAGCTACACGTGTAGCTCCTTGAGCTGTTTGGCGAGAGGATGAAGAAGGTCTCTGCTTGCTCTCTTCTCCTCCCTACGTGGTGTCTAAAACTAGCAGGGATCAACCCTTTGCATGGGTGTCCCGGGGGTTTTATATAGGCCTACCCCCCGGGGGTACCATGGTAATCCGGCTGGGCGTGGGGCCCAGTCGTCCATGTCTTCGCTCTCCGGCTTCTGCGCCAGCTGCTGGGGCCCGCCGGCTGGTGGGTCCCGCCGGCTGCCGGCTCCCTGGTCGACAGACAGGCCCCACTGTCCAGGGCCTTGTCGGTGGCTGGTGACTGTTGCTCAATCTTGGTGACGAGGGCTTCGCCGAGGTAAGCATGGCTACAGTGCTGCCGTCCGGCGAGTGACCACTGTAGCCTCACCGCGTCTTGTCTCCTTAATGGGGCGTCTCCTTCGAGGGGGCGGCAAGCCGGCTGGAGAGAGCCGGCTCCGTCTCGGGCCGACTGGGGGAGGCCAGGCCGCCTTCAGGTGTCTCTCTGCCTGAAGGGGCCCACCGCCCGTGGGCCGTACTGATAGCCCGTCGTGGATGACATCAGGGTCAGTGTGGCAACAGTGCCGCGCCGGACGGGTCATGGCCACCCGTATGGCGCACTGTGCCAGGCGCGCTCCGGGATTCGGGGGTGGCAGGCTTCACTGTAGCCATGCCCCGTCACATCGCCGTTATGTGGATGCAGACTTCGGGGGTACGGTCTTGACCGATTTATGGGAGCCGGCTCCTTGGAGTCGGCCTTCTCGCAGCCGGCTCCTCGGAGCCGGCCCTCCCGCGGCTTTCTTCATGAGGGCTGAAGTCGTGCCGCCTTCCAATAGCCGGCCTGGGAGACAGCCGGCCAGGGGAAGGCAGCCCCATGTCTTGGATTCTTAAGAGC
This sequence comes from Triticum urartu, assembly GCF_003073215.2. Lineage (NCBI taxonomy): Eukaryota > Viridiplantae > Streptophyta > Magnoliopsida > Poales > Poaceae > Triticum > Triticum urartu. The sequence continues at coordinate 490,428,871 of NC_053025.1, read as the reverse complement.
CGGGTCAGCTCGTAATTTTTTCAGAAAGGCCAGGGGGAGCCGGCTAGGCTACCCGTGGTCACTTACTCCGACACCCGCTAGCCACCTTATGCAACTAGTGCATGTCAGTCGGTAGACCCAGTCTCACGTAAGCGTACGTGTAAGGTCGGTCCGGGCTGCTTCATCCCACAATGCCGCCAAATCAAGATAAGACTATTAACGTCAAGCAAATTGACAAAATCGATGCCCACAACAACTTGTGTTCTACTCGTGCATAGAAACTACGCATAGACCTGGCTCATGATGCCACTGTTGGGGAACGTAGTAGAATTTTAAAATTTTCTATGCATTACCAAGATCAATCTATGGAGTCATCTAGCAACGAGGGAGAGGGGAGTGCATCTACATACCCTTGTAGATCGCGAGCGGAAGCGTTCAAGAGAACGGGGTTGATGGAGTCGTACTCGTCGTGATCCAAATCACCGATGACCAAGCGCCGAACGGACGGCACCTCCGCGTTCAACACACGTACGATTGGGGAAGACGTCTCCTCCTTCTTGATCCAGCAAGGGGAAGGAGAGGTTGATGGAGATCCAGCAGCACGACGGCGTGGTGGTGGAAGCAGCGGTGATCTCGGCAGGGCTTCGCCAAGCTCCAACGAGAGGGAGAGGTGTTACGAGGGGAGAGGGAGGCGCCAGGGACTTGGGTGCGGCTGCCCTCCCTCCCCCCACTATATATAGTGCCCCTAGGGGGGCGCCGGCCCTAGGAGATCCCATCTCCAAGGGGGGCAGCGGCCAAGGGGGGGACTTGCCCCCCAAGTCAGGTGGGGCGCCCCCCACCCCTAGGGTTTCCAACCCTAGGCGTAGGGGGAGGCCCATGGGGGGTGCACCAGCCCACCAAGGGCTGGTTCCCCTCCCACTTCAGCCCATGGGGCCCTCCGTGATAGGTGGCCCCACTCGGTGGACCCCAGGGACCCTTTCGGTGGTCCCGGTACAATACCGATTACCCCCGAAACCTTCCCGATGGCCAAAACTGGACTTCCTATATATAAATCTTCACCTCCGGACCATTCTGGAACTCCTCGTGACGTCCGGGATCTCATCCGGGACTCCGAACAACTTTCGGGTTACCGCATACTAATATCTCTACAACCCTAGCGTCACCGAACCTTAAGTGTGTAGACCCTACGGGTTCGGGAGACAGGCAGACATGACCGAGACGACTCTCCGGTCAATAACCAACAGCGGGATCTGGATACCCATGTTAGATCCCACATGCTCCTCGATGATCTCATCGGATGAACCACAATGTCAAGGATTCAAGTAATCCCGTATACAATTCCCTTTGTCAATCGGTACGTTACTTGCCCGAGATTCGATGTCGGTATCCCAATACCTCGTTCAATCTCGTTCCCGGCAAGTCACTTTACTCGTACCGTAATGCATGATCTCGTGACCAAACACTTGGTCACATTGAGCTCATTATGATGATGCATTACCGAGTGGGCCCAGAGATACCTCTCCGTCATACGGAGTGACAAATCCCGGTCTCGATCCGTGTCAACCCAATAGATACTTTCGAGGATACCTGTAGTATACCTTTATAGTCACCCAGTTACGTTGTGACGTTTGGTACACCCAAAGCACTCCTACGGCATCCGGGAGTTACACGATCTCATGGTCTAAGGAAATGATACTTGATATTGGAAAAGCTCTAGCAAACGAACTACACGATCTTGTGCTATGCTTAGGATTGGGTCTTGTCCATCACATCATTCTCCTAATGATGTGATCCCGTTATCAATGACATCCAATGTCCATAGTCAGGAAACCATGACTATCTATTAATCAACGAGCTAGTTAACTAGAGGCTCACTAGGGACATGTTATGGTCTATGTATTCACACATGTATTATGATTTTCGGATAACACAATTATAGCATGAATAATAGACAATTATCATGAACAATGAAATGTAATAATAATCATTTTATTATTGCCTCTAGGGCATATTTCCAACAGCATCATCATCACTGTCATCACGCCGTCATGCTGACGAAGCTCTCCCTCGACACTCTACTGGATCGTGAGTTCGTGGTACGTCACCGAGCCGAACGTGTGCAGATCGCGAAGGTGTCGTACTTTCGGTACTAGGATCGGTCGATCGTGAAGACGTATGACTACATCAACCGCGTTGTCATAACGCTTCCGCTTACGGTCTACGAGGGTACGTAGACAACACTCTCCCCTCTCGTTGCTATGCATCACCATGATCTTGCGTGTGCGTGGGATTTTTTTTGAAATTACTGCATTCTCCAACACAACTTGCACAAGGCGAGTCTTCCGTCGTCCCCGCGCCAGTTAGCAGGGTCACGGTGAACAAGATAGGGGAGATCAAACCGCTCCTGGACCCTTGGGTTGCTTGTAATGATGTTATTAGTTGAGTCAGGAATGGTCTTGAACGAACCTGCCATGCTAGCTGAGGTGATGATGTCGCACTGATCAATGAGTTCCTCCACTGCGTCATCATTCAGATTGGGGCAAGAATAACGGGGTCGTTTCCAGCTTGTTCCCTCCATGAAGAAGACGATCAAACAATGGCAGAAGGAAGGGTGAAGGCAAATGGAGGAGGGAGGAAGAGCTAGCATGCGACAGCAGTTCCAAATCGAGAGGGAAATGCGAAGAGTCGGTGGACGGTTGCCACGGTACATGAAGAGGCGCCTGGGGAGCGAACGGTTGCCACAGAGGTCACACACCGACGACAACGGCCAAGTGAACCGCATGCAATCCCATCGCACAACACACACGTCTTGTTAATTTGAACCGTTTCTGTTCTCTTGTGTCAACGCAAACAGTTCATCCGAGTGAACTGCATGCCGTATATCGCACACACCTTAATCTGGCTGACCATTTTTTTTTGTTGCCTCATCACAAACAGTTCATCCGAGTGAACAGTATGCTATATATCGCACACACCTTCATCTGACTGCCCGTTTCTTTTGTGTTGCCTAATCACAAACAGTTCATCTGAGTGAACTGCATCTTGTGTATCGCACACGCCTTTATCTGGCTGCCCGTTTCTTTTGTTCCTCCTCATCGCAAACAGTTAATTGAATTGAACCGTATGCCCTTCATCGCACACGCAACTAAAATCTAAACCGTGTTTGATGCATCCTCCGTCACAAATGCTTTCACCTTTTTTATGGTTTTCATACACCATCGTTTGCGATTATTGCATCGCACACAGTTTCTCGAAGGGTCTCTTATCAAAGTGTCGCGTTACCAGCATCCTGTGGTAGTGAACAATATATACCATAAAGTTTCGCATTTCCTCAAGCTTTCCAACGCCATATCATTTGCTCCATTTGGATGTACGGTTAAAAAATTAGCTTCAAAATACGAATTCGGTGGAACCTGTACCGTTTTCTAAATTACTTTTAAACCATTCAAAATTAGAAAAACTTTCAAGATGGAAAAATAGCGCATTTTCATAAGCTTTCCAATGCCATATAATTTATCTCAATTGGATTAGCCGTTTAGAAGTGACATCGAAAATACGAACTTGACTATTCGGTTTGTGAGATTTTATGATTTTCCAAATTACTCTTTAACCATAGGGAATTAGAGAAAAAATTCAACATGTGGAAGGTGCGGTTTTGCAGTATCTTTCCAAAGTCATATTATTTGCCTCATTCCGATAAATGGTTTAGAAATGCGATCGAAAATACGATTCACATTTTTTGTATGAAGGAAAAATGTTTTCAAAACTGCTCTTAAACTGCTTAAATTTTACCAAAAATTTAACTTGGGTCATGATACTCGTGTCCATAGCTTTCTAACGGTATATCAAAAGCATCATTTGGGCAATGTTTGCGGAAGTTCAACCTAGCACTTTGGGAAGTTCAACATTGTAACGCCCTCGATGCGGCTATATCTCCTACGAGTCGAAGCACGACTTAGAGGCATAACCGCATTGAAAGCAATGTCGCAAGTAAGGTAATCTTCACAACATCCCATGTAATACATAATAAGAGGAAAGGTACATAGTTGGCTTACACTCGCCATGTCACACAAAGTACATAAATAGCATTACATCATCCAATACACTCATGGTCCGACTACGGTACCAAAATAAAAGATCAACCCCAACGTGCGACATGGTCCCGATCGCCCCAACTAGGCACCACTACTGATCATCAGGGAAATACACATAGTAACGGCGTGAGTCTTCGTCGAACTCCCACTTGAGCTCTAGCGCATCATCTGGAACAGAGTCATCGGGCCCTGCATCTGGTTTGGAAGTAATCTGTGAGCCACGGGGACTCAGCAATCTCGCACCCTCGCGATCAAGACTATTTAAGCTTATAGGAAAGGCAAGGTAATATGTGGAGCTACAGCAAGCGACTAGCATATATGGTGGCTAACCTGTTCGCAAAAGAGAGCGAGAAGAGAAGGCAAAGCACGAACGAAGAACTAGAGAACAACCTACGGCAAACATTACTCCAACACCGTGTTCACTTCCCGGACTCCGCCGACAAGAGACCATCACGGTAACACACTCAGTTGATTCGTTTTAATTAAGTTAAGGATCAAGTTATCTACAATCGGACATTAACAAATTCCCATCTGCCCATAACCGCGGGCACGGCTTTCGAAAGTTCAAATCCCTGCAGGGGAGTCCCAACTTAGCCCATGACAAGCTCTCACGGTCAATGAAGGATATTCCTTCTAGCGGGAAGACCCGATCAGACTCGGAATCCTGGTTACAAGACATTTCGACAAAGACAAAACAAGTCCAGCAACACCGCCCGAATGTGCCGACAAATCCCGATAGGAGATGCACATATCTTGTTCTCAGGGCACACTCAGATGAGACTAGCTACGATTAAAACCAAACCTCAAGTTGTCCCGAGGTGGCCCCGCAGGAAGCTCAGTCGGACCAACACTCAGAGGAGCACTGGCCCAGGGGGGTTTAAATAAGATGACCCTCGGGCTCCGGAAACCCAAGGGAAAAAGAGGCTAGGTGGCGAATGGTAAAACCAAGGTTGGGCATTGCTGGAAGAGTTTTATTCAAGGCGAACTGTCAAGGGGTTCCCATTATTACCCAACCGCGTAAGGAACGCAAAATCCGGGAACATAACACCGATATGACGAAAAACTAGGGTGGCAAGAGTGGAACAAAACACTAGGCAAGAGGCCGAGCCTTCCACCCTTTACCAAGTATATAGGTGCATTAAGATAACAAGATAATATAATGATATCCCAACAAGAAAAATAATGTTCCAACAAGGAACGATCTCCAATCTTCACCTGCAACTAGCAACGCTATAAGAGGGGCTGAGCAAAGCGGTAACATAGCCAATCAACGGTTTGCTAGGACATGGTGGGTTAGAGTTTTGACATGGCAATTTGGGAGGCATGATAAGCAAGTGGTAGGCATCGTAGCATAGGCATAGCAGAAGAGTGAGCATCTAGCAAAGCAAAAATAGAAGTGATTTCGAGGGTATGATCATCTTGCCTGCAAAGTTGTCAGAGTTGACTGGATCCTCGAAAGCAAACTCAACGGGCTCCTTGTTAGCGAACTCGTCTCCCGGCTCTACCCAAACAAGACAAACAAGCAAAAGGAACACAATCAACCACGTGCAAGGCTCAAACAACATGATGCAAACATGGTATGCTATGCGGGATGCGATATGTGATGCATATGCAAGATTTGACAAGGAATGATTGAACCTGGCCTCAACTTGGAAATCCAAGTGTGCCACTAGAAAGGTGAGGTGATTTCGGTTGAAATCGATATAAAGATCACCGGAATCGGATGCACGGTTTGGAAATGGCAAGCAAAACAAATATGGCACCGGTCTGCGATAAACAGCAAGTAGCCATCTAAATGCAACAAGTTAATTATGCTACAGCACTCAAACATGGCAAAAAATACATGGCAGGGATCCACTCATGATGCTTGACAAAAGATGAACACTAAGCTACGGCCAATTCTTCCATTAACAGGTTCAAACAAGCATGGCAAAAGTGCAATTGATAAACAGGTTTCAGACTTAGTTAAATTAACCCAAGCCTGGAATTTCAGATCAGGTAGCACACTTTGGAGCATGAAAACTATATACTACAGGAACTTAACATGGCAAAGTAAAGCATGGAATGAAGCTACTCAAATACATTAACAAAAGTCCCTTATTGACCTTGAGCCAAAAGGGATCAGAAAATACAATTGCAAACATGTGAACATGGCAAAAACATAATCAGATTACAGACTTAGAGAAAAACTGGAACATGCAAATCTGTTAACGAGTATGCATGTTTGCGAGCTCTATGCACTCACTACAGAGCAAGGCATGACAATCCAAGCATACACCCATCAAGAATACACATTATATAAGCTAGACATAGCAAGAACAACAACATAGCATGCACGGATCAACAACAACATCCTCGACAAAATCGCTAACAAGTAGACAATCTGCCCAGATTCACGAAATGACAAAAGTAGAGCTTGATTGACTCAAGCTAGGGTGCTCCATAAATGCAAACAGAGATATGGATCGATAGAGCAGCACATTATTAACAAAACATCCTTACTGATCATCCTCAAAAGAGGCACGGATCACTAGTAAACAACATGAACATATGGCATATTGATAAAAACAGATCAAGGACTTGGAGAAATTGCTAAGTCCCTGAAATCAGCATTAACGAATGCACTACTTTGCAAGCTCGTGCTAGTCACCACACACATCACAAAAATACATGGATAGCGCCTCTGTAAAGATGGCAAAGCATATAACAAAACACATGTAGAGCTCAGGAGCATATCATGCACACAATAATCATGGCAAAAATGACAAATAGCTATTTGGTGCAACAGATCTGACAATTAACTCAAATAGCTCTGTTCCAACAGCATTTCGGGCAACAAAATGAGCTCAAATGAAAATGATGCAAAGAGATGAAATGATGTACTCTCTGAGACAAAGATTTTAATATGCTACACGCCCAAAACGGATCTACGGATGCGGAGTTACGATGCGATGAACATGGCATAAAAATACTGCAGAAAAATGACTTAGAAAATATCCCGGGGTCAACCTAGGGTTTGATCCGATCCAGATCTCGTGCACGGAAGCCGAGGTTCGTCGGGGCTTCGCCGGAGACGTCGCCGAGAAGAGGTGGAGGTCGCCGGAGGATGCAGCTCACCGGATCCGGCCCTCTCGCGGCCGGATCTGACCGGAGAAGGAGCGGGGAGGCGCGGGCTCACGGCGGTGAGGAGGAAGCCGGGAGGCGGCGGCGGGCGCGCTCCGGCCGGCGAGAGGAGGTGCAGGGTGGCGGCCGGACGAAGACGGCGGTCGGAGTAGGGCGGAGGCGGCGGCGCGCGGCATGAGGAAGAGGAGTCGCGGGGCGGCGCCTGGATGGGCCGCGGGGGCCTCCCGTGGGCTCGGGCGGGCTCGGCGCGGTCGGCGGCGAAGTGGGGCTTGGGGACGCCACGTGGCAGGCTCCGGTTGGCGGCGGCGGGTCGGGCGGACGTGTCCGGCCGCGCGGAGAGGAGCGGGACTAGGGTTTCGGGGAAGAAGACCCGGGATTTTCGGGGAGAGACCTATATATAGGCATAGAGGGAGCTAGGAGAGTCCAAATGAGGTGCAGTTTTCGGCCACGCGATTGTGATCGAACGCTCTAGATGATGGAGAGGGTTTTGGGCCAAAATGGAGGGGTGTTGGGCTGCAACACACACGAGGCCTTCTCGGTCCCTCGGTTAACCGTTGGAGCATCAAACGAAGTCCAAATGGTACGAAACTTGACAGGCGGTCTACCGGTAGTAAACCAAGGCCGCTTGACAAGTCTTGGTCCAATCCAGAAATATTTAACCCCCACACATGAAAGAAAGGTAGAAAGGACCACCGGAGGAGATAGGAGCACCGGAATGCGAAACGGACAACGGGAAAGATACTCGGACGCATGGGACGAACACGTATGCAAATGTAATGCACATGATGACATGATATGAGATGCATGACAACGACAACAACACACGAAGACAAAACCCGAATCCGAGGAAATAAAATAACTTAGCGCCGGAAACGGCAAGAGTTGGAGTACATATAAGGTAAATTACATCCGGGGTGTTACAAACATACTACTACCGGAGCAGGTCAGGTTGTGATCATAATAGTTATTCTTCACCCCCTCTATTTTAACATCAATGCACCGTAATTTTATATTTCGTAAATTTTTGTCTTATTTAATACGTAATAAGAGAACGTAACAAAATATGTAATCACCAGAAAATAAATTTTATGGTACGTAAAATTACAGACGTAAAAATAGTGTAAAATCTTTCCTTATAATATATAATAATAATAATAAATGGATTGACTCTATGGGTTCACCGTCACAATACACTTCTTCCCGTGATTTTACACTTTCAGTTTATTTCATATGGTTTGCCCGAGGTGGTACTATTTTTCTGCACAGGCTCACCACCGTTCACTTTTATTTATGGGCCATCAGCTGGCGTGTACGTCCGCCCAGGCTAGGCTGCAGCAAACGCACGAACCAGCCCATCCCACCAATGCCATGCCGTAAGAAGAAAATTACATTCTGTAAACGAGATGAAAAAAATTATTGCCGGGTGCTAAACTCAAACCTTGGTCTCCTAGATGTGAGTGGGCTGGGCTAGCCATGCGAACTATTGGCCGACTTTCATAAAAAGAAAGGTTTGATTTTAAATGAACCATATCACGAGTAGATCCGAGCGAAACATTCGAAGGAAAATGTTCGTATTCGGCCACATAGTTGCAAGGCTGAGCCTAATCAACATCCAATCGCTACACTTCTAAGCCTTTTCTGGGCCATGAACAATGTGAGAAAAAAAGGCCACGGCGGTGTCGAACTCGTGACCTCCTGTCCCGGCAAAAAGCTCCAGCAACCAACCGGACGTCCAAATTTGATGTTAAATAATCCCACATTGTTCCTTTAAACAGAATCCTACCGATTTATATATGTTAGCAAGTGTCATGTAATCAGCAAGACGCATAAGGAAAGAGACCGTGAGATAAATTGAGGGTTGTCTATCGAAGGAAATAATTGATGGTGGTCTATTAAAGGAAAGAATTGACCTTTGTCTACTAAAGGAAGGAATTGAGAGCTGAATATGAACAAAATAAAGTAAGGGTGGATTTCCGGATTGTGGGTATAAAAGGAAGGAATTGCTGAGGGTTGTATATTGAAGGAAATAAATTAATGGTGGTCTATTGAAGGAAATAATTGATCCTTGTCTTTTTAATAAAAGAAATTTACATGTGAGGCATATTGGGTATTAAAGGAGATGAGGGCGAGCCAGCCGCCCGGACGCAGAGAGTTGGATGCTGGAATGCTCTGAACAAAAAAGGATAAATGGAGCAGTGTGCGGCAGTAGCACAACAGTAAAGATAAAAATATGATGGAATGCGCTGAACGTTGTGTTCACCGAGAAAATACTAGGATTGTGTGTTTCTCAAAAATAATTGCATTGTGTTTGCTGAACAATGGTTGTATTTATTTTCGTACATTACGTTTTACACATACTTCTAAAAAATAATTGCATTGTGTTTGCTGATATGGTGTTTGATCTCCATACACTTGCACAAATAATGTATTTATTTACGTTGCGAAATTGATATGTCTTTTTCTCTTAGCTGATATACATATATGTATGTCACAAATCATATGTTGTTGTTAATGTTATCGCAGTGGATTTTCTTAGCGGATATAAGGAATGGTGCTTGATGACACACGAAGCAGGTTTTTCGATTTTTTTTCCCGGTGCAATGCACGGGCATTTGTATTAGTATACATAAAGTGCAATTTTTTTGTTTTTTATGCCAAGTTTTACGTAGTGAATCAACATGAATGTAACTATGTGTATCCCATATGTAATTTATTTATGAAACGATCATAAGATTACCTCAGGTGAAGAATAACTTATTCTGCATCATGGGTGATGAATAGTAACACTATATATATACAGTTTACTGATTTCTTGATTTTTTCTTTTAAATGTTAAGTTTTAAACCAAAAAATGTAACGAGCAACTAAAATTAAGTACATTGACAGTTATTCTAGGTCGTCTAATGTCATTAGGTTTTTCTTTGTCACGTGTGCACTTATAAGTGTAGTCCACTCTTCGGGAATCATGTTAATATAATCAAATGATGGATCAGAGCTTAGTGCAATGGTTTAACAAATAGGAGTGTTTTTGTGCAGCAAACCTGGAGAGTACTCCTTCTGTAAGAAATATAAAAGCGTTTAGATCACTAAAGCAGTAGTCTAAATGCTTTTATATTTATTTATTTATGAAGGGAGTAGATGTCAACCCCAATAGGGGCCCTCCTATTTAGTGCGTTGCGGAAACGCGCACCTGCCACTCCCCACGTGCCTGCTTTTTGGGTCAGCCAGTATGCAGGCCTGACCATGCCTATTTTGATTTTTAAATTGTTTTTCTTTTTTAACTACAATTTTTTTATGAATCTTGAATGAAAAAATAAGCATTTAAAAAAATCAATTCCAAAAAATTCTTCAAAGTAAAAGAAAAATGTTCACAATTTTTAAAAATGTTTTTCCTGAATTTTGAATTTTTTTTATTATGAACATTTTGAATTCAATGTTTATTAGTTTGGTGAACAATTTTCGAATTGGACGATTAATTCTTGAATTCAATGAACATTTTCTAGAATTCATGGACATTTTTTAATATATGAAGAATAGTTATTAGAATTTTGATGAACATTTTTTTGTATTTTATGAACAAATTTTGAATCATGAACATGTTTTGAATTTTGATGAATATGTTTTTATTTGATGAACAAACTTTGAATCGATGAAACATTTTTGTATCGTGATGAACATTTTTTGTATTTGATGATTTTTTGAAATTGATGAACAAATTTTCAATTTGGTGAACATTTCTGAATTTGTCGAACATTTTTAACTTTTTTACATTTTTGAATTTGATAAAATACGAATTCAATGAATCCAAAATTGTTCATGATACGAATTTGAAAAAATATCGTCAAATGAAAAGGAATGTGAAAAGGAAAAATATAATAAAAATAATAACGAAAAAAAAATGAAAAATAAAATAAAATAAAAAACAAACATGAAAAAGGAAAAGAAAAAAATTAAGAAGCAATAAAATCAAACAAAAAACAAAGAAATTCGGTCTTCCCCAAAACTGGAAGACCGAACATGCACTACTTGAGCCGGTCCAAATTAACATACCGACCATGAAAGTGGGTGCGGATTTGTTCGACAAAACGTCGATGTGCACGACAAATAGGAATCGCCCTGCCCACTGACAACCTCTTCTACCGGCCACTTGTGGCTGGACTATCCATATGACCCTTTTTGTATTCTTTTGAACTTTTCAATTAATTAATCAATAATAAAGTGTCCTCATTAAAGCTGCAAATGAGTCGAGCTCGAGTGAGTTGGAGTTGGCTCAGCTCAACTCATATAAAAATTCGAGCGAGCTCAAACTAAGTGAAGCTCATGATCGAGCTGTAGAACATGACTCGTGCTTAGCTTGTAACGATCTCGAGTCGATCTCGAGCTAGTTTCGAGCTAAATAAGATGGTAAAAATTATAAATCTATGGGTGAAAAACAAAAAATTAAGACGAATATGCTGGGAACCTTTGCCAAAAATATAGGATATTTAACGCATAGTCGACCATGTGCCATAATTAGGCCTAAATCTTCTCTGCACGTAATTAAGTTTTCATGTTCGTTGGTAAATAAAATGGAGAAAAATTATGGACAACATATATGATAATAAATTCAGTTTTGCTAAAATACATCTAGATGTGCCATAAGTATTAGACATCTAAATCCTATGTCATTGATCTTACATAATAAATTATCTTATTTTCATTTCATATATGGCATGATCATGTAACATAATGATATTCTGTCGAGCTATCAAGCTAAAATTGAGCGAGCCAACATTGACTCCAGATCGGCTCGTTTCTCGATCAATCTACATAAAGTTTTCAAACTCAGCTCATTTCTTTTCAAGTCGATCTCGAGTCGAGTCAAAAAACGAGTCGATCTCGAGCAGCTCACGAGCCTCGAGTTTTTCTTGCAGCCCTAGTCTTCACCCTAAAAAAAACCTAGTGTCCCTGCCAAATTAAAAAAAAAAAAACTGGAGTCCCTGCCTCGCTGAACGCCAACCTCTTCGCCCCAACTAACACGCAACAGTATCACGGCATCGTTTTTTTTTCTTCTGAAGTATCGCGGCATCGTACGCACGATCCCAGCCGGATCTTCCACCGGCGGCAAGAGCTTCCCAGCGATGGCCTCTCCTCTCGTACTTCCCCTCCTTCTCCTCCTCCTCATCCTGCCGCTTTCCGCCCCATGGACGGCGGCCGACGACGACGGGGCGGTGGCGAGGTCGGCCTTCCCCATGGACGGCGACGTAGCGTGGGTGGTGCAGGTCAGCGACCTCCACATCAGCGCCTACCACCCGGACCGCGCCGCCGACCTAGCGAGCCTCCTCGGCACCGCCCTTCGCACCATCCGCCCCCACCTCCTCCTGGTCTCCGGCGACATCACCGGTGCGCCCTCTCCGCCTATCTCCATGAATCTTGAATCCGCGGGACACAGCGTTACAGCTTTCGCAATTGGTGCCCCAATAGTTCGTTTGATGCGCTATTTCCTAATTTCACACGAATTTCCTACGGTCATGCAATGATATTTGGCACTCCGAGTCTAGTTTATGAGGATAAATGATTATGAAGCATACAAACTTGTTAAAAACCGAGTCAAATATATTTGAACACCCTGAATTGGAACTTATCATTCGTGATGTAACATACTGTGCGACGATGTAAAATTTGGAACAACTCCAGAGATGTTAGGTGCTACTGATGTTCAGACTGGATGGTTTGTTTCATCTTGACTGACTGTCTGGAGAGTCTAGTTTAGAATTAGTTCGTCGACCTTTAATTCTTCACTCCCCAATAGCAGCATAGAACAAAGCGGCCTTGATACAGTAGAAAGAGATAAATTGGTTAATAAAACTCAGAATTGGTGGTAGCTGGAAAATTTAAAAGTTGAACTGAATCGAATTGTTGGCCTACTGGAACGTTTTTCTTGGATGATCTCATCTTTTCATTCTTTGCTTCTGGTTATAAGAGAGAAATTTTCAGACCAGCATATCCATACTTGGTTACATATATTCTACAGTATATGGTAAAGAGAACTCCTCTGATAAATGAAAATAATTATAAACAGATGGTATAAGAACATATATGCTGTCGTTCCTGTAATTCTTTGAACACTTCACTGATTGTATTATAACTTCCATCTTGTTAGATGCAAAAAATAGTAAAAGAACTACATCCAGACAGGATGAAGATGAATGGATTACATACAAGAAAACTATTGATGCAATTGTTGCAAAAGGCGGTATTGATAAGAGGAGGATATTTGATATTAGAGGCAATCATGATACATATGGAGTTCCCTATAGAGGAAGCGAGTTGGACTTCTTTTCAACTTACAGTGTTAACTCACAGCTTGGCCAATTAAGCACCATTAATAGCATAATCCTCCAGGTACGGTTCGTTGCTTTGTCAGCTCTCCTTGTGAAGCATGTTCAACTTTTTCAAGATGGCTGTGTTTTAACTAATAATGCTGTGATATGTTTCCCCTGGCTTTTCGAGGTGTAACCTTTAACAGAATTGCTGGCAGAATTTCCATGTTAACATTATTATCTACTAATTTTACAGTGCAATTGATTGCGATAAATGATTATGCATATGAGAGAGCACATTGTCTTGAACAAATTTCCTTGTCAACTGGTACAATAAGAAACTAATGTTCGAATATCAATATGATAATATCAATCTTTTGTGAACTGAGTGTAGGTTGAGACATCAATAATAAGTTATAAAATATGACATGCATATACAAGTACAATTGGACTTGAGGAGTAATATACTAATGCCGCTGGAACCTTTGTGGTACAGACATAAACTATTGCCACATTGCTGACACAGGAAATGCATTAGTGTGCAGCACTGCAAAATATGTTCATCTGCCTACATGAGTATACTATATAGTTAAATAACAAAACCAACTCTTATTCTTCTCAAGCAGTCATTTTTATTGTGAAGAACCAAGTGTTCCATGGTATCTGCACCTTTTAGTTTCTTTCAACCACCTGGCATATATTTAAGTCTAATCGGATCACAACAATACCAGAGAGAAGCATTTGGTAGAATTTTCGACTCCTAGTTTGAATTGAGTTTATATGGATCTAATTGTGCATGATACATTCTCATGATTACATATATGTATGTTAATCGTACTTGCAATTCCGGAACTGATATTTTGTCCTAAAAGGTATTATAGGGAGATAGAAATTATCTATTCCTGGGCATAGATGATACAATGACTGTTGGCATTCGGTTTCCTTCTAATTTATTTGGACACCCAACTGATAAGAGGATAGAAGCAGTTAACTCAGAATTACAGTACTGGACCAATCATTCTAATGTTCCGATTACAAAAGTTGTATTTGGACATTTCCCTATGTCGTTTACTACTTCGTCTGAAGTAGGACAGCGTTACGAAAGTGTGTTTGCAAGGCATTCAATTTCAGCATACCTATGTGGCCATCTGCATGCGAAAGTTAGTTAATCAGCTTTGGAGGCATCATCAAATGAGAACAAAAGAGCGCTCTTCAAGCTTTTGGGAATGGGAACTTGGAGACTGGAAAGAGTCCAGATTGATGAGGATTTTAGCAATAGACGGAGGCGCAGTCTCTTTCATTGACCATACGTTAAAACAGCCATTCCAAACTTCTATCTTGATCACCTATCCAACAGATTCAAGAAATATGAATATATTGGAATCAAACAAGGGGCCACCTAGAAATGATATAAACGCTCTTGTTTTCTCTGAAGAACTTATTGTCAATGTGAGTGCAAGAGTTTTTGATTCTCATAATGAGTTCAAGATAGTTGAGGAGATGCCTCTGCAACTTGTTGCCAACTCTTCTGGTCACAAACCTTTCTTCCATGCCATGTGGAATGCTAAAAATTACAGAAGTCCGTCTCCTACTCGCTACTGGTTGCAAGTGTTTGTGCTAGATTCTAATGGTAAGAAGACTGTAAGTGAGCGAAGACCATTTTCAGTTGAGGGCAAGATAGCGATTCTACACCGCCCATGGCTCAACCGTTTGATATTTGAAATTGAATGGGAAGACGCTTATAGAGTTCTTCTCTGGAGTAATTTGGCCTTCACCATTCTGTTGTTGCTCATTCCCCAAATCCTGTACCATTTTTTAAAGAAAAAGTCATCATATCAAAGGTGGGCCTTGTCAGTTCTAACATCCCCTGTCCAGCAGCGAAAGGCTTGGTTTTGGTTGGTCTTGTTTTTAATGGAGGGTGCAAACAGCAAACCGTTCTGGTTTTCTTTGTCCCTGTATGTTCTTTGGATCACCCAGATGCCGTGGTTTTGGGGTCATGCAACATCTGAAAATGGAGAAATTGCTCAAATGTACATATCTGGATGGAGCATACCTTCTTTTGGTATGGCAAACTACAAGCTGAGCAGCCCAGATGTGATGGTGATCACCCTGCCTTTCCTATACCTGGTGGTTGTCCCTGTAGTAGTCCTTGCATATGGCTTGTTTGCAGAAAGGGCCGCGGCTTATTTGCAGTACCATAGAAGAGCAGAAGACAGAGCTAACACAGCAGATACAACCGCTGAGGCAGCACGCTTTCTGCCAGGTTCTCCAGCTCCAGGAGCTTTAATGAACCTATCTTGCAAGAACAAGATAAAGTTTGTGTTGATCAAATTTTTTGGTGGCTGGACAAGGAGGATAATTCTACTCGCGTGTTTGATCACGGCCATGATACATTTGAAGGTTTGTATTTCTATTAGCCCAGCTTTCTAGTGTAGATTTTTCACATTTTAGTGTTAACATAAGAGTTTTCTCTTTGTGCAGCTTTCTTCAATGTTAATGTCAGCCTATGGGTCAACACCAGTTGCCTTGTCTCCTCCATTAACATGGATGCCACTATTACTATTAAGTGTTGCTGCCTACTGTACAATGCTCCCTGTAGGTTAGCGTAGAACCCAGAACTGTACATTTCTGAAGTGAACTGTGGTTGGGTACTTTCTCGTGTTGTACCCTTTACATTCAAGAAATTATAGAATATGTATGCTGGAGAAGAAACTCGTTTTATGCATATGCTAGGTTCAGACTCTACATATAAAACCATGAAATCCCAACAGTTGTTTCTTGTATCTTGGTGCCCTGTCAAACTAGTATGAAAATGGTTCAAGTACGATATGCTTAAAAATTGCGAACTAAGCTACCTCGTTTGCCTTGAAGATTATATAGGATAAAACAGATAAATAAAATAATATTGCATGACCTACTATAAAAACTGTGGATGCTAGGTAATTACAGATTGAATAACTTAGAAAACATGATGCACATGACAGTATGATCCATAACTGAACATAGCAAGTTTGAGAGGAATTAATAATGATCATAACATAACAGAACATCACTTGCTAACATAGAACCACAGCATAATTGACACTGCATCAGTCATCACCAGAAATACTAAGGAAAATGCATAACATAACTGAGCATACAGCCATAGCATGGCTCATAACATAACTGAACATGAAGCATAGCATAGTTCACCGAATCGCACCATCCAGAAGACAAGTCCTAGGGACATCACACACACTGATGCCCAACTACCTAGATTTCACCCGACGCACTGATCCTGTCCATGATGTTGGCCACGACCTCCTTGGACTGCCGAAGCAGCACGATGCTCTTCTTGAGGCGCTCACGCTTGGTGCCAGTGCCAGGCGACGGCATGAGCATCCGCTCCACCCCTGCCAGCTTGTTACCCAAAAGCTCGTCAGACAGTTCCCTCTCGAGCTCACTCTCCACGAGCCGCTTGACGCCACGAAGGACGTGCAGCGCCAGGCCGTCGATGAGCCGGAGCATGATGATCTTCCAGTAGGCGGTCAGGCGCGCGCTCAGGTCAAACGCCTGCCCTGCCAACTCAGAATTCACCCTCAGATGCGACACGTCCACTTCTCCAAAGCCTACCAGGTTAAGAAGGGTGGGCTTGGAGGTGTCCGCCACGAAAAGGACGTGGCAGCGCCAGGCCGTCGATGAGCCGGAGCACGAATGATCTTCCAGTAGGCGGGGTCAGGCGCGCGCTCAGGTCAAAAACGCTGCCCTGCCAACTCAGAATTCACCCTCAGATGCGACAACGTCCACTTCTCCAAAGCCTACCAGGTTAAGAAGGGTGGGGCTTGGAGGTGTCCGCCACGAAGGACGTGCAGCGCCAGGCCGTCGATGAGCCGGAGCACGATGATCTTCCAGTAGGCGGTCAGGCGCGCGCTCAGGTCAAACGCCTGCCCTGCCAACTCAGAATTCACCCTCAGATGCGACACGTCCACTTCTCCAAAGCCTACCAGGTTAAGAAGGGTGGGCTTGGAGGTGTCCGCCACGAAGGACGTGCAGCGCCAGGCCGTCGATGAGCCGGAGCACGATGATCTTCCAGTAGGCGGTCAGGCGCGCGCTCAGGTCAAACGCCTGCCCTGCCAACTCAGAATTCACCCTCAGATGCGACACGTCCACTTCTCCAAAGCCTACCAGGTTAAGAAGGGTGGGCTTGGAGGTGTCCGCCACGAAGGACGTGCAGCGCCAGGCCGTCGATGAGCCGGAGCACGATGATCTTCCAGTAGGCGGTCAGGCGCGCGCTCAGGTCAAACGCCTGCCCTGCCAACTCAGAATTCACCCTCAGATGCGACACGTCCACTTCTCCAAAGCCTACCAGGTTAAGAAGGGTGGGCTTGGAGGTGTCCGCCACGAAGGACGTGCAGCGCCAGGCCGTCGATGAGCCGGAGCACGATGATCTTCCAGTAGGCGGTCAGGCGCGCGCTCAGGTCAAACGCCTGCCCTGCCAACTCAGAATTCACCCTCAGATGCGACACGTCCACTTCTCCAAAGCCTACCAGGTTAAGAAGGGTGGGCTTGGAGGTGTCCACCACAGCGTCCATAAACTTCTCATGACCTTCCATGATCTCGTACCAAGTCTTCATGTATTCAGGATTAGCCGTGAAATCAGCTACCAGCTCCATCTCGATCAGCTCCTCAATGTGCTGCGCGGATCGCGCACGCGCCTTCTCCATCAGCATCTGGACTGCACGGCGGCAGGATGACTGCACCTGAGGGAAGTTGTCGGCATGCTGCAGAACTACCTTTGACACCAAGTCCTCCACATACTCCCACACCTCATTGACAAGATCGTGCGGTATCTGCATGACGGTCTCCACCTTCTTCTTGCGCAGGACCTGGAACGCCGATCTTGGCAGGAAGTTGGGGAGGTTGACGCCCTTGGTCTCCTCCAGAACTCTCACCTCCTCCATCAGGAACAGGCCGCCACGCCCTGGGACTTCAACAGGCAGCTTCTTTGCGTATGCATTGAGCATCTCCGCGATACGGGCCGTGCCGTGGAAATGGCAGTCGTCAGGGAACTCATCGAACTCGCCCCTCACCAGTATCTTCTCCAGGGAAGAGCACACCTGCTTGACAATACGAATAAACTCTCTCACCGCGTCAGCAACGCTAACAAGATCAGGCGGCATCTGGTTGAGCTCGGTGCTGCTCCGGCTAAGGCGGTCGTTGATCTGCTTGACGATGTCCGGGAGGCACTTGGCGATGATGGTCGCCTGAATCTGCATGAGTCGCTGCGCAAGCACAGGAATGCCCACCATGGACTTCTCGATCTTGGACAGCAGATGGTGGTACTTGAACAGCTTCTCCTCCTCTACACGAGCCTGGTCATAGGTCTCGTCCCCGATGCGGTTGCGGAAACAGACGTACCCGAGGCCAATGTTGACGTCGTCCATGGTGACCTTCTCGAGCAGGCCCTCGGGGGACTTGTCCACCTTGGTGACCACTGCAAGCGTGCGCTCACCAGTGCGGTCCACCTGCTGCGACATGCGGATGGACTCGCACGTCGGGAAGTCGACCGTGGCAGAGAGCACGTTCAAGATAATGCTCTCTTTCGGCGAGATGTAGTCCTTGATGATCTTGGCGATCTGGTCGTAGATGTCGTCGGGCTGCCCTTTGACCGGCACGCGCGTGATGCCGGGGAGGTCGACGAGGGTGAGGTCGGGCACGCCCCGCTTGCGCACGACGAGGGTGATGGGCGCGTCGGAGATCCCCTTGCCCGACCCGGCTATCTCCGCGGTGGCGGTGTTGATGGCGTCCGCGACATTGGCCTCCGTGGTGGTCACCACGCGGCCGTTGCTGTGCTCAGGCTGCAGCACCGGCGAGTCGGCGGAGGGGTCGTCCTGGAGCCGCATGACGAGCGGCACGCGGGTGCAGATGCCCTGGCCGCGAGGGAGGCTGATGCCGGCCAGGGACTCAAGGACGCTCGACTTGCAGATGCCCTGGACTGGTCGCCGACAGCCACGATCGTCGGGAGCTGGATGCCCTCCTGCGTCACCTTGAGGTGGCGCAGGCGGTCCACAGCGTCGAGAAGCGGCCGTATCTGGTCGTTGTACGACGCGGCGATTGCGCTCCCGGTCACGGCGCTGGCCGCGGCCTCGCCCTTGCCGTCGCTGATCACCATCTGGAGATTCTTGGACGAGTCTGAAGCTTTGTTCTTCTTTGAGCTCGGCATGTCTGGAGCTAGGGCGGGGTGGCAGGGAGGTGAGGAGGAGCGTGCTGGTTCTTCCGGGAGGCGGGTCGATTTATGGTGGGGAAGGTTTGGGCGGGGAGATGAAGCGGCTGGGGCTCCCACCTCGGAATGCGAGGGGGCTTTGCGCGCGTTGGGGAGTTGTAGCGTCGGGGCGCAGCAGCTTGGAAGCATTCACCCCCCGGCGCTGGCCGTTCCGACTTCTCAGTTTTCTTTCCTCCATTTTCTCCGGAGAGTTCCCCATATACCCAGTGACGACCCCTCGAGTTCGGATCTTCACAGCCAGGTTAAAGGGCCGAATTAGGCTATGAAGCTGACGGCCCACATATGGGCATTGGGCACATGGGTGTGTTTGGACGGTGGCCGAAATTCGGGAGCTCCTTTTTTTTTGGGCTCCTAATCGGCGCTTGTCACGTGAGTGCTCTATGGGCCGGCCCAGGTACCCCCAGCTCCCTGAATGAAACTTGGTACAGGTAGAAAGAAAACCAGAAACGTTTTTTTAGTATTTCAAAAGTTTGTGAAATAAGAAACTGTTCGCAGGTTTGAAAAAAACTCACGAATTAGAAAAGACTCCATCGAATTTTTTGAAAAAAGAGTTCATCTATTAAAGGAAAAAAAATCAAAATTTTGAAAAAAGTACATCGATCTTGAAGAAAAAGTTCACAATTTTGAAAAAGTTCATTGATCTAGAAGAAAAAGTTCATAAATTTGAACAAGTTCATCGATTTTTTAAAAAGACTCATGAATTTTAAACAATATCATGGATTTTTTTAAATCACAAATTAGAAAGAAAAAAATCATCGATTTGGAAAAACTTCACAAATCTGGAAAAAAATCACTAATCTAAAAAAAGTTCATCAATTTTAAGAAAGATAAAAATTTTGATAAAACTTCAACAAACTTTAAACAAAGTTGACGAATTTGAAAAAAAGTTCATTGATTTTGAAGAAAAATTCACAAAATTTGGAAAGAAAGTTCACAAATTTGAAAACAAATCATCAAATTTTGAAAAAATGTTCATCAATTTTGGAAAAAAAATCACAAAATGAAAAAACATGTATTTAAGAAAACTAAAAAAGAAAAAAGAATAGGAAAAGGAATAAAAGAATAAAACCAGCACCCATGGAATAAAAGGAAAAAACAAAGTATTCATGCATAAGCGGGTGAGATGGCCTCGTGGTTACATCTATTCTTTTCTAACGACGAGGTCTTGGGTTCCATTCCATTGCCAACACTAGTTTTTGTGAAGTTTAATGAAAAAAAGAGGAAAATGGGTCAGCCCAGATCGGAGCGGGTGTGTGTGCCGGCTTGTATAATGAACTACAACATGCGCCTTAAACCCTAAATAGGGTTTGCCTCGAAATTCACCCTATCAACTTTGTTGTCGTTGGTTGCGGAGTTGATTGAGTCCACAACCGCAACTTGGTGCGAGGAGCCGGTTAGAGCAACGTTTGTTCCTTTTGATGTCGAAGCAATTCTAAGGATCCCTTCGTGCACCAGGAAGATTGAAAACTTCTGGGCTTGGCATGAGGACCAGAAGGTTTGTGAAATAAGAAACTGTTCGCAGGTTTGAAAAAAACTCACGAATTAGAAAAGACTCCATTGAATTTTTTGAAAAAAGAATTCATCTATTAAAGGAAAAAAACCAAAATTTTGAAAAAAGTACATCGATCTTGAAGAAAAAGTTCCCAATTTTGAAAAAGTTCATCGATCTAGAAGAAAAAGTTTACAAATTTGAACAAGATCATCGATTTTTTAAAAAGACTCATGAATTTTAAACAAAATCATGGATTTTTTAAATCACAAATTAGAAAAAAAATCATCGATTTTGAAAAACTTCATGAATCTAAAAAAATAACTAATCTAGAAAAAGTTCATCAATTTTAAGAAGGATAAAAAATTTGAAAAAACTTCAACAAACTGAAAAAAGTTGACGAATTTGAAAAAAAGTTCAGTGATTTTGAAGAAAAAATCACAAATTTTGGGAAGAAAGTTCATGAATTTGAAAACAAATCATCAAATTTTGAAAAAATGTTCATCAATTTTGGAAAAAATCACAAAATTAAAAAACATGTATTTAAGAAAACTAAAAAAAGAACGGGAAAAAGAAAAAAACGAATAAAACCAACACCCACGCAATAAAAAGGAAAAAACAAAGTATTCATGCATAAGCGGGTGAGATGGCCTAGTGGTTACATCTATTCTTTTCTTGGCGCCTTGCCCAATAGTCCTTGCCTACCGGTGACCTATTACACCAACGCAACATGGCAACAATGAGTGTTTGCTGCTTATGCAGAGTCGTGGATAGCTGGCGCCATTCTCTACTAGACCGCGACATGTCCAGAAGCACTTGGGCTCTCTTTGATGAAACAATGGTGGAGCATATGCTGCTGCACTGGGAGTCCAAAGCAAAGAACTGGTTGTTTGGTATGAATGACAATCTTCCATCTACCGAGTCCACTAGAATGATTGTCACATTGCGGGCAATTTGGAGCGCTCGCCGCAAAGTAATCCACGAGGACATCTTCCAAAGCCAAGTCAGGATTCATGGTTTTGTCTCTTCCTACCTATTCATGGAAAGTTTTTGGATAAGATGTGGGTGGCTGGGTGATGTCTACTACACAACCTTCTTCTTGTAGACGTTGTTGGGCCTCCAAGTGCAGAGGTTTGTAGGATAGTAGCAAATTTCCCTCAAGTGGATGACCTAAGGTTTATCAATTCGTAGGAGGCGTAGGATGAAGATGGTCTCTCTTAAGCAACCATGCAACCAAATAACAAAGAGTCTCTTGTGTCCCCAACACACCCAATACAATGGTAAATTGTATAGGTGCACTAGTTCGGCGAAGAGATGGTGATACAAGTGGTATATAGATGGTAGATAAAGGTTTTTGTAATCTGAAAATATAAAAACAGCAAGGTAACTAATGATAAAAGTGAGCACAAACGGTATTGCAATGCGTTGAAACAAGGCCTAGGGTTCATACTTTCACTAGTGCAAGTCCTCTCAACAATAATAACATAATTGGATCACATAACTATCCCTCAACATGCAACAAAGAGTCACTCCAAAGTCACTAATAGCGGAAACAAACGAAGAGATTATGGTAGGGTACGAAACCACCTCAAAGTTATTCTTTCCAATCAATCCGTTGGGCTATTCCTATAGGTGTCACAAACAGCCCTAGAGTTCGTACTAGAATAACACCTTAAGACACAAATCAACCAAAACCCTAATGTCACCTAGATAATCCAATATCACCTCAAGTATCCGTGGGTATGATTATACGATATGCATCACACAATCTCAGATTCATCTATTCAACCAACACATAGGACCTCAAAGAGTGTCCCAAAGTTTCTACCGGAGAATCACGACGAAAACGTGTGCCAACCCCTATGCATAGGTTCATGGGCGGAACCCGCAAGTTAATCACCAAAACATACATCAAGTGAATCACGTGATATCCCATTGTCACCACAGATACACACGGCAAGACATACAACAAGTGTTCTCAAATCTTTAAAGACTCAATCCGATAA
Source organism: Triticum urartu (assembly GCF_003073215.2). Lineage (NCBI taxonomy): Eukaryota > Viridiplantae > Streptophyta > Magnoliopsida > Poales > Poaceae > Triticum > Triticum urartu. The sequence continues at coordinate 490,405,616 of NC_053025.1, read as the reverse complement.
GATAACTTCAAAGGGGAAACTCAATCCATTACAAGAGAGTAGAGGGGGAGTAGAAACATAAGATCCAACTATAATAGCAAAGCTCGCAATACATCAAGATCGTGCCAAATCAAGAACACGAGAGGGAGAGAGAGAGATCAAACACATAGCTACTGGTACATACCCTCATCCCCGAGGGAGAACTACTCCTTCCTCGTCATGGAGAGCACCTGGATGATGAAGATAGCCACCGGAGAGGGATTCCCCCTCCGGCAGGGTGCCGGAACGGGTCTAGATTGGCTTTCGGTGGCTACAGAGGCTTCTGGCGGCGGAACTCCCGATCTATTGTGCTCTCGGATGTTTTTAGGGTATATGGAGATATATAGGTGGAAGAAGTACGTCAGGGGAGCCACGAGGGGTCCACGAGGGTGGAGGGCGCGCCCAGGGGGGTGGGCGCGCCCCCTGCCTCATGGCCTCCTCGTTGCTTCCCTTACGTGGACTCCAAGTCTCCCGGGTTGCTTTCCTTCCAAAAATAAGTTCCGTGAAGTTTCAAGTCAATTGGACTCCGTTGATTTTCCTTTTCTGTGATACTCTAAAACAAGGGGAAAAAACAGAAACTGGCACTGGGCTCTAGGTTAATAGGTTAGTCCCAAAAATAATATAAAAGTGTATAATAAAGCCCATAAACATCCAAAGTTGATAATATAATAGCATGGAACAATAAAAAATATTATATACGTTGGAGACGTATCAGCATCCCCAAGCTTAATTCCTGCTCGTCCTCGAGTAGGTAAATGATAAAAACAGAATTTTTGATGTGGAATGCTACCTAACATATTTCTCTAAGTAATTCTTCTTTATTGTGGCAAGAATATTCAGATCCATAAGATTCAAGACAAAAGTTTAATATTGACATAAAAATAATAATACTTCAAGCATACTAACTAAGCAATCATGTCTTCTCAAAATAACATGGCTAAAGAAAGATATCCCTACAAAATCATATAGTGTGGCTATGCTCCATCTTCACCACACAAAGTATTTAAATCATGCACAACCCCGATGACAAGCCAAGCAATTGTTTCATACTTTTGATGTTCTCAAACTTTTTCAATCTTCACGCAATACAGTAGCGTGAGCCATGGACATAGCACTATAGGTGGAATAGAATGGTGGTTGTGGAGAAGACAAAAAGGAGAAGATAGTCTCACATCAACTAGGCGTATCAACGGGCTATGGAGATGCCCATCAATAGATATCAATGTGAGTGAGTAGGGATTGCCATGCAACGGATGCAATAGAGCTATTTAAAGACATTATAACCGCGCATCTTTCCAGCCCTCTGAGGCCACTGCTATTTTTGGCCATCGGATCTGCACTAATAGGCATTTGTGGCCGTTGGTTTTTTTAGTCCCGCATCGGCTTCATTGACGAACAGAGGGCACCACACTGGCTGGGCCGCTGCTCCCGAAACAAAACCTGTGCTCTGCTGTTGTTTGGGCCTATGGGCCTTACCTCTGCGAGCAACGAAGCCTAGAAAAACGCAGCGTACCTAGCCTCCGACGAAGCGAGCGTTCCCAGCCGCCGCGCAGTCGGGCTCATGGATCTGTACGATGCAACAGACCTGCGCCTGGTATTTCTCAAAAACAAAAACCTATGCGTCGGCCATGCGATGGCAACTGCACCTACCGAGGGAGCGACACGAGTCACCTCGCTAGGCGACGCTACGAGGAGATAGCGGGGCAGGGAAGCGTTGGCTTCAATTGGAGTATAATTCGGCAGTAATTGAGGTTGTAAATCGCAATTGCTGCTACCCATTAATAGTGATTGATGCGGACCAAGCAATATCGACCGGCAGTTCAGCACTTCAAGCATCCTGCGGTGGGGAGTAATGGCGATGAAGCCCATATTCCCTTTGTGTAACCGTCACTGACAGTGGAGGTGCGTTACTTGCTCTAGAGTCCTTCATATATTTTGCTCCATTGCCTGTTGCTTCATTTCTTTCATGTGGCATTTCCTTCCACTCCTATCTTCTCCCTCCTGGTCCATTTGGCTCCTCGGCTCAATGTTTTCTTGCTGAGGGATTCACTTGTTTGCTTGCTATATAGATGGAGTATTCGCTTCTGATTAATAGCCTTTGGCGTTGGATGATCTTGCTTCATACAAATTGTGTTTCCATGGTGCTTGAGGTGACAACTAAATTGTGTTTCCGTGGTGCTTGAGGTGACAACTATGATCATGACCTTTCTATGGTATGATTGGCTACACCCTGCTCTCATCGAAGTTTGGACATGGCTTCTAGGAAGTTAGCTTTTTTAATTCCCTGTAATTCTTTATCTTTGTTCCTTCCAAGAAATATAATCAGTATATAGCCCAGAGTATATCATATTATGTTGCTTCCTTGGGGTGTCTTCACATGAAGGACATTTGGAATTTGGTATCCAATCAGGCATATATTAGCTTTTGTAATTGACAAGGCCACAATGTTAGATGAAGCTATACTGCACTATGCATAATCCAATTTGAAATCACATTTTCTACATGGTCTCTTACTTTCCTTTTCCCACTACCAATTGTGCCACAAATTTCTTGTGCGCCTTTTCCTTACCGAAAATCTCGATAGCGAAATAAAGATATCGCTGTTTCAGAAGGAAATTAATACCCTCAATTTTACCTAGATTCTTCCGCATGTAATTTGCAAAATCATCGTATGCTTTTTTTCATGAGTTATTGGTCTTAGTTTTTTGAGGATTGCATGCGTTTGCTGTGGAATAAGTGGGAGTTTTCATTATTTCTTAGTTTTTTGAGGATTGCATGTGCTTGCTGTGGAATAAATGGGAGTTTTCATTCTTTCCAACTGGACGAGGGCCGGATATCTGAAAATAATTATGCCCAAAAAGTGACAAGATACATACACCATTAAGTAGTCTGATTTCGACTGTGATAGCATCATATGTCAGTTAGTGAAAGGAGCATAGGCATGGAGTCGATAAGAGAATATTTTTCTATTACGATGATGATCTTTAAAGTGAATAAATAAGATTGTATCGAAGTGCTAAGGCTGAGAGATGAATCTCCATATGAATTGATGTTTCTAAAGATTAAAAGAAAAGAGAAATACAGAACCTAAATGTGATATGAATAGCATACCTACTGCAAGTTTGTGACGGTTGTTCCATCGTGAAAACCATACTGTACAACTGTAGCCTCATTCAGGATAAATTGGCTCTCCATGCTATTGGGCCGAAATTGTTGGAAAACATCACCTTGATCGCTAAATTATGACGTGCCTATTCTATTACTACATCAACCAGTGTTGTGACATTGTACATGGATTAGCTCTCTTCATTGTATACAAATTTACAATAGAATGTGTTTAAAACTGCTCCTCCTTGAAGTCTATACTCCTCTGTTATGCGCACCAAGTAATTAGTCATTTTGTTAGAATAAATCCGAGGCGCTCCGTCAATCTACCGAGGACCAAGCAATTACACAAGCATGGCACCGAGATTTGTTAACGAGGTTCACCATATGGCTACATCCCCGGGGCCTGACTACGGGCGCTCCTCCCCATGACACCTTCACAATACCGCACCCCGGTCGCCCTGGACACCGGCACACGCCGCCGGCTCCCCCACATACCTGTGCTATTATGTTGGCATAGGTTACATCGTGTGTCTACCTCCGATATATATGAGAGGCCTATGATACAAGTGTCCTATTAGGACAGAACTCCTACCCTGTCTACACATAGTCCAAAGCCAAGTCCAACTGTAACCTAACTTGTACAATAATATTCGACACAATTCTAACAAATCCGAGGCGCTCCGTCGATCTACCGAGGATCAAGAAATTACACAAGCATGGCACCGAGATTTGTTAACGAGGTTCACCATATGGATACATCCCCGGGGCCTGACTACGGGCGCTCCTCCCCGTGACACCTTCACAATACCGTACCCCGGCCGCCCTGGACGCCGGCACACGCCGCCGGCTCCCCCGCGTACCTGTGCTATTATGTTGGCATAGGTTACATCGTGTGTCTACCTCCAATATATATGAGAGGCCTAGGATACAAGTGTCCTATTAGGACACAACTCCTACCCTGTCTACATACAGCCAAAGCCAAGTCCAACTGTAACCTAACTTGTACAATAATATTCGACACAATTCTAACAAACTCCACCTTGACGAATATTCTCCACCACCTTGAATTCGTCCGTGCGTCAAACCTCCATGTACATCCAACTCGCTTGCTCACGAAGACCTGGAGCATTTTGAGGAAGCCCGAGGGAGTCCTGGATTAGGGGGTCTCCGGACAGCCGGACTATCTCCATTGGCCGGACTGTTAGACTATGAAGATACAAGATTGAAGACTTCGTCTCGTGTCCGGATGGGACTCTACTTGGCGTGGAAGGCAAGCTAGGCAATACGGATATGGATATCTCCTCCTTTGTAACTGACCTTGTGTAACCCTAACCCTCTCCGGTGTCTATATAAACCGAAGGGTTTTAGTCCGTAGGACAACAACCACAACATACAATCATACCATAGGCTAGCTTCTAGGGTTTAGCCTCTCTGATCTCGTGGTAGATCTACTCTTGTACTACCCATATCATCAATATCAATCAAGCAGGACGTAGGGTTTTACCTCCATCAAGAGGGCCCGAACCTGGGTAAAACATCGTGTCCCCTGCCTCCTGTTACCATCTGGCCTAGACGCATAGTTTGGGACCCCCTACCCGAGATCCGACGGTTTTGACACCGACATTGGTGCTTTCATTGAGAGTTCATCTGTGTCGTCGCCGTTAGGCTTGATGGCTCCTACTATCATCGATAGCGATGCGGTCCAGGGTGAGACTTTTCTCCCCGGACAGATCTTCGTATTCGGCGGCTTTGCACTGCGGGCTAATTCGCTTGGCCATCTGGAGTAGATTGAAAGCTACGCCCCTGGCCATCAGGTCAGATTTGGAAGTTTGAACTATACGGCCGACTTCCGCGGAGACTTGATCTTCGACGGATTCGAACCACAGCCGGGCGCCCCGCACTGTCGCGATGGGTATGACCTAGCTCTGCCGCCGAACAGTACCCCAGAGGCTGCGCCTGCATCAGCTCCGACTCTTAGCTCGGAGCCAACTGCGCTAGTCGAGGACGGGTGGTTAGACACCGCCTCAGGGGCTGCAGTCTCAATGGCGGTCGAGCCGAACACCAGCCTAACCCTCTGCGCAGCCCGTGACTCCAAGGTGCCGGACTCTTTTCCGGACTCCGAACCATCCGCGCCCCTGCCAATCGAATCCGATTGGGCGCCGATCATGGAATTCACCGCCGCGGATATCTTTCAGCACTCGCCCTTCGGCGACATTCTGAATTCACTAAGGTCTCTCTCTTTGTCAGGAGAGCCCTGGCCGGATTATGGCCAACAGGATTGGGATGCGGACGACGAAGAAATTCGACGCCCACCCACCACCCACTTCGTAGCCACTTGTAAGGGCATATTTATCCCTAAGTGTTTTGGTGATTGATGACAACGCATTTGCGGACTAATCGTGTGCCTTGAGTATTCCAGACACTTCATTGCTAGGCACAAGACGGTTGGGTGCCCCTCAAAGACTGATGAAGATGACGTCTTTTCTATGTTTCTTTTTGATGGATTTGAGTCGTAGGAAAGCCGTACTATTAAGAGGGGGTCCGCGTTGGAAAGGTTTGGGTGGAATCATCACGTACACGTCTCCTTCTTGTCCCCTCCTTTTTCCTTGGAGCTTCCTCCGTTTTCTTGCCTCCCTTGTCTGGCTGCTGTGGTTGGTCGCGGTAGTACTGCTCCCAGGAAAACGGTAGTACCGTAGGCATCCGTGGTAGTACCGCGCAGTGGCGCGGTAGTACTGCAGGTGCCCACGGTAGTACCGCTCCCCTGGAGCCGCACTACAGCTGCCCACCAGGCTAGTGCCGCCCCTTTGCGGTAGTAGGGGCGGATGTAATTTTTTACATCCGCACCTACCGCGGTAGTATCGCGCTATGCAGTCAGGCAGTAGTACCGCCCCTCGGCGGTACTACTGTGTCGGGTTTTTGCTACTTCCGTTTCTTTGTGGAAGTAGGCGCGGAAGTTCCCTTCCCCCTGGCTGGGGTTTTTTCCTTGCGGTAGTACCGCATGGGGGGCGCGGTAGTACCGCGCGTGCGGAAGTACCGCCCCCAGCTCCTGCGCGTCTGTTTATCTTTACTGTCGCTGGGGTTGCGGCAGTACCGTGGGTCGGTACGGTAGTACCGCACAGCCGTGCAGTAGTACCGCTTGGTTGCAAGCAGTAGTACCGCGCGGCCTTGCGGTAGTACCGCTGGCCAGGCGCGGTAGTACCGCTGGCCGTGGGCTGGTTGGTGGGTAACGGTTGGATCCTTTTCCCACACTATATAAGGGGTCCCCTTCTTCCCCGTTGACTCACCTCTTCCACCCCCAAGCTCCATTATTGCTCTAAGCTCCATTTTCGCCCGATCTCACTCCCTAGCCGACCAAACTTGTTGATTTGCTCGGGAGTGGTTGAGAAGGCCTCGATCTACACTTCCACCAAGAGATATTTGATTCCCCCCACTAATCCCTTGCGGACCTTGTTACTCTTGGGTGTTTGAGCATCCTAGACGGTTGAGGTCACCGCGAAGCCATAGTCCATTGTGGTGAAGCTTCGTGGTGTCGTTGGGAGCCTCCAATTGAGTTGTGGAGATTGCCCCAACCTAGTTTGTAAAGGTTCGGTCGCCGCCTCCAAGGGCACCAATAGTGGAATAACAGCATCTCGCATTGTGTGAGGGCGTGAGGAGAATACGGTGGCCCTAGTGGCTTCTTGGGGAGCATTGTGCCTCCACACCGCTCCAACGGAGACGTACTTCCTCTCAAAGGGAAGGAACTTCGGCAACACATCCTTGTCTCCACCGTCTCCACTCTTGGTTATCTCGTGCCTTTACTTGTGCCAGCTTATTTGTTTCATATATCTTGCTTGCTTGTGTTCCTATCCTTGTTGCATCATATAGGTTGCTCACCTAGTTGCATATCTAGACAACCTACTTTGATGCAAAGTTTAAATTGTTAAAGAAAAGCTAAAAATTGTTAGTTGCCTATTCACCCCCCCTCTAGTCAACCATATCAATCCTTTCAATTGGTATCAGAGCCTCGTCTCTTTATTAAGGACTTTACCGCTTGAAGAGTATGGTTGATACCGTAGACGGTGTGGAGGAACACTCCGGTGTGAATCCGACCTCGTCTACGGGTGATGGGGGAACCTCGGTCTCTCGTGAGGAGTTCAATGTGGCCTTGGAGACATTGAAAACCTCCATGAAAACCGAGGTTGAAAGCATGTTTACTAAATTCCTTGAGGGGCTTAAACTATCCACCGCACCGTTGAAAGTGGGTGATCCCACCGACAAGGTGACGGATGCTATCTCCGATAAGGGGGAAGCTAGTAGTGAAACGGCTCCTTCTTCTAGTGGTAAAAATGGCATCGGCATCTTTGCTCATGTGGAACCACCGCTTATTTATGGTGGACCGGTTCCTTCCACTCATTTGAATCATGCCGGTCCTCCCCCTAAGATTGTGAAAAATGAGGACTTTGATTCTTGGGTTTACTGCTTTAAACGTCATTTAAATCATGTGAACACTAACCTTTGGAGAATCATTGAAGAAGGTTTCTATCCGCATGATCCAAGCAACTTCACTCCTCGAGAAGCCGCGGATAATCAGTTCAATGAGAATGCTCTCTTCATCATTCAAGATGCAATTCCATCCGAAGACCTACCTCATCTTCGTCCCTTCGCCTTGGCCAAAGATGCATGGCATTGTGTTGTCTCTCTCTACCGGGGAAGCGCAAGCATTCAACGCTCCAACTATGAAGTGGTGCAAGATGAGGCCGATGAGTTTGCAATGAAAGAAGATGAAGAACCTCGTGAGCTTTATCGGAGAGTAACCAAACTCGCGGTCTCACTACGAGATCACGGGAGCAAGGACACGGATGACAATTGGATCAAACGCAAATTCCTCAAGGCAATGATGCCCTACCACAAGGCCATGTCCTCCGTCATTCGTCAAAGACCGGACTTCCACACTTTGACCTCAAGCGAAGTGTTGGATGAGTTTGTGGCCATGAACATTTTGGACAAGACCGCCGACAATGCGGTGCTTCGTTCTCAAAGGGCAAAGAAGCCTAACCTTGCATTGAAGGCCAAGCTCGCCGTTGAAGAAGAAGATGAGGAAGAAGAGGAGAGCAACCCCGAAGATACGAAGTATGCGTATCATGAACACATGGCACTTGCTTCAAGGCAATTTTGGAGCAAGAAAAACTCGAGGCCAAACTTTAGCAAAAATAACTCAAGTGGCATGAAGAGCAAGCAACGTGTAAGGACTTGCTACAATTGTGGCAATGTGAGTCATTTTGTTGTGGAGTGCCCGTATGAGAAGAGGGAAGACAATGGTGGCAAGCTCATCCGAAAGGACAAGGCCAAATCGTTCCCCAACAAGAGCACCTTCACCAAGAAGACTCCTCCCAAGGCATTGGTGGTACAAGAAGAGTACAATGAGGATGATGACGATGATGAAGGTGACGAGTCAGTTGCCATGGCCTTCGTTGCCATTGTGACGACTCCACGGGTGTCTCTCTTCGACTCACCCAATGAGAGCATCACCGCCAAGTGCCTCATGGCTAAAGCCACCAACAAAGTAACCCCCAACATCAAAACTACCATCATTAATTATCCTTCTCCGACGGATAGCATTAATGAACTTGAGGGAGCTAATGTGGAGGCAAATGAGCTTGAGGCCTTTATGGGCAAACTCAAGGGAAAATCCAAGAAGCACTTTGTTTCTCTCTTGGAACAACTTGGTGAAGCCAATGACATGATCGAGGCTCACGAAGACACCATCACTAAGATGGAAGGGCATAGTCGCGACTATGCCGATGAGATTTCAGATCTTTCCAATGCTCTTAAGGAAGAGCGTGGTCTTCGTTTGGCTCTTGAGGAGTCACACAACGTTGATCATGCTAAGTTAAAGAAAGATTATGATCATGTCCTCATTGTTTCTCATGGGCTAAACTCCGAGAAGGCCGAACTTGAGGTTGATCTTGCTAAACTCAAAGAGGAGTTTGATTTACTTGACAAGGCTCACAAGGTCTTGAAGGGTGCTCATGCTAGCCTCAAAGAGTCTCATGATCAACTTCAAGTAAAGCTAACCAAGGAAAAAGCCACTTTTCCTCGTATGATGTTAATTGATAATGCAAATGCTACTAACCCATGTTGTGAGCATGTGCATCTCGTTGAGGAGAACGCTAAGCTAAAGGGGCAACTTGAGAGAGGTCTTGCGACTTGCATACAAGGCAAGAAGAACCTCAATGATCTTTTGATCAACCAAAAGGGAGTTGTAGCTAAGGAAGGGGTTGGGTACGTGCCCGACTCCAAGAACAAGAAGAAGAATGACAAGACCAAACGACCTCCTCCTCTCATGAAAACCTTTGTGAAGGAGGGAGAAAGTGCCTCCGAGGAGAAGAAGAAGAACAACGCGAAGGGTGGCGTTGTCAAAAGGGACAATGTCACTCCTCACATCAAAGCCGGCGACTTTAATCCTTCTTATGTGTTATGTCGTGCTAGTGATGGGCATGTCTATGCCAAATTTGTTGGTTCTCTTCATGAATATATTGAATGGTCTATTTGGGTTCCAAAGACCCTTGTTACTAACATCAAAGGACCCATTACAAAATGGGTACCTAAAACCAAGCATTAATCTCTTGTAGGTGTTTGCTTCCGGTGGGGGGTCATGGTTGCTCGATAGCGGAGCTACGAATCATATGACCGGAAGCAAGGACTTGGTGGTGGACGTGCACAAGATTCCATCTATGCCCACCAATGTCGAGTGGGGTGACGCCTCATCCTCCAAGGTATTGGGACTTGGCAAGGTGGTCATCTCTCATGATCTCACGATCAAGAAGGTCATGCTTGTTGAGTCCCTTGCATACAATTTACTTTCCATTCGTCAACTTGCAATCATGGGCTTTGCCACTTTCTTTGATATCGATACCGTGGCCCTCTTGTGGAGCAAGACTCTTAAAGTAGCCTTTGTTGGGCATGTCGAGAACGGTCTATATGTGATTAACTTTTCGGAGTGACCCACTAAGACCGTGACATGCCTAATGGCTAAAGTTGATGTGGGATGGCTTTGGCATCGCCGTTTAGCCCATGTCAATATGAGATCTTTGCAAAGTCTCCTCAAGGGGGACCATGTCCGTGGACTAACAAATGTGAGTTTTGCTAAAGATCGTGCTTGTAGTGCTTGTATCGAAGGAAAGCTACATGAGAAGGCTCACCCTCCCACGACTATCATTTACTCAAAGAGGCCTTTGGAGATCCTTCACATGGATCTCTTTGGGCCTCCATCCTTCGATAGTCTTGGGGGTAGGAAGTATTGCTTGGTGATTGTGGATGACTACTCAAGATACACTTGGGTGTATTTCTTCAAGAGGAAGAGCGAAACCCAACAAACCGTCATTGAATTTGCAAATGAAGCACAACGTCAACACAATGCAAAGATCTTGACAATAAGAAGTGACAATGGCACCGAGTTCAAGAACTACACCTTGGATGAGTTTCTTAGTGATGAGGGGATCAAGCATCAATATTTCGCACCTTACACCCCTCAACAAAATGGTGTTGCGGAGAGGAAGAACCGGACGTTGATGGATGCGGCAAGGACCATGATGGCGGAGTTCAAGTCTCCGTACAACTTTTGGGCCGAAGCCATCAACAGCGCGTGTCATGCATCCAATCGGCTCTACCTCCGCAAGGGCTTGAACAAGACTCCATATGAGATACTCACCGGTAACAAGCCCAACCTCAAGTACTTCCGGGTGTTCGGGTGTAAGTGTTTCATTCTCAAGAAAGGTGTTAGGTTGTCTAAATTTGAGGCTAGAGCTTATGAGGGAATATTTGTTGGTTATTCTACAAACTCTCATGCTTACCGTGTCCTCAATAAATTCACGGGACTTATTGAGGAGACGTGTAACGTGGAGTTTGATGAGAATAATGGCTCCCAAGTGGAGCAAAGTGGCACTTGTGATGTAGGTGATGAAATTCCTCCCCAAGCCATAAGAAGAATGGGTGTTGGCTTTATCCTACCCAGTGAGGAACCCCTTGTGGCCGAAGGAGAAGGAGAAAACTCCACTCAAGCGGAGCCATCACCAACCCAAGGCCCACACGCTTCCAAAGAACAACATGAAGGCCCTCATCCTCAAGAACATGACCAAGGGCAAGATCACGCTCAAGACGGTGTTGACACATCAAGTGATGCCCAAGGTCAAGTTCTGTCCTCCGAGCAAGTTCAAGAACAAGAACAAGCTCAAGACGACGCTCAAGATGATCAAGTGACCACTCCTCGTCTCACCCCCGAGGAGGAATTAGAGCGTCGTGCCGCCAAGGTTGCTTCCAAGCTCTCCACCAAGGATCATCTCATGACGAATGTGCTTGGAAGCTTACGAAAGGGGGTAAGCACTCGTGGACAATTAGCAAATTATTGTGAGCATCACGCGTTTGTCTCTTGTGTGGAACCCCACAAGGTCTATGAGGCGCTAGAAGATCCAGATTGGCTCAATGCCATGCATGAAGAAGTCAACAACTTCGAGCGCAACAAAGTGTGGAGATTGGTGCCAAGACCGACGGGGAACCACAATGTCATCGGAACCAAGTGGATATTTAAGAACAAGCAAGATGCCCATGGGATTATCATTCGCAACAAGGCTCGTTTGGTAGCACAAGGCTACTCCCAAGTCGAGGGTATCGACTACGGTGAAACCTTTGCTCCCGTTGCTCGTCTTGAATCTATTCGCATGTTGATTGCCTATGCTTCTCATCATAACTTTAAGTTACAACAAATGGATGTGAAGAGTGCTTTTCTTAATGGTCCCATTAATGAATTGGTTTATGTCAAGCAACCCCCCGGGTTCGAGGATCCCTACTTTCCCGATCATGTGTATCAACTCGATAAGGCACTCTATGGCCTTAAACAAGCCCCACGTGCGTGGTATGACCACCTTACCGAGTTGTTACAAGACCGTGGTTTTGAAGTTGGGCTAATTGACCCCACTCTTTTTACTAAGAAGGTCAAAGGGGAGTTGTTTGTGTGCCAATTATATGTTGATGATATTATCTTTGGTTCCCCTAACAAATCTTTCAATGAGGAATTTGCCGCTCTCATGACCTCAAAGTTCGAGATGTCTTCCATGGGAGAGTTGAAGTTCTTTCTAGGGTTTGAAGTGAAGCAAAGAAGAGAAGGAACCTTCATCAATCAAGCCAAATATACTCAAGACATGCTCAAAAGATTCAAGCTAAGTGATGTCAAGCCGGCTTCCACTCCCATGCCCACCAAGTGCCAACTTGACATAGATCCCAATGGTAAAGCGGTGGATCAAAAGGTATATTGCTCCATGATAGGTTCCTTTCTTTACCTTTGTGCATCTAGACCGGATATCATGTTGAGTGTGGGAATTTGTGCACGTTTTCAAGCCGCACCTAAGGAAAGGTCACTATGTGGCGGTCAAACGAATCTTTCGATATTTGGCTCATACCCCAAACTTTGGCCTATGGTACCCAAGAGGAGCAAACTTCAAGCTTGTAGGGTATTCGGATTCCGATTGGGCGGGAGACAAAGTGGATAGGAAGTCCACTTCTGGAGGGTGCCAATTTCTTGGTTGCTCTTTGGTAAGTTGGTCTTCCAAAAAGCAAAGTTGTGTGTCTCTCTCGTCCACCGAAGCGGAGTATGTGGCGGTCGGTAGTTGTTGTGCACAACTCTTATGGATGAGGCAAACTTTAAAGGATTATGGTGTCATTTGTGACAAAGTGCCTCTTTGGTGTGACAATGAAAGTGCCATCAAGATCTCTCTCAACCCGGTGCAACACTTCAAGACGAAGCATATTGAGATTCGGTATCACTTCATCCGGGATCACATTAGGCGAGGAGAGATCGAGCTCAACTATGTCAACACTCATGATAACCTTGTAGATATCTTCACGAAGCCCTTGGATGAAGCAAGATTTCGCGAGTTAAGGCATGAGCTAAATATCATTGATTCGAGCAATGTTGCTTGAACCCTTGCACACCCCACCATACTCAACGTGTTGTCCTGTTTAGATGTAGGCATGGACATAGGGGGAGTGATGTTCTCTCAATGAACTCTCCCTCCCCCCCAGTATGCATAAATCGATCAAGTCTTTCACATTAGCCATGTTTGATGGTACTTGTGCTTCAAAGACGAGTTTTGGTCATGGAACCAAGGATAATTCTTCATGGTGCCATACCAATTGACTCAAACATAGGTGGCTACGGCCACCGCCCTCTCTTTGGAGAGGTGGTGTCTCGTGGTTGTTTCGTTTGTCGTGTGCCTTTCTGGCTTTGTGTGTTGCGTGGTCTTGTAGTGTCGTGTTGGCTCGGAGTGTTTGTGCAAAGACCCAGTTTTTCGTGTGCTCGAAACGTACATCTTCTTGAGCTCACGGTACTACCGCTTTGGGAGGCACGGTACTACCGCGCCATAGCACTGTACTACCGCTCAGGTGCGGTACTACGGAAGTACCGCACCAGGCGGTACTACCGCGTTGGGACACGGTACTACCGTGCCGTCGAGGGAGCGTGAGGGTTATGACTCGGGCAGGGGAGTTCCAACTCCCCATACCCATTCATTTGTCTCTCTCCCCACGTCTCTCTCTCTCTCTCTCGCTCAAGAATGGCGCCGGAGGCCCTCGCCGGATCTCCGTCTCCGGCCACTCTCCTTGGATTCCGACCGGTGGGATCGTTCCCCACCACTTCCTCTTGCCATGGACCAAGGTTTTTCCCCCAAATCCCTCTTTTTCTTGGTTGTTCTCTTGCTTCTAGGTTTTTGGGGAGAAACTTGTTGTTCTTGAGATTTTAGGCCAAATCTATGCAAGAGTACGATGTAGGAGAGTCGTGATGCGTAGGAATCATACTTGATATGCTGTCTTGTGGTAGCTTTGTCCAACCGTAGTACCGCCGCGGTTTCGCGGGCTTTTCTCAGATTTGAACTCGTTCAGATCTGACGCGGTGCGGTATTACCGTGTCTGATGTGCGGTACTACCGCTCTTGCGGTAGTACCGCCCGACAGGTGCGGTACTACCGCTCAGCAGACGCGGTACTACCGCGCTAGCTAAGGCGCTAAGGTTGTACTACCACTCCTAGACACGGTACTACCGTGACCTTGCATGGTACTACCACGTCTGAGAGCAGTACTACTATCTTAGCTTCACAGCACTTGGTAGTACTACCGTAGGGATCAAATCTCTCTCTAGGCATTTATCATGTGTGCTTTCTACTTGTTTCTCTTGCTTGGTTGTGGTCTTTGCATTAATCCCTCTTGGTTGTTGTGGGTGTTTTGCGTTTTTGTGTCTCAGGTGGTGGCTCTCGCCATTCCAATCCCAGTCGTGACACTGGCTCCAAGCGTCTGCGCAACCCCCAAGATGAAGCCCCAGAGGGCTCCAATGCCCCCAAGCGCAATGTCAAGACCACTGCCAGCAAGCAAAAGGAACCTGCTAAGGGCATGGACGAGATTTCTGTCTCTGAGTATGTCGAACGCCGGAGGATCAATCCCTATGTGACTCCTCGGGCTGTGCTCAGAGGCACCGAGATGTTCTGGAACAAGCAACAGGTTCTCATCTATCTGGATGTGATCAAGAGCAAGCAGAATACCTTCGTGGATGTCAAGTGGATAGACATGCATCACATGCGGAAGGACAAGTTTCTTGACTATTTTGGAGAGGCTCTGGACTTGGTGGAGCAGTTTTCTATTGAGCCGGTGATCTCCTTTCACCTTGACTATGACCTTGAGCTCATCTGTCAGTTCTTTGCCTCAGTGTACTTTCATCCCGGGGAGGAGCGGAGGATGACCTGGATGACCAACGGCCGTCAGCTGTCTGCTACATGGAAAGAGTTCATTGATCTGCTGCACATTCCTGATGACGGGCTTCACACCCCCGTTGGCGTTCGCCCCCATGCCAACTCTGAGTCTGCCAACAAGAACCTACTTCAGCCTTTCCTTGTTGAGAAGGTGCTCCCCAATGGCAAGTCAACTTGGGTGTTAAACTCCTTTCTGGATATCATGCATCGCATCTTCCACAACACTCTGTTCCCACGCATTGGCGACAAGGACAAGGTCCATGCATATCTAGTGGACATGTTGCTCCTGTGTGCAGAGGCACGTTCTTATCAGGCTCAGTCACTTGATGTCTCACACATCATATGGTGTGAGCTTCGGTTTGCGGTGTTCACTCGCAAGGTACATATCTATGGACCGTGCCCGTTTTGGCTGCTCTCCACCACTTGGGAGAAGATGTACCCTGGTGATGAGTTCCTTGCTCCAGACTGGATTCGCCATGAGTCCATCAGCCTCCGCGTCAAGCCCAACTGGGCCAACACCACTACCCGTGCTGAGGCCTCTTCTGCTAGGAGGGCTGTTGGTGAGGAGGAGGCTGCTGCTGAGAATGTTGCTGAGGACCGTGCTGCTAGGTCCACCACTCCTTCCTCTGAGCCGTCATGGGCCAAGAAGCTAAAGGACAAGATGAAGACTCTCTTCTGCATGCAGGCAAAGGGACAATACAGGGCTCACGTGGCAGACAAGGAGAGTCGCCGCCGTGACAAGAAGGTTATGAGGCTCTTTGGAGAGGATGTGTCTGGCAGGTCTGAGGACGTCATCACACCTGAGGCTGCCTGGATGTCAAAGCAGGGATACAAGTGGACCAGTTCAGAGGATAACTTCGAGGAGACTATCCCCGCCGCCGAGTCTGACGAGGAGCACGCGGAGCAGTGGGACAACTTCTCTGCCTGAGCCACCCCGTGTGTGTAGGTGTCCTCTCTGCCTTTTTGGCGTCTCGATGCCAAAGGGAGAGAGAGTGTAGGGATTTGCGTTGCGTTGTGTCATGCTTGGTGCGTTTATTTGCTTTGTCTTTTGGACCTCGTTTGTGCTTGTTTGCTCTTGTTTGGGTTGTGCTTTCGAGACCTTTCCTCATATGGTGTAAGACATATGCACTTTATCTATCGTAGTTAACTTATGTTTGTGCTATCTTGTCTAGTGATAGATATGCCTTGTCTCTATAATATAGGGGGAGCTTTGATCCTAGTATTCGTGTGCCGTGCAGTCGAAAGCACTCATCCAGGTGGCACACATCTAGGGGGAGCCCGTCTATATTCTAGAGAGGAGGGGTTTGCATTTACTTAATATTATTTTCCTTGTGCAAATCCCGTATTGTCATCAATCCACCAAAAAGGGGGAGATTGTAAGGGCATATTTATCCCTAAGTGTTTTGGTGATTGATGACAACGCATTTGCGGACTAATCGTGTGCCTTGAGTATTCCAGACACTTCATTGCTAGGCACAAGACGGTTGGGTGCCCCTCAAAGACTGATGAAGATGACGTCTTTTCTATGTTTCTTTTTGATGGATTTGAGTCGTAGGAAAGCCGTACTATTAAGAGGGGGTCCGCGTTGGAAAGGTTTGGGTGGAATCATCACGTACACGTCTCCTTCTTGTCCCCTCCTTTTTCCTTGGAGCTTCCTCCGTTTTCTTGCCTCCCTTGTCTGGCTGCTGTGGTTGGTCGCGGTAGTACTGCTCCCAGGAAAACGGCAGTACCATAGGCATCCGCGGTAGTACCGCACGGTGGCGCGGTAGTACCGCAGGTGCCCACGGTAGTGCCGCTCCCCTGGAGCCGCACTACCGCTGCCCACCAGGCTAGTGCCGCCCCTTTGCGGTAGTAGGGGCGGATGTAATTTTTTTACATCCGCACCTACCGCGATAGTATCGTTTTCGACGAGCGGTAGTACCGCGCTATGCAGTCAGGCAGTAGTACCGCCCCTCGGCGGTACTACTGTGTCGGGTTTTTGCTACTTCCGTTTCTTTGCGGAAGTAGGCACGGAAGTTCCCTTCCCCCTGGCTGGGGTTTTTGCCTTGCGGTAGTACCGCAAGGGGGGCGCGGTAGTACCGCGCGTGCGGAAGTACCGCCCCCCAGCTCCTGCGCGTCTGTTTATCTTTATTGTCGCTGGGGTTGCGGCAGTACCATGGGTCGTTACGGTAGTACCGCACAGCCGTGCGGTATTACCGCTTGGTTGCAAGCAGTAGTACCGCGCGGCCTTGCGATAGTACCGCTGGCCAGGCGTGGTAATACCGCTGGCCGTGGGCTGGTTGGTGGGTAACGGTTGGATCCTTTTCCCACACTATATAAGGGGTCCCCTTCTTCCCCATTGACTCACCTGTTCCACCCCAAGCTCCATTATTGCTCTAAGCTCCATTTTCACCCGATCTCACTCCCTAGCTGACCAAACTTGTTGATTTGCTCGGGAGTGGTTGAGAAGGCCTCGATCTACAATTCCACCAAGAGATATTTGATTCCCCCACTAATCCCTTGCGGATCTTGTTACTCTTGGGTGTTTGAGCATCCTAGACGGTTGAGGTCACTGCGAAGCCATAGTCCATTGTGGTGAAGCTTCGTGGTGTCGTTGGGAGCCTCCAATTGAGTTGTGGAGATTGCCCCAACCTAGTTTGTAAAGGTTCGGTCGCCGCCTCCAAGGGCACCAATAGTGGAATCACGACATCTCGCATTGTGTGAGGGCATGAGGAGAATATGGTGGCCCTAGTGGCTTCTTGGGGAGCATTGTGCCTCCACACCGCTCCAACGGAGACGTACTTCCTCTCAAAGGGAAGGAACTTCGGCAACACATCCTCGTCTCCACCGTCTCCACTCTTGGTTATCTCGTGCCCTTACTTGTGCAAGCTTATTTGTTTCATATATCTTGCTTGCTTGTGTTCCTATCCTTGTTGCATCATAAAGGTTGCTCACCTAGTTGCATATCTAGACAACCTACTTTGATGCAAAGTTTAAATTGTTAAAGAAAAGCTAAAAATTGTTAGTTGCCTATTCACCCCCCCTCTAGTCAACCATATCGATCCTTTCACCACTGTCGATGATTTAACCGACATGCTCGACTTCGACTCCGAAGACATCGACGGTATGGACGACGATGTAGGAGACGAACATGAACCAGCACCTATAGGGCACTGGAAAGCCACCTCGTCATATGACATATACATGGTGGATACACACAAAGAAGGCAATGGCGACGGGATAGCGGAGGATGACCCCTCCAAGAAGCAACCCAAACGCCGATGTCACCGGCGCCGCTCTAAGTCCCGCCAAAGCAAAAGTGGCGATACCGGCACATGAGATAATAACACTCCGGATAGTGCCGAAGACAACAACAAACCCCTCCAGCAAGATTTAGAGCAGGAGGATGGAGGAGCCAGCTCTCCTGAGAGAGCGGCAGACGGAGAGGAGGAGGATGACAATCACATGCCCCCCTCCGAAGACGAGGCAAGCCTCGGCGACGATGAATTCGTCGTACCAGAGGATCCCATAGAACAAGAGCGCTTCAAGCACCGGCTTATGGCCACGGCAAATAGCCTGAAGAAAAAGCAGCAGCAGCTTCAAGCTGATCAAGATCTGCTAGCTGACAAATGGACTGAAGTCCTCGCGGCCGAGGAATATAAACTCGAGCGCCCCTCCAAGAGTTACCCAAGGCGCAGGTTACTACCCCGACTGGAGGAAGAAGCGTATGATACGGCTGATCGGCCACCTCGTGGCCGCGATAGAGAGGCATTACATCCAAAAGCTCAACCTCCACCCCAACGCCATTCAAATAAAAAGGCATGGGGAAATACGCCAGACCTACGAGACATATTGGATGACAAGGCAAAGCATTCAAGATCGATCTACGGATCACAAGGGCGCACCACTCTGCGAGACGACAAACGTCACGCCGGATACAGTAAAAGCAAATTCGGCTGGGCCGAACACAGCGGGCAAGACCCATTCGAGCTGCGTCGCGATATAGCCCAATACAGAGGCGCCGCACACCCCTTATGCTTCACAGACGAAGTAATGGAACATCAATTCCCAGAAGGTTTCAAACCTGTAAATATTGAATCATACGACGGCACAACAGATCCCGCAGTATGGATTGAGGACTTCCTCCTCCACATCCACATGGCCCGCGGCGATGACTTACACGCCATCAAATACCTCCCACTAAGGCTCAAAGGACCAGCGCGGCATTGGCTTAACAGCTTGCCAGCGGACTCCATTAGCTGTTGGGAAGATCTGGAAGCCGCATTCCTCGACAACTTTCAGGGCACTTATGTGCGACCACCAGACGCCGATGATTTGAGCCACATAATTTAGCAGCCAGAAGAGTCGGCCAGGCAATTCTGGACTCGGTTCCTTACAAAGAAAAATCAAATCGTCGACTGTCCAGATGTGGAGGCCTTAGCGGCTTTCAAGCACAACATCCGAGACGAGTGGCTAGCCCGGCACCTTGGTCAGGAAAAGCCGAAATCTATGGCAGCTCTCACGACGCTCATGACCCGCTTTTGTGTGGGAGAAGACAGCCGGCTAGCTCACAGTAATAACATATCAAAGAACCATGGTACCTCAGATACCAAGGATGGCAATAGAAGGTCACGTCGCAACAAGCATAAGCGCCGCATTAACAGCGAAAATACTGAGGATACGGCAGTCAATGCTGGATTCAAAGGCTCTAAACCCGGTCAGCGGAAAAAGGCACTCAAACAAAGTACGCCGGGTCCGTCCAGCTTGGACCGTATACTCGATCGCTCGTGTCAAATACACGGCACCCCAGACAAGCCAGCCAATCACACCAACAGGGATTGTTGGGTGTTCAAGCAGGCCGGCAAGTTAATTGCCGAAAACAAGGACAAGCAGGCCGGCATAGCGATGACGAGGAGGAGCCCCGGCAGCCGCACACTGGAGGACAGAAGAGGTTTCCTCCGCAAGTGCAGACAGTGAACATGATATACGCAACCCACATCCCCAAGAGGGAGCGGAAGCGTGCGCTCAGGGACGTATATGCGTTGGAGCCAGTTGCCCCAAAGTTCAACCCATGGTCCTCCTGTCCGATCACCTTCGATCGCAGGGACCACCCCACTAGTATCCGTCATGGCGGATTCGCCGCACTGGTCCTAGACCCAATCATCGACGGATTTCACCTCACTCGAGTCCTTATGGACGACGGCAGCAGCCTGAACCTGCTTTATCAGGACACAGTGCGCAAAATGGGTATAGACCCCTCAAGGATCAAACCCACAAAAACGACCTTTAAGGGCGTCATTCCAGGTGTAGAGGCCCATTGCACAGGCTCAATTACACTGGAAGTGGTCTTCGGATCCCCGGATAACTTCCGAAGTGAAGAGTTAATCTTCGATATAGTCCCGTTCCGCAGTGGTTATCATGCGCTGCTCGGGCGAACCGCATTTACTAGATTCAATGCGGTACCACATTATGCATACCTCAAGCTCAAGATGCCAGGACCTCGCGGAGTTATTACAGTCAACGGAAACACAGAGCGCTCTCTCCGAACAGAGGAGCACACCGCAGCCCTTGCAGCAGAAACGCAAAGCAGCCTCTCAAGGCAATCAACCAATTCGGCACTTCACAGCCCGGACACCTTCAAGCGCGCTCGAGGCAATCGGCAAATAGACCGCCTGGCACGATCTGAGCTCGCGTAGCAATACGGCAGCCACCCCAATCCCAGCCCAGCGGCGAAACTCGTGCCGCGCGAACATAATTACGCATTAAAAATACCATGGGCACAGGTGGGGAGGGGGGCACAACTGCGGCACGCCCCAAGACGTGGCCTAAACCGCACTAGGGGCTTCCCGTTCGGTTATTTTTCTTTTTCTTTCAGGACCTTAATCTCTGGAAACACTGTCCGGCAGCACTATTGCCGAACACATGATGCAGCAACCAAGGAGGCAGACAGCTACGTTATACCACGGAATTCCCAGGTTGATTACAGTAACGAGTGAGATATTCAATTTAATATCATTCCTCAGCTTGCCCTTGGAAGGGACATAGTCCTACTCTTCGCTTATCACACTATCTGTATCACTCTGCTTTAACGCAATTTTTAATAAACAATGCATGACATTACGACTACTATTGCATTCTTGTTATATATATATATCTATGTGTTCATTAATGACGCCTTGCAACCGTACACTATGGTACAACCAATACACCAGGGGCTTACGTACCCCACAATGCGGTGTGAAAAGTCCGAACACTTTCACAAGTGCGGCACCCCGAACTTATAGCATTATATGCATCAGCTCCGAATCATGTCTTTGGTCAAATGTTGGGTTTGCCCGGCTCCTATGTTTTGGTACCTTACGTTCCACTCTATCGGCTAAGGTAGCGCTAGGAGAACTACTGCGATTGTGCCCCGGTTCTGCTGGGTTCAGCACCTCAGTAGAGAAAGCTAAAACTGACTGTCATGATAAGGCGAGAGACTGGTCGCTGTTCGGCGAGGTTTTCAAGTCCCTAAAGACTTATGCCGCTTAGAGTGAGGGGCCGGCCCTGTCCGGCTTAAAGGCGTGTATCGCGCCCCGAATTCGGCCTTCCGAATACCAGGGGCTTCACCGAAATTTAAAATTATAGAATTCTATGGCTAAGTGAGAGTGATAAAGCATCATTAGTCTGGTTGCCTTGTTCGTTGTGCTGAGCACCTCCCTTGAAGGACCCAAACATGGGAACAAGAGTGCTCAGGTTTATCCTGAACACCCCAGCACTCGTGGCATGCGGGCAGAAGCCGAGGACTAGCCATCTCTCAGATTGGATAAACAGCCAAACAGAAGGTAATATTTTAAATTCCAACAAGCGTTGCATAGCGCATATGAAACAAGTTTTCATACATACAGGATAAAACGAGCAAGTCTCATTCAAATATTACATCTTTTAAACACTCGTCCGCGATGAGACGGGCACCCGGCAGAACACCCTCGTAGTACATCTCGGGGTGGCGGTGCTCCTTGCCCTCTGGCGGCCCCTCCTTGATCAGCTTCATGGCGTCTAGCTTGACCCACTACAATTTCACACGGGCGAAAGCCCGACGTGCACCTTCAATGCAGACAGATCGCTTGACGACCTCCAGCTGCGGGCAGGCATCCACAAGCCGCCCACCAGGCCGAAGAAGCTGTTCGGAAGGGCGTCGCCAGGCCACAGCCGGACTGTAAAGCTCTTCATGGCCTGATCGGCTGCCTTATGTAGCTCGACCATCTGCTTCAGCTGGTCGCTCATTTGCACCGGATGTTCGGCCTCAGCATACTGAGACCAGAACAACTTCTCCATCAAGCTTCCGTCCTCGGCTTGGTAAAATTGTGCGGCATCGGACACACTACGGGGCAAATCTGCGAATGCTCCTGAAGAGCTCCAGATCCGGGTAAGTAATCGGTAATTTACTTTTACATGCTTGCTTTGCATATAGAAATCCTTACACGCCGCTATCTTCTTCATCGCGTCGATCTCTTGGAGGGCCTTTTGGGCTTCGGCCTTGGCACTTTTTACACTCTCGAGGGCTGCGGCAAGCTCAGACTCTCGCGTCTTGGAGTCAAGCTCCAACGCCTCGTGCTTCGCCACAAGAGCCTGGAGCTCTTGCTGCACCTCGCCCACCCGAGCCTCGTGCTTCTCTCGCTCAGTGCGTTCCTTGGCCGCTGTATCTTTGGCCTTGGTTAGCACTTGCTTCAGGGTCGCCACCTCGGTCGTGGCCCCTGGCAAACATACGATAATCCTGTCATTTTGCAATCGCGTCCTCTTTTACATATATACATAAGACAGGGTATTACTTACCCTTGTTCTCCTGGAGCTGCCTCTTGGCAAGGCCGAGCTCTTTCCTGGACCCCTCGAGGTCCTGCTTCAGTACAGCGACCTCCGCAGTTAGTGCGGCGGACGCCAGCAGCGAAGCCTGCATATGCATATTGACATACTTATATTAGACTCCTGCGATATTATTTGATCCTCTGTTCGGCTTTTCTTTGTGAACACCGAACAAAGCATCAGGGGCTACTGTCTATGCGGTAATATTTCTACTACATTTTAACACTTACCTCGAAGCCTGTTAGAAGGCTAGCACAGGCTTTAGTCAATCCGCTCTTGGCGGACTGAACCTTCTGGATCACCGCACTCATGATAGTGCAGTGCTCCTCGTCGATGGAAGCGTTGCGAAGCGCTTCCAGCAGATTGTCCGGCGCCTCTGGATGGACAGAGGTCACCGGCATAGGCGTCTTGCCCCTCTTAGAAGGAGGCCGCCTGCCCGAGCCTAGAACCGCTGGAGGTTCCGGCGCGGTGTTCGGTTGAGGGCCGAACTTGGAGCTCTCAGGGGCCCCGTCCCCTCGGCTCCCAGAGTCTGGAAGGTCACCTTGAGGCGCCTCCGAGACTGTCTCCCCTTGATCCGGTGCCTCTTGAGACAACACCTCGGCATCGTCGGCAGGATGAGGGGAGGTGGTGGTCAGGACTGGATCGCTATCCATGTCCGACAAGCCCAAGGAGCCGTCCGATGATACATCGATACTGGCTCGTGGCGGCTTGCATAATTGCGTTTGGCGTTAGGGAAAGCAGTGCGACAAAGGAATCCTATGAGTTACTCTGGTATCCGAATACTTACGATCTCCCCGGGGGCTTGACCCTGGGCAACCACTCATCTTCGCCTTCGTCGGCGGCGGTGGAACTGTCCGGAAGGAGAGTCCTTCCCTTCTTGGACCCTCCGGCCTCCCCAGTTGGGGCGGCCTTCCTTTTCTTGTCTCCCCCAGTCGGTGGGGGAGCATCTTCTTCTTCCTCGTCTTCGGGGGAGGAGTGTGTCGCAGAGTTATCGGACGATGAGTTAACACCTGGCGCCGGGAACTCTTTCGGATTCCCTTGGCCTTCTTGGTCTTCTACGGCACCTTGTAAGGAGCCGGAGTCAGCATCTCCGTCAGGAGAGCGCCCGCGGTATCTTCGGGCAAAGGGGTCGGACATTCGATCTGCCCCGACATCTCCACCCAGTCCTGTCAAAGGCCTGGAGATTAGACCCCGCACATAATTAAGCTAGGAAAAATAAATGTCTTACGGGACGTACTGAACTCACCGAACGCGCTAGGCGCTTTGCGCTTAGTCCACGATCCTCGGCAAGAGAAGGAGGGACCTCGGCGCCCTTGAACAACACCTTCCAGACGTCCTTGTGCGTCGTATCAAAGAGATCGCTCAGAGTCTGGTGCTGTGCCGGGTCGAACTCCCATAAGGGAAAATCCCGTTGTTGACACGGGAGGATCCGGCGGATGAGCATAACTTGGACTATGTTGACAAGCTTGAGCTTCTTGCTTGCCATACTCCGGATACATTTCTGGAGTCCGCCAGCTCCACCGATGAACCCCACGGCAGGCCCTTCTCTTTCCAGGAAGTGAGCCGTGTAGGGAATCCGGATCGAAACTCGGGGGCTGCCGCCCATTTGGCGTCGCGCGGCTCGGTGATGTAGAACCACGCCGACTGCCATCCCTTTATTGTCTCCATGAAGGAGCCTTCGAGCCATATGACGTTGAGCATCTTGCCCACCATGGCTCCTCCGCATTCTGCTTGTTGGCCTCATACCACCTTCGGCTTGATATTGAAGGTCTTTAACCACAGGCCGAAGTGGGGCCGGATGCGGAGGAAAGCCTCACACACGATGATGAACGCCGAAATGTTGAGGATGAAGTTCGGGGCCAGATCATGAAAGTCCAACCCGTAGTAGAACATGAGACCACGGACGAATGGATGGAGGGGAAACCCTAGTCCGCGGAGGAAGTGGTGAAGGAAAACTACCCTCTCGTGAGGTTTCGGGGTAGGGACGATCTGCCCCGCGGCGGGCAGCCGATGCGCGATGTTTGCGGCTAGGTATCCGGCTCCGCGCAGCTTCTTGATGTCTTCCTCCATGACGGAGGAGACCATCCACCTGCCTCCCGCTCCGGACATGGTTGGAGAAGGTTGAGGTGGGAAGTGCAGACTTGGGTTCTAGAGCTCGAGTGTGCGAAAACGGATGAGCAAAGGAGGAAGAAGGCGTGGATGAAAAGGTGAATCCTTATCCGTTTATATGGGCGGATGAAACTAAGCGTCCCCACTAGCCTGGTAAAACTCGCTTATCTCCCAAGCGCTGTAATCGATGGCGCGGTTGGGTTACCCACGCCCGCATTGATGAGAATCCCGTGATAAGGGGACACGATCTTTGCTTTGACAAGACGTGTCGAAAAACTGCCTCGCGTTATGTGCGGGGCTAATTAAAGGAAATGGTTCGAATTATTACCGGGCCAAGGCATAATGTCGTGTTGCCAAAACAAGTCAGCAAATTAGATTTGTGAAAATATTATTCTCTCTACGGTGGTATGTGGAACTTATTTTGCAGGGTCCGACACTATCCTTGTATTCAAATCCTTCTGTGATGTATTCGGAGAAGGAACCCGCCTTGCAATGCCGAAGACAATACTATGCGCCGGACTCATTGTCATTGAAGCCTGGTTCAGGGGCTACTGTGGGAGTCCTGGATTAGGGGGTCTTCGAACAGCCGGACTATCTCCATTGGCCAGACTGTTAGACTATGAAGATACAAGATTGAAGACTTCGTCTCGTATCCGGATGGGACTCTACTTGGCGTGGAAGGCAAGCTAGGCAATACGGATATGGATATCTCCTCCTTTGTAACCGACCTTGTGTAACCCTAACCCTCTCCGGTGTCTATATAAACCGAAGGGTTTTAGTCCGTAGGACAACAACCACAACATACAATCATACCATAGGCTAGCTTCTAGGGTTTAGCCTCTCTGATCTCGTGGTATATCTACTCTTGTACTACCCATATCATCAATATCAATCAAGCAGGACGTAGGGTTTTACCTCCATCAAGAGGGCCCGAACCTGGGTAAAACATTGTGTCCCCTGCCTCCTGTTACCATCCGGCCTAGACGCACAGTTCGGGACCCCCTACCCGAGATCTTCCGGTTTTGACACCGACAAAGCCCATTATTGGAATATACAAGCCAAGTTCTATAATGAAAAATTCCCACTAGTATATGAAAGTGATAACATAGGAGACTCTCTATCATGAAGATTATGGTGCTACTTTGAAGCACAAGTGTGGTAAAAGGATAGTAGCATTGTCCCTTCTCTCTTTTTCTCTCATTTTTTATTTTTTTTATTTATTTGGGCCTTTCTCTTTTTTATGGCCTCTTTTTTTCTTTTTTTTATTTGGGCTTCTTTGTCCTCTTTTATTTATTTATTTTCGTCTGGAGTCTCATCCCGACTTATGGGGGAATCATAGTCTCCATCATCCTTTCCTCACTGGGACAATGCTCTAATAATGATGATGATCACACTTTTATTTACTTACAACTCAAGAATTACAACTCGATACTTAGAACAAGATATGACTCTATATGAATGCCTCTGGCGGTGTACCGGGATGTGCAATGATTCATGAGTGACATGTATGAAAGAATTATGAACGGTGGCTTTGCCACAAATACAATGTCAACTACATGATCATGCATAGCAATATGGCAATGATGAAGCATGTCATAATAACGGAACGGTGGAAAGTTGCATGGCAATATATCTCGGAATGGCTATGGAAATGCCATAATAGGTAGGTATGGTGGTTGTTTTGAGGAAGGTATATGGTGGGTTTATGGTACCGGCGAAAGTTGCGCGGTACTAGAGAGGCTAGCAATGGTGGAAGGGTGAGAGTGCGTATAATCCATGGACTCAACATTAGTTATAAAGAACTCACATACTTATTGCAAAAATCTATTAGTTATCGAAACAAAGTACTACGCGCATGCTCCTAGGGGGATATATTGGTAGGAAAAGACCATCGCTCGTCCCCGACCGCCACTCATAAGGAAGACAATCAATAAATAAAGCATGCTCCGACATCATCACATAATGGTTCACCATACGTGCATTCTACGGGAATCACAAACTTCAACAAAAGTATTTCTCAAATTCACAACTACTCAACTAGCATGACTCTAATATTACCATCCTCATATCTCAAAACAATCATCAAGTATCAAACTTCTCACAGTATTCAATGCACTCTATATGAAAGTTTTTATTATATCCCTCTTGGATGCCCATCATATTAGGACTAGTTTCATAACCAAAGCAAACTACCATGCTGTTCTAAATGACTCTCAAAATAATATAAGTGAAGCATGAGAGATCAATTATTTCTTCAAAATAAAACCACCATCGTGCTCTGAAAAGATATAAGTGAAGCGCTAGAGCAACAACAAACTACTCCGAAAGATATCAGTGAAGACCAATGAGTAGTCGAATAATTATGCAACTATGTGAAGACTCTCCCATTTAATAATTTCAGATCTTGATATTTTATTCAAACAGCAAGCAAATCCTAACAAAATAAATTGACGCTCCAAGCAAAACACATATCATGTGGTGAATAAAAATATAGCTGCAAGTAAAGTTACCGATGAACGAAGACGAAAGAGGGGATGCCTTCCGAGGCATCCCCAAGTTAGGCTCTTGGCTATCCTTGAATATTACCTTGGGGTGCCTTGGGCATCCCCAATCTTAGGCTCTTGTCACTCCTTATTCCATAGTCCATCGAATCTTTACCCAAAACTTGAAAACTTCACAACACAAAACTTAACAGAAAACTCGTAAGCTCCGTTAGTATAAGAAAATAAATCACCACTTCAAGGTACTGTAATGAACTCATTATTTATTTATATTTGTGTTAAACCTACTGTATTCCAACTTCTCTATGGTTTATAAACTCTTTTACTAGCCATAGATTCATTAAAATAAGCAAACAACACACGAAAAATAGAATCTGTCAGAAACAGAACAGTCTGTAGTAATCTGGATCAAACGTATACTTCTGGAACTCATAAAATTCTCAAATAAATTTCTGGAAGTGAGGAGTTTATATATTAATCATCTGTAAAAATAATTAACTAAATAGCACTCTCCAATAAAAAATGGCAGCCAATCTCGTGAGCGCTAAAGTTTCTGTTTTTTTACAGCAAGATCAACAAGACTTTCCCAAAGTCTTCCCAAAGGTTCTACTTGGTACAAACACTAATTAAAAGCATAAAACCACATCTAAACAGAGGCTAGATGAATTATTTATTACTAAACAGGAACAAAAAGTAAGGAAAAAAAATAAAATTGGGTTGCCTCCCAACAAGCGCTATCGTTTAACGCCCCTAGCTAGGCATGATGATTTCAACGATGCTCACATAAAAGATAAGAATTGAAACATAAAGAGAGCACCATGAAGAATATGACTAGCACATTTAAGTCTAACCCACTTTCTATGCATACGGATTTTGTGAGCGAACAACTTGTGGGAACAAGAATCAACTTGCATAGGAAGGTAAAACAAGCGTAACTTCAAAACTTTAAGCACATAGAGAGGAAACTTGATATTATTGCAATTCCTACAAGCATAAGTTCCTCCTTCATAATAATTTTCAGTGGCATCATGAATGAATTCAACAATATAACCAGCACCTAAAGCATTATTTTCATGATCTACAAGCATATAATTTTCATTACTCTCTACATAAGCAAAATACTTCTCATTCGAAATAGTGGGAGTATCATAAGAGACTCGAATACTGTAAATTGTTTCCACATTAAAAGAGTAATGTTCAGAGAAGGGGTAAACATAATCATGACAAGTTTTATAAATATAATCACTACTTTTTATAGCATGAGTATCATCACAATAATCATCATAAGTAGGAGCCATGCTATCACCACTATAGATGGATGGTAGATAAAGCTTTTTGTAATCTGAAAATATAAAAACAGCAAGGTAACTAATGATAAAAGTGAGCACAAACGGTATTGCAATGCGTTGAAACAAGGCCTAGGGTTCATACTTTCACTAGTGCAAGTCCTCTCAACAATAATAACATAACTGGATCACATAACTATCCCTCAACATGCAACAAAGAGTCACTCCAAAGTCACTAATAGCGGAGAACAAACGAAGAGATTATGGTAGGGTAGGAAACCACCTCAAAGTTATTCTTTCCAATCAATCCATTGGGCTATTCCTATAGGTGTCACAAACATCCCTAGAGTTCGTACTAGAATAATACCTTAAGACACAAATCAACCAAAACCCTAATGTCACCTAGATACTCCAATGTCACCTCAAGTATCCGTGGGTATGATTATATGATATGCATCACACAATCTCAGATTCATCTATTCAACCAACACATAGGACCTCAAAGAGTGCCCCAAAGTTTCTACCAGAGAATCACGACGAAAACGTGTGCCAACCCCTATGCATAGGTTCATGGGCGGAACCCGCAAGTTGATCACCAAAACATACATCAAGTGAATCACGTGATATCCCATTGTCACCATAGATACGCACGGCAAGACATACATCAAGTGTTCTCAAATCTTTAAAGACTCAATCCGATAAGATAACTTCAAAGGGGAAACTCAATCCATTACAAGAGAGTAGAGGGGGAGGAGAAACATAAGATCCAACTATAATAGCAAAACTCACGATACATCAAGATCGTGCCAAATCAAGAACACGAGAGAGAGAGAGAGAGATCAAACACATAGCTACTGGTACATACCCTCAGCCTCGAGGGAGAACTACCCCCTCCTCGTCATGGAGAGCACCGGGATGATGAAGATAGCCACTGGAGAGGGATTCCCCCTCCGGCAGGGTGCCGGAACGGGTCTAGATTGGCTTTCGGTGGCTACGGAGGCTTCTAGCGGCGGAACTCCCGATCTGTTATGCTCTCGGATGTTTTTAGGGTATATGGAGATATATAGGCGGAAGAAGTACGTCAGGGGAGCCACGAGGGGCCCACGAGGGTGGAGGGTGTGCCCAGGGGGTGGGCGCACCCCCCTGCCTCGTGGCCTCCTCGTTACTTCCCTTACGTGGACTCCAAGTCTCCCGGGTTGCTTTCCTTCCCAAAATAAGTTCCATGAAGTTTCAGGTCAATTGGACTCCGTTTGATTTTCCTTTTCTACGATACTCTAAAACAAGGAAAAAAACAGAAACTGGCACTGGGCTCTAGGTTAATAGGTTAGTCCCAAAAATAATATAAAAGTGTATAATAAAGCCCATAAACATCCAAAGTTGATAATATAATAGCATGGAACAATCAAAAATTATAGATACGTTGGAGACGTATCACTGGGGGCGCATGGAGCTTAGAAACCCTAAACCATATGGTCTACGACCAGTGACGGGCGCGTCTTAGCACCCGCCACAGCTAAGTTCAAGTGGCGGGCATAGACCACTACCCGCCACCTTAAGTTAGGAGTGGCGGGTAATTTTACCCGCCTTACACGCACACCTACATTTTCCTAAATTATTTGGACTTAAAAAATTTCCCATGGTTAATACACACCATTGATTGGAAAACGCGTGCAAACTAGCTTCGAATGTGATGAAATTTGGCATGGTGTCTTAATTTGACCCATGTAGGGTGTGGTAAATTTCAGATCGTCACGGTAAAAATTTGATGCACCTCGTGTACAAATCAAGCACTCTCCCCCAAAGTTTCAAACGATAACCGCTGCCTTACACACACATCTACATTTTCCTAAATCATTTGGACTTAAAACTTTTCCCATGGTTCATACACACCATCCAAAACTTCATGCTCAAATTTGGTCACTTTCTTGGTTTAGCAAACTAGATTTTTCACAATTACGATGTATGGGGGGCTGAAAAATGCGCTCGCCATTGCTATTTTTTGTAATTTTTTAGCAACTATAACGCGAGTTGCCAATCGATTTTCGCCGCCGGCCACTATAGGTTTTCACCAAGAGGGGATCTTGAAGACAGTTCACCCGTGGTGGGTGTGACAAAGAGCCCGCCACTGTTGTGACAAGAGTAGTGGCAGGTCCCTTTTAGTACACGCCAGTGCTACTTCTCGATAGTAGTAGTGGCGAGTGATATAGTGCGCCCACCACTCATGCGAGTTCACCTATATGCCCTTTGCTAGTAGTGAAGGACTCTAATTTTAATCTCTTCCCATGCGCAGGTCCGCATTTAAGTCCAAAAGCAACGGAAAATGATCAGAACCTGTCGGGCCAAGAGCCGTGAGGTAGCATGTTGGGTATATTTCTTCCCAAGAGTTAGTTCCAAAAACATGGTCTATTTTCTCGAAGATCATCTGAGATCTCTCATTTGACCAGGTGTACCTCGATGCATTTAGGTATAGCTCTTTGAGCTCAAGCAGGTTGAGGTTGGCACAGAAATGTGCCGTCATCCATCTATTTATCATGTTGTTGCTTTTGTCTTCGGGGTTAACCAATAAGTTGAAGTCCCCCACAATTATCCATGGGCCTGCATAAAGGTCCCGAATATCCACCAATTCCTACATGAACACAATCTTTTCTCGATCCAGTTGTGGGCCATACACACCCGTGAGTGATAACCCACAAGTATAGGGGATCACAACAGTTTTCGAGGGTAGAGTATTCAACCAAAATTTATTGATTCAACACAAGGGGATCCAAAGAATATTCTCAAGTATTAGCAGCTGAGTTGTCAATTCAACCACACCTGGATAACTTAATATCTACAGCAAAGTATTTAGTAGCAAAGTAATATGATAGTAGTGGTAACGGTAACAAAATGTAATGATAACAAAAGTAATGTTTTTGGTATTTTGTAGTGATTGTAACAATAGCAACGGAAAAGTAAATAAGCGAAGAACATTATATGGAAAGCTCGTAGGCAATGGATCGGTGATAGAGAATTATGCCGGATGCGGTTCATCATGTAACAGTCATAACCTAGGGTGACATAGAACTAGCTCCAATTCATCAATGTAATGTAGGCATGTATTCCGAATATAGTCATACGTGCTTATGGAAAAGAACTTGCATGACATCTTTTGTCCTACCCTCCCGTGGCAGCGGGGTCCTAGCGGAAACTAAGGGATATTAAGGCCTCCTTTTAATAGAGTATCGGACCAAAGCCACACATAGTGAATACATGAACTCCTCAAACTACGGTCATCACCGGGAGTGGTCCCGATTATTGTCACTTCGGGGTTGCCGGATCATAACACATAGTAGGTGACTATAGACTTGCAAGATTGGATCAAGAACTCACATATATTCATGAAAACATAATAGGTTCAGATCTGAAATCATGGTACTCGGGCCATAGTGACAAGCATTAAGCATAGCAAAGTCATAGCAACATCAATTTCAGAACATAGTGGATACTAGCGATCAAACCCTAACAAAACTAACTCGATTACATGATAAATCTCATCCAACCCATCACCGTCCAGCAAGCCTACGATGGAATTACTCACGCACGGCGGTGAGCATCATGAAATTGGTGATGGAGGATGGTTGGTGATGACGATGGCGATGGATTCCCCTCTCCGGAGCCCTGAACAGACTCCATATCAGCCCTCCCGAGAGGTTTTAGAGCTTGGCGGCGGCTCCGTATCGTAAAATGTGATGAATCCTTATCTCTATTTTTCTCTCTCCGAAAGCAAATATATAGAGTTGGAGTTGGCGTCGGAGGGCATCCAGGGGGGCCACGAGGTAGGGGGCGCGCCCAGGGGGTCAGGTGCGCCCCCACCCTCATGGCTAGGGTGTGGGCCCCCTGGTCTTGATCTTTTGCTAGTATTTTTTATTATTTCCAAAAAGATGCTCCGTGGAGTTTTAGGTCATTCTGAGAACTTTTGTTTCTGCACATAAATAACACCATGGCAATTCTGCTGAAAACAACGTCAGTCCGGGTTAGTTCCATTCAAATCATGCAAGTTAGAGTCCGAAACAAGGGCAAAAGTGTTTGGAAAAGTAGATACGACGGAGACGTATCAACTCCCCCAAGCTTAAACCTTTGCTTGTCCTCAAGAAATTCAGTTGACAAACTGAAAGTGATAAAGAAAAACTTTTACAAACTCTGTTTGCTCTTGTTGTTGTAAATATGTAAAGCCAACATTCAAGTTTTCAGCAAAGATTATGAACTAACCATATTCTCAATAGCTCTTAGGTCTCATGTTTACTCATATCAATGGCATAATCAACTAGCGAGCAATAATAATAAATCTCGGATGACAACACTTTCTCAAAACAATCATAATATGATATAACAGGATGGTATCTTGCTAGCCCTTTCTGAGACCGCAAAACAAAAATGCAGAGCACCTTTAAAGATCAAGGACTGGCTAGACATTGTAATTCCTGGTAAAAGAGATCCAGTCAAGTCATACTCAATGTAAACTAACAGTAATGAATGCAAATGACAGTGGTGCTCTCCAACTGGTGCTTTTTAATAAGAGGATGATGACTCAACATGAAAGTAAATAGATAGGCCCTTCGCAGAGGGAAGCAGGGATTTGTAGAGGTGCCAGAGCTCGGTTTTAAAATAGAGATGAATAATATTTTGAGTGGTATACTTTCATTGTCAACATAACAACCAAGAGATGGCGATATCTTCCATGCTACACACATTATAGGCGGTTCCCAAACAGAATGGTAAAGTTTATACTCCCCCTCCACCAACAAGCATCAATCCATGGCTTGCTCGAAACAACGAGTGCCTCCAACTAACAAGAGTCCCAGGGGGAGTTTTGTTTGCAATTATTTTGATTTGGTTTGCATAAAGCATGGGACTGGGCATCCCGGTGACCAGTCAATTTCTCGTGAGTGAGGAGCGGAGTCCACTCCTCTTGAGAATAACCCGCCTAACATGGAAGATACGGACATCCCTAGTTGATACATGAGTTATTCGAGCATACAAAACAGGATATTTATTTGAAGGTTTAGAGTTTGGCACATACAAATTTACTTGGAACGGCAGGTAAATACCGTATATAGGTAGGTATGGTGGACTCATATGGAATAACTTTGGGGTTTATGGGATTGGATGCACAAGCAGTATTCCCGCTTAGTACAGGTGAAGGCTAGAAAAAGACTGGGAAGCGACCAGCTAGAGAGCGACAACAGTCATGAACATGCATTAAAATTAATCAACACCGAATGCAAGCATGAGTAGGATATAATGCACCATGAACATAAATATCATAGAGGCTATGTTGATTTTGTTTCAACTACATGCGTGAACATGTGCCAAGTCAAGCCACTCGAATCATTCAAAAGAGGATATCACCCTATCATACCACATCACAACCATTTTAATAGCATGTTGGCATGCAAGGTAAACCATTATAAGCTCCTAGCTAATTAAGCATGGCGTAAGAAACTATGATCTCTAGTTGTCATTGCAAACATGTTTATTCATAATAGGCTGAATCAGGAACGATGAACTAATCATATTTACAAAAACAAGAGAGGTCGAGTTCATACCAGCTTTTCTCATCTCAGTCAGCCCATCATATATCGTCATAATTGCCTTTCACTTGCACGACCGAATGATGTGAATAATAATAATAGTGCACGTGCATTGGACTAAGCTGGAATCTGCAAGCATTCAATAAACAGGAGAAGACAAGGCAATATGGGCTCTTTTGTCAGATCAACAATAATGCATATAAGAGCCACTTCAAACAATTTAATTATGGTCTTCTCCTATCGACCCCCAAAGAAAAGAAAAGAAATAAAACTATTTATACATGGGAAAGCTCCCAACAAGCAAAAGAAGAACATGAAATCTTTTTGGGTTTTCTTTTTAATTACTACTACAAGCATGGAAAGTAAACTAATTGAAAGCTACAACTAATTTTTTTGGTTTTTCTTAAGGTTTATTAAGCACACAAGAAGAAAGCATAAAAAGAGAAAATAAACTAGCATGGATATTACAACGAAAAAGTATGAGCACCGACATCTAGCAATGAGTGTGTGAACATAAATGTAATTTCGGTGAGAAATACGTACTCCCCCAAACTTAGGCTTTTGGCCTAAGTTGGTCTAATGCCACGGATGGACTGGCGGATATCCAAAGTTGTAGTTGGGGTCGTACTGAGATGCAGCAGTCATTACATCATGGGCTGCAGCTTGGAGGCGAGCTATCTCAGCTCTCCTCTTATACTCTTTCGCCTCCTCTCTGGTTATAGAATATCTCCCTTTTGCCTGAAAGTCAAAGAAAGTAGAAGCAGGGAGAGCAACGTGATAGGTGCGTCGTCTGTCAAAGATTAATCGGTACTGGAGGAACTGATCGTTCCTCTCAACAAACTGATGACGAACCATAGCCTCATAATCCAAATAAGCAGGAGGCAACTCAACATCATCCTCACGTATGGTTATACCAAGAAAATTAGCTATGCGGGTTGCATAAATTCCATCAAAGAAATCTCCATTAAATCTATTAAGATGCAACCTACGTGCAATAATGGCTCCCAAATTATAAGATTTATCTCCTAACACAACACTCCTAAGAATACTGAGGTCAGGGACACACATGTGGCATGCTTCATCTTTACCGTTAATGCATCTACCTATGAAGAGAGCAAAATAATGTATAGCAGGAAAGTGAATGCTCCCTATGGTAGCTTGTGCTATATCTCTAGATTCCCCCACAGTTATACTATTAAGAAAATCTCTAAATTCAGATTTGCGAGATTCACTAGTACTACTCCATTGTGGAAGTTTGCAAGCAGTGGTAAAGTCCTCTAAGTCCATAGTGTAAGAATTTTCATAAAGATCAAACATGACAGTTTGAGAATTATGTGAAGATGAAAATTCAAACCTCCTCACAAAGGAGCTAGTGAGATAGTGGTACTGACGGCATTTTTCTTCCTTGAAGCTCACAAGATCAGCGTTACGAAAATATGCGTTAAATTCTTTCTTAATCCCCGCTCGATCCATGAAGTACTTTGAAGGCCATTCACAAGGCCGCACTGGAGCGTCCCATGGTGGCTCATCATTAGCATCACGCATTGCAAGCCTGGGTTCTTGTTTCCTTGAAGAACCACCTTGGTACATTTTCCTAAACATATTTCCTCCTCTGAAAAATTTCTGAATTTTTTAGTAACTTCAAATAAAAGTGAACCAAACTCAACAAAATTGATAGCAACTACTCCTACAAGTGCCTAGATCCTATATCATGCATCAAAACTACTTGGAACCACATAAATTTGACATGCAAGCTCAAGAACAGGGTCACCTAAGCAACAAAAATATGCAATGAATAAAGCACTAGAACAACAACTAATTGGACTAATGGAGGAGTCACATACCAAGGAACAATCCCCCAAGCAGTTTTGTGAGAGGTGCTTTGAGCAAGGAGATCGAAAATGACAGCAAAATGAGCTTGGACTCGGGTTTGAGCTGGATAATGGTGTTTGTGGGAGGAAGAAGGAGTGTGTGGGTGCAGGAATAAGTGGAGGAGGGCCACCGTGGGCCCATGAGGCAAGGGGCGCGCCATGGGGGGTAGGGCATGCCCTCCACCCTCGTGGCCAGGTGGATGCCCCCATGTTGTTTTCTCAGTGCCAAATATTCTCAAATATTCCAGAAAAAATCATATTTAAATTTCAGGGCATTTGGAGAACTTTTATTTTCAGGGTATTTTTATATTGCACGGATAATTCAGATAACAAACAGAAAATACTATTTTTATTTTATTTAATATAAATAACAGAAAGTAAAAGGAGGGTACAGAGAGTTGCGTTTTCTAAATTCATCCATCTCATGATCATCAAAAGGAATCCATTAACAAGGTTGATCAAGTCTTGTTAAAATACTCATTCCGAATAACATGGAACCGGAGAATTTTCAAATAACACTAGGTTACCTCAACGGGGATATGCACATCCCCAACAATAAGAATATCATATTTCTTCTTGACAGTAGGAAGAGGAAATTCAAAACCTCCAAAAATAATTGATGGAATTTTTCCAATAGAATTAATACTGTGGACTTGAGGTTGTTTCCTCGGAAAGTGTGCCTGATACGTCTCCAACATATCTATAATTTTTGATTGCTCCATGCTATATTATCTACTGGTTTGGACATTATTGGGCTTTATTATCCACTTTTATATTATTTTTGGGACTAACCTATTAACCGGAGGCCCAACCCAGAATTGCTGTTTTTTTTGCCTATTTTAGGGTTTTGAAGAAAA
This sequence comes from Triticum urartu, assembly GCF_003073215.2. NCBI lineage: Eukaryota > Viridiplantae > Streptophyta > Magnoliopsida > Poales > Poaceae > Triticum > Triticum urartu. The sequence continues at coordinate 490,368,705 of NC_053025.1, read as the reverse complement.
GGAATACCAAAGGGAGTCCAAACAGAATGAAACCTTCGGGAACGTGATTTTCTCACCGAACATGATCTAGGAGACTTGGACCATACGTCAAGAAACAAAGGAGGAGGCCACGAGGTAGGGGCGCGCCTACCCCCCCTAGGTGCGCCCTCCACCCTCGTGGGCCCCCTGTTGCTCCACCGACGCACTCCTTCCTCCTATATATACCTACGCACCCCAAATGATCAGATACGGAGCCAAAACCCTAATTCCACCGCCGTAACTTTCTGTATCCACGAGATCCCATCTTGGGGCCTGTTCCGGAGCTCCGCCGGAGGGGGCATCCATCACGGAGGGCTTCTACATCAACACCATAGCCCCTCCGATGAAGTGTGAGTAGTTTACCTCAGACCTCCGGGTCCATAGTTATTAGCTAGATGGCTTCTTCTCTCTTTTTGGATCTCAATACAATGTTCTCCCCCTCTCTTGTGGAGATCTATTCGATGTAATCTTCTTTTTGCGGTGTGTTTGTTGAGACCGGTGAATTGTGGGTTTATGATCAAGATTATCTATGAACAATATTTGAATCTTCTCTGAATTCTTTTATGTATGATTGGTTATCTTTGCAAGTCTCTTCGAATTATCAGTTTGGTTTGGCCTACTAGATTGATCTTTCTTGCAATGGGAGAAGTGCTTAGCTTTGGGTTCAATCTTGCGGTGTCCTTTCCTAGTGACAGTAGGGGCAGCAAGGCACGTATTGTATTGTTGCCATCGAGGATAACAAGATGGGGTTTCTATCATATTGCATGAATTTATCCCTCTACATCATGTCATCTTGCTTAAGGCGTTACTCTGTTTTCATGAACTTAATACTCTAGATGCATGCTGGATAGCGGTCGATGAGTGGAGTAATAGTAGTAGACGCAGGCAGGAGTCGGTCTACTTGTCTCGGACGTGATGCCTATATACATGGTCATACCTAGATATTCTCATAACTATGCTCAATTCTGCCAATTGCTCAACAGTAATTCATTCACCCACCGTAAAATACTTATGCTCTTGAGAGAAGCTACTAGTGAAACCTATGGCCCCCGGGTCTATCTTCATCATATTAATCTTCCAATACTTAGTTATTTCCTTTGCTTTTATTTTACTTTGCATCTTTATCACAAAAATACCAAAAATATTATCTTATCATATCTATCATATCTCACTCTCGTAAGTGACCGTGAAGGGATTGACAACCCCTTATCGCGTTGGTTGCAAGGAGTTATTTGCTTTGTGCAGGTACGAGGGACTCGCGCGTAGCCTCCTAATGGATTGATACCTTGGTTCTCAAAAACTGAGGGAAATACTTACGCTACTTTGCTACATCATCCTTTCCTCTTCAAGGAAATCCAACGCAGTGCTCAAGAGGTAGCAAGAAGAATTTCTGGCGCCGTTGCCGGGGAGTCTATGCAAAAGTCAATATACCAAGTACCCATCACAATCCTTATCTCCCGCATTACATTATTTGCCATTTGACTCTCGTTTTCCTCTCCCCCTCTTCACCCTTGCCATTTTATTCGCCCTCTCTCTCTATCCTCCCTCTCTTTCTCTATTTGCCTCCTTTTGCTTGCTTGCTTTTTGTTTGCTTGTGTGTTGGATTGCTTGCTTGTCACGATGGCTCTACCTAGATTTGGTGATCTTCACCTTAAAAGGTTAGAAGAGATCGAAAGCAATGTCAGGAGTTTTATGGTTTTGCAATTTGAGCATAATAATTTCTTCAGAAAAGAGCTTAAGGAACAGAAAAGTTTTATGAATAAAGAGCTCGATGATATGTCTAAAGAATTTGATGGTTTAAGATCCCAAATTGCTCGTCTTGAGAAATTGACTGCTGAAATTTTGGATAAGCAAGCTACCTTAGTTAATAGGATGGCCGCTAAACCGGATTTTTATGAAAATAAAGATGAAGATCTAAAATTTATTGATGTGTCCCCTATTAAATCTTTGTTTTGCAATATGAATCTTAATAATGATGGGACTGAACATGATCCACCTTTACCTAGAAGGTGTTCCAAAAATTCGGAGTTTTTAGATCTTGATGCTAAATTTGATGAAAGTGGGATCGAAGAAATTAAAACCCTAGATGTTGCTAAACCCACTATTTTGGATATAATTATGAAAATTGCTCTTTGATTGATTGTATTTCCTTGTTGCAATCCGTGCTAAATTCTCCTCATGCTTATAGTCAAAATAAAGTGTTTACTAAACATATCGTTGATGCCTTGATGCAATCTTATGAAGAAAAACTTGAATTGGAAGTTTCTATCCCTAGAAAACTTTATGATGAGTGGGAACCAACTACTAAAATTAAGATTAAAGATCATGAGTTCTATGCTTTATGTGATCTGGGTGCTAGTGTTTCCATGATTCCAAAGACTTTGTGTGATTTGTTAGGTTTCCATGATTTTGATGATTGCTCTTTAAACTTGCACCTTGTCGATTCCACTATTAAGAAACCTATCGGAAGAATTAATGATGTTCTTATTGTTGCAAATAGGAATTATGTGCCCGTAGATTTTATCGTTCTTGACATAGATTGAATCCTTCATGTCCTATTATTCTTGGTAGACCTTTCCTTAGAACGATTGGTGCAATTATTGATATGAAGGAAGGAAATATTAGATTCCAATTTCGATTAAGGAAAGGAATGGAACACTTTCATAGAAAGAAAATTAAATTACCTTATGAATCTATTATGAGAGCCACTTATGGACTGCCTACCAAAGATGGCAATACCTAGATCTATCCTTGCTTTTTATACCTAGCTAGGGGCGTTAAACGATAGCGCTTGTTGGGAGGCAACCCAAGTTTATTTTTATTCCTTGCCATTTGCTCCTGTTTAGTAATAAATAATTTATCTAGCCTCTGTTTAGGTTGTGTTTTTTGTGTTTAATTAGTGTTTATGCCAAGTAGAACCGTTGGGAAGACTTGGGGAAAGTCCTGATATCTTGCTGTAAAAAAACAGAAACTTTAGCGCTCATGAGAACTGCTGACATTTTTATTTAGAAAGTGATATTTAGTTAATTATTTTTTAATATGATTTATAGATAAATTCCTCACATCCATCAATTTATTTTAGAATTTTTGGGGTTCCAGATCTTGCGCTAGCTACAGATTACTACAGACTGTTCTGTTTTTTGACAGATTCTGTTTTTCGTGTGTTGTTTGCTTATTTTGATGAATCTAAGGCTAGTAAAATATTTATAAACCATAGATAAGTTGGAATACAGTAGTTTTAACACCAATATAAATAAAGAATGAGTTCATTACAGTACCTTGAAGTGGTCTTTTGTTTTCTTTCGCTAACGGAGCTCACGAGATTTTCTACTTTAAGTTTTGTGTTGTGAAGTTTTCAAGTTTTGGGTAAAGATTTGATGGATTATGGAACAAGGAGTGGCAAGAGCCTAAGCTTGGGGATGCCCATGGCACCCCCAAGATAATCTAAGGACACCTAAAAGCCAAATATTGGGGATGCCCCGGAAGGCATCCCCTCTTTCGTCTACTTCTATCGGTAACTTTACTTGGAGCTATATTTATTCACCACATGATATGTGTTTTGCTTGGAGTGTCTTGTATGATTTGAGTCTTTTCTTTTTAGTTTACCACAATCATCCTTGCTGTACACACCTTTTGAGAGAGACATACATGATTTGTAATTTGTTAGAATACTCTATGTGCTTCACTTACATCTTTTTGAGTTATATAGTTTTGCTCTAGTACTTCACTTATATCTTTTAGAGCACGGTGGTGGATTTGTTTTATAGAAACTATTGATCTCTCATGCTTCACTTAGATTATTTTGAGAGTCTTAAATAGCATGGTAATTTTCTTAAATAATCCTAATATGCTAGGTATTCAAGATTAGTAAAAAAAATTCTTATGAGTGTTTTGAATACTAAGAGAAGTTTGATGCTTGATGATTGTTTTGAGATATGGAGGTAATAATATCAAAGTCATGCTAGTTGAGTAGTTGTGAATTTGAGAAATGCTTGTGTTGAAGTTTTCAAGTCCCGTACCATGCACATATGGTAAACGTTATGTAACAAATTTGAAACATGAGGTGTTATTTGATTGTCCTCCTTATGAGTGGCGGTCGGGGACGAGCGATGGTCTTTTCCTACCAATCTATCCCCCTAGGAGCATGCGCATAGTGCTTGGTTTTTGATGACTTATAGTTTTTTGCAATAAGTATGTGAGTTCTTTATGACTAATGTTGAGTCCATGGATTATACGCGCTCTCACCCTTCCACCATTGCTAGCCTCTTCGGTACCGTGCATTGCCCTTTATCACATTGAGAGTTGGTGCAAACTTCGCCGGTGCATCCAAACCCCGTGATATGATACACTCTTTCACACATAAACCTCCTTATATCTTCCTCAAAACAGCCACCATACCTGCCTATTATGGCATTTCCATAGCCATTCAGAGATATATTGCCATGCAACTTTCCACCATTCTGTTTATCATGACACATTCATCATTGTCATATTGCTTAGCATGATCATGTAGTTGACATAGTATTTGTGGCAAAGCCACCGTTCATAATTCTTTCATACATGTCACTCTTGGTTCATTGCACATCCCGGCACACCGCCGGAGGCATTCATATAGAGTCATATTTTGTTCTAGCATCGAGTTGTAATTCTTGAGTTGTAAGTAAATAGAAGTGTGATGACCATCATTCATAGAGCATTGTTCCAAAAAAAGGAAGGCCAAATAAAAAAAGGAAAAGAAAGGCCAAATAAAAAATAAAAGGGACAATGCTACTATCCTTTGCCACACTTGTGCTTCAAAGTAGCACCATAATCTTCATGATAGAGAGTCTTTTGTTTTGTCACTTTCATATACTAGTGGGTATTTTTCATTATAGAACTGGGCTTGTATATTCCAACAATGGGCCTCCTCAAGTGCCCTAGGTCTTCGTGAGCAAGCAAGTTGGATGCACACCCACTTAGTTTCTTTTGTTGAGCTTTCATACATTTATAGCTCTAGTGCATCCGTTGCATGGCAATCCCTACTCCTTGCATTAACATCAATCGATGGGCATCTCCATAGCCCATTGATTAGCCTCGTTGATGTGAGACTTTCTCCTTTTTTGTCTTCTCCACATAACCCCCATCATATTCTATTCCACCCATAGTGCTATATCCATGGCTCGCGCTCATATATTGCGTGAAAGTTTATAGGTTTGTGATTACTAAAGTATGAAACAATTGATTGGCTTGTCATCGGGGTTGTGCATGATGAGAGCATTCTTGTGTGACGAAAATGGAGCATGACTAAACTATATGATTTTGTAGGGATGAACTTTCTTTGGCCATGTTATTTTGAGAAGACATAATTGCTTAGTTAGTATGCTTGAAGTATTATTATTTTTATGTCAATATGAACTTTTATCTTGAATCTTTCAGATCTGAATATTCATACCACAATTAAGAAGAATTACATTAAAATTATGCCAAGTAGCACTCCGCATCAAAAATTCCGTTTTTATCATTTACCTACTTGAGGACGAGCAGGAATTAAGCTTGGGGATGCTTGATACGTCTCCAACGTATCTATAATTTTTGATTGCTCCATGCTATATTATCTACTGTTTTGGACATTATTGGGCTTTATTATCCACTTTTATATTATTTTTGGGACTAACCTATTAACCGGAGGCCCAGCCCTGAATTGATGTTTTTTTTGCCTATTTTAGGGTTTCGAAGAAAAGGAATATCAAACGGAGTCCAAACGGAATAAAACCTTCAGGAACGTGATTTTCTCACCGAACATGATCCAGGAGACTTGGACCCTACGTCAAGAAACAAAGGAGGAGGCCACGAGGTAGGGGGCGCGCCTACCCCCCTCCCCCCCAAGCGCGCCCTCCACCCTCGTGGGCCCCCTGTTGCTCCACCGACGTACTCCTTCCTCCTATATATACCTATGTGTTGGGTTTCGTAGTAATTTCAAAAAATTTCCTACGCACACGCAAGATCATGTGATGCATAGCAACGAGAGGGGAGAGTGTTGTCTACGTACCCAACGCAGACCGACTGCGGAAGCGCTGACACGACGTAGAGGAAATAGTCGTACGTCTTCACGATCCAACCGATCAAGTACCGAAACTACGGCACCTCCGAGTTCGAGCACACGTTTAGCTCGATGACGATCCCCGGACTCCGATCCAGCAAAGTGTCGGGGAAGAGTTCCGTCAGCACGACGGCGTGGTGACGATCTTGATGCACTACAGCAGCAGGGCTTCGCCTAAACTCCGCTACAGTATTATCAAGGAATATGGTGGCTGGGGGCACCGCACACGGCTAAGGAATAGATCACGTGGATAAACTTGTGTGTTCTAGGGTGCCTCTACCTCAGTATATAAAGGACTAGAGGGGGGAGGCTGGCTGGCCAAGGGAGGGCGCGCCAGGAGAGTCCTACTCCCTCTGGGAGTAGGATTCCCCCCCCCCCCCAATCCTAGTTGGAATAGGATTCCTTGAGGGGGGAAAGAGAGAGAGGGGGCCGGCCACCTATCCTAGTCCTAATAGGACTAGGGGAAGGGGGGGAGGCGCACAGCCACCTTGGGCTGCCCCTTTCTCCTTTCCACTAAAGCCCACTAAGGCCCATATAGCTCCCGGGGGGTTCCGGTAACCTCCCGGTACTCCGGTAAAATCCCGATTTCACCCGGAACACTTCCGATATCCAAACATAGGCTTCCAATATATCAATCTTTACGTCTCGACCATTTCGAGACTCCTCTTCATGTCCGTGATCACATCCGGGACTCCGAACAACCTTCGGTACATCAAAATGCATAAACTCATAATATAACTGTCATCGTAACCTTAAGCGTGCGGACCCTACGGGTTCGAGAACAATGTAGACATGACCGAGACACGTCTCCGGTCAATAACCAATAGCGGGACCTGGATGCCCATATTGGCTCCTACATATTCTACGAAGATCTTTATCGGTCAGACCGCGTAACAACATACGTTGTTCCCTTTGTCATCGGTATGTTACTTGCCCGAGATTCGATCGTCGGTATCCAATACCTAGTTCAATCTCGTTACCGGAAAGTCTCTTTACTCATTTCGTAATACATCATCGCACAACTAACATATTAGTTGTAATGCTTGCAAGGCTTATGTGATGTGCATTACCGAGAGGGCCCAGAGATACCTCTCCGACAATCGGAGTGACAAATCCTAATCTCGAAATACGCCAACCCAACATGTACCTTTGGAGACACCTGTAGTACTCCTTTATAATCACCCAGTTACGTTGTGACGTTTGGTAGTACCCAAAGTGTTCCTCCGGTAAACGGGAGTTGCATAATCTCATAGTTATAGGAACATGTATAAGTCATGAAGAAAGCAATAGCAACATACTAAACGATCGGGTGCTAAGCTAATGGAATGGGTCATGTCAATCAGATCATTCTCTTAATGATGTGATCCCGTTAATCAAATAACAACTCATTGTTCATGGTTAGGAAACATAACCATCTTTGATTAACGAGCTAGTCAAGTAGAGGCATACTAGTGACACTTTGTTTGTCTATGTATTCACACATGTATTATGTTTCCGGTTAATACAATTCTAGCATGAATAATAAACATTTATCATGATTATAAGGAAATAAATAATAACTTTATTATTGCCTCTAGGGCATATTTCCTTCACTACGTACCCCCAAACGATCAGATACGGAGCCAAAACCCTAATTCCACCACTGTAACTTTCTGTATCCACGAGATCCCATCTTGGGGCCTGTTCCGGAGCTCCGCCGGAGGGGGCATCCATCACGTAGGGCTTCTACATCAACACCATAGCCCCTCCGATGAAGTGTGAGTAGTTTACCTCAGACCTTCGGGTCCATAGTTATTAGCTAGATGGCTTCTTCTCTCTTTTTGGATCTCAATACAATGTTCTCCCCCTCTCTTGTGGAGATCTATTCGATGTAATCTTCTTTTTGTGGTGTGTTTGTTGAGACCGATGAATTGTGGGTTTATGATCAAGATTATCTATGAACAATATTTGAATCTTCTCTGAATTATTTTTTGTATGATTGGTTATCTTTGCAAGTCTCTTCAAATTATCAGTTTGGTTTGGCCTACTAGATTGATCTTTCTTGCTATGCGAGAAGTGCTTAGCTTTGGGTTCAATCTTGCGGTGTCCTTTCCCAGTGACAGTAGGGGCAGCAAGGCACGTATTGTATTGTTGCCATCGAGGATAACAAGATGGTTTTTTTATCATATTGCATGAATTTATCCCTCTACATCATGTCATCTTGCTTAAGGCGTTACTCTGTTTTCATGAACTTAATACTCTAGATGCATGCTGGATAGTGGTCAATGAGTGGAGTAATAGTAGTAGATGCAGGCAGGAGTCGGTCTACTTGTCTCGGACGTGATGTCTATATACATGATCATACCTAGATATTCTCATAACTATGCTCAATTCTGTCAATTGCTCAACAGTAATTCGTTCACCCACCATAAAATACTTATGCTCTTGAGAGAAGCCACTAGTGAAACCTATGACCCTCGGGTCTATCTTCATCATATTAATCTTCCAATACTTAGTTATTTCCTTTGCTTTTATTTTGCTTTGCATCTTTATCACAAAAATACCAAAAATATTATCTTATCATATCTATCAGATCTCACTCTCGTAAGTGACCGTGAAGGGATTGACAACCCCTTATCACGTTGGTTGCGAGGAGTTATTTGCTTTGTGCAGGTACGAGGGACTCGCGCGTAGCCTCCTACTGGATTGATACCTTGGTTCTCAAAAACTGAGGGAAATACTTACGCTACTTTGCTGCATCATCCTTTCCTCTTCAAGGAAATCCAACGCGGTGCTCAAGAGGTAGCAGTATCGTATGCTCATTACCATTAATATGAAAAGTGACATTGCCTTTGTTGCAATCAATAACAGCCCCTGCAGTATTCAAAAAGGGTCTTCCAAGAATAATGGTCATACTATCGTCCTCAGGAATATCAAGAATAACAAAGTCTGTTAAAATAGTAACGTTTGCAACCACAACAGGCACATCCTCACAAATACCGACAGGTATAGCAGTTGATTTATCAGCCATTTGCAAAGATATTTCAGTAGGTGTCAACTTATTCAAATCAAGTCTACAATATAGAGAGAGAGGCATAACACTAACACCGGCTCCAAGATCACATAAAGCAGTTTTAACATAGTTTCTTTTAATGGAGCATGGTATAGTGGTACTCCTGGATCTCCAAGTTTCTTTGGTATTCCACCCTTAAAAGTATAATTAGCAAGCATGGTGGAAATTTCAGCTTCCGGTATCTTTTTTTATTAGTAACAGTTTCTTTCATGTACTTAGCATAAGGATTCATTTTAAGCATATCAGTTAATCGCATACGAAAAAGATAGGTCTAATCATTTCAGCAAAGCACTCAAAATCCTCATCATCCTTTTTCTTGGATGGTTTGGGAGGAAAAGGCATGGGTTTCTGAACCCATGATTCTCTTTCTTTACCGTGTTTCCTAGCAACAAAGTCTTTCTTATCATAACGTTGATTCTTTGATTGTGGGTTATCAAGATCAACAGCAGGTTCAATTTCTATATCATTATCATTACTAGGTTGAGCATCGACATGAACATTATCATTAACATTATTACTAGTTTCAGGTTCATTACCAGATTGTGTTTTAGCATCAGAAATAGAAATATCATTTGGATTCTCAGGTGTTTCAGTAATAGGTTCACTAGAAGCATGCAAAGTCCTATAATTTTTCTTTTTCTTCCTTTTAGAAGGACTAGGTGCATCTATATTGTTTCTCTGAGAATCTTTCTCAATTCTCTTAGGGTGGCCTTCGGGATACAAGGGTTCCTAAGTCATTTTACCAGTTCTAGTAGCCACTCTAACAGCAAAATCATTATTCTTACTATTCAATTCATTGAGCAAATCATTTTGAGCTTTAAGTACTTATTCTACTTGACATGTTTATTAATAAGTTTAAGTTCACCTTTAACATTAGCCATATAATCACCCAAGTGTTCAAGCATATCAACACTGCGTTTTAATTCTCTACCAAAATAAGCATTGAAGTCTTCTTGCTTAACCATAAATTTATCGAACTCATCTAAGCATGGGCTAGCAAACTTAGTAAATGGGATTTCAGCTTTATTATATCTATAGAGAGAATTTACCTTTACTACCTGTGTCGGGTTATCAAGACCATGTGTTTCAATAGGAGATGGATTAAAATTATGCATTTCTTCGACAGGCGGTAAATTAAGACCATGTATTTCTTCAATAGGAGGTAAATTTTTAACATCTTCAGCTTTAATACCCTTTTCTTTCATGGATTTCTTTGCCTCTTGCATATCTTCAGGACTGAGAAATAGAACACCTCTCTTCTTCGGAGTTGGTTCAGGAATAGGCTCAGGAGTTGGCTCAGGAAGTGTCCAATTATTTTCATTAGTCAACATATTATTCAATAGAATTTCAGCTTCATTCGGTGTTCTTTCCCTGAAAACAGAACCATCACAACTATCCAGGTAATCTCTGGAAGCATTGGTTAGTCCATTATAAAAGATATCAAGTATTTCATTTTTCTTAAGAGAATGATCAGGCAAAGATTTAAGTAATTGGAGAAGCCTCCCTCAAGCTTGTGGGAGACTCTCTTCTTCAATTTGCACAAAATTATATATATCCCTTAAGGCAGCTTGTTTCTTATGAGCAGGGAAATATTTAGCAGAGAAGTAATAAATCATATCCTGGGGACTACGCACACAACCAGGATCAAGAGAATTAAACCATATCTTAGCATCACCCTTTAATGAGAACGGTAATATTTTAAGGATATAAAAGTAACAAGTTCTCTCATCATTAGTGAACAGGATGGCTATATCATTTAATTTAGTAAGATGTGCCACAACAGTTTCAGATTCATAGCCATAAAAAGGATCAGATTCAACCAAAGTAATTATATCAGGATCAATAAAGAATTCATAATCCTTATCAGTAACACAGATAGGTGAAGTAGCAAAAGCAGGGTCAGGTTTCATTCTAGCATCAAGAGATTGTTGCTTCCATTTAGCTAATAACCTCTTTAGATCATGTCTATCATTGCAAGCAAGAATAGCTCTAGCAGATTCTTCATCCAAAACATAACCCTCAGGCACAACAGGCAATTCATATTTATTAGGGGGAGAGTCTTCATCATCACTTTCATCAATATTATCAGTTTCAATAATTTCATTCTCTCTAGCCCTAGCAAGTTGTTCATCAAGAAATTCACCAAGTGGCACAGTAGTACCAAGCATAGAAGTAGTTTCATCATAAGTATCATGCATAGCAGAAGTGACATCATCAATAACATGCGACATATCAGAATGAATAGCAGAAGCAGGTTTAGGTGTCGCAAGCTTACTCAAAGCAGAAGGTGAATCAAGTGCAGAGCTAGATGGCAGTTCCTTACCTCCCCTCGTAGTTGAGGGATAAATCTTGGTTCTTGGATCTTTCAAGTTCTTCATAATGATAAGCAGATATAAATCCCAAGTGACTCAAAGAATAGAGCTATGCTCCCCGGCAACAGCGCCAGAAAATAGTCTTGATAACCCACAAGTATAGGGGATCACAACAGTTTTCGTGGGTAGAGTATTAAACCCAAATTTATTGATTAGACACAAGGGGAGCCAAAGAATATTCTCAAGTATTAGCAGCTGAGTTGTCAATTCAACCACACCTGGATAACTTAATATCTGCAGCAAAGTATTTAGTAGCAAAGTAATATGATAGTAGTGGTAACGGTAACAAAAGGTAATGATAACAAAAGTAATGTTTTTGGTATTTTGTAGTGATTGTAACAATAGCAACGGAAAAGTAAATAAGCGAAGAACAATATATGGAAAGCTCGTAGGCAATGGATCGGTGATAGAGAATTATGCCAGATGCGGTTCATCATGTAACAGTCATAACCTAGGGTGACACAGAACTAGCTCCAATTCATCAATGTAATGTAGGCATGTATTCCGAATATAGTCATACGTGCTTATGGAAAAGAACTTGCATGACATCTTTTGTCCTACCCTCCTGTGGCAGCAGGGTCCTAGCGGAAACTAAGGGATATTAAGGCCTCCTTTTAATAGAGTACCGGACCAAAGCATTAACACATAGTGAATACATGAACTCCTCAAACTACGGTCATCACCGGGAGTGGTCCCGATTATTGTCACTTCGGGGTTGCCGGATCATAACACATAGTAGGTGACTATAGACTTACAAGATAGGATCAAGAACTCACATATATTCATGAAAACATAATAAGTTCAGATCTGAAATCATGGCACTCGGGCCCTAGTGACAAGCATTAAGCATAGCAAAGTCATAGAAACATCAATCTCAGAACATAGTGGATAGTAGGGATCAAACCCTAACAAAACTAACTCGATTACATGATAAATCTCATCCAACCCATCACCGTCCATCAAACCTACGATGGAATTACTCACGCACGGCGGTGAGCATCATGAAATTGGTGATGGAGGATGGTTGATGATGACGATGGCGACGGATTCCCCTCTCCGGAGCCCCAAACGGACTCCAGATCAGCCCTCCCGAGAGGTTTTAGGGCTTGGCGGCGGCTCTGTATCGTAAAACGCGATGAATCCTGCTCTCTATTTTTTTCTCCCCGAAAGTGAATATATAGAGTTGGGGTTGAGGTCGGAGGAGCTCCAGGGGGCACACGAGGTAGGGGGCGTGCCCAGGGGGCAGGCGCACCCCCACCCTCATGGCTAGGGTGTGGGGCCCCTGGTCTTGATCTTTTGCCAGTATTTTTTATTATTTCCAAAAAGATGCTCCGTGGAGTTTCAGGTCATTCTGGGAACTTTTGTTTCTGCACATAAATAACACCATGGCAATTCTGCTGAAAACAACGTCAGTCCGGGTTAGTTCCATTCAAATCATGCAAGTTAGAGTCCAAAACAAGGGCAAAAGTGTTTGGAAAAGTAGATACGACGGAGACGTATCAGTGAGCCACTACTCCAATCAACCACTAGGCTTGATCAATGTCGTTAGTGTGTTATTCATATAGTGAGGACTTGATAAGAGTAACCGCTGAAGCATCCCATGCCAAAATCCCACCACATGTTCCTACGACTGACAAGTAGAAAATGTGCTTGAATTTATCGCCCCCATTTTTGTTTCTTGGAAGCAAACTATGCTCGGGTTAGCTGCCATAATCACATGAGATATAGTATTCCTACGGGCTAGGGTGTTCAATCTACGTACATTCCACACGAGTGTGTTGAACGGTTGACAATTCATTTGCAAAGCCCCTGATGTCTACTACACAACCTTCTTCTTGTAGACATTGTTGGGCTTCCAACTGCAGAGGTTTGTAGGACAGTAGCAAATTTCCCTCAAGTGGGTGATGTAAGATTTATCAATTCGTGGGAGGCCTAGGATGAAGATTTTCTCTCTCAAACAACCCTGCAACCAAATAGCAAAGAGTCTCTTGTGTCCCCAACACACCCAATACAATGGTAAATTGTATAGGTGCACTAGTTCGGCGAAGAGATGGTGATACAAGCGCAATATGGATGATAGATGTGAGTATTTGTAATCTGAAAATATAAAAACAGCAAGGTAACTAATGATAAAAGTGAGCGTAAACGGTATTGCAATGCGTTGAAACAAGGCCTAGGGTTCATACTTTCACTAGTGCAAGTTCTCTCAACATTAATAACATAATTGGATCATATAACTATCCCTCAACATGCAACAAAGAGTCACTCCAAAGTAACTACTAACGGAGAACAAACGAAGAGATTATTGTAGGGTACGAAACCACCTCAAAGTTATTCTTTCTGATCGACCTATTCAAGAGTTCTTACTAGAATAACACCTTAAGACACAAATCAACCAAAACCCTAATGTCACCTCAAGTATCCGTGGGTATGATTATACGATATGCATCACACAATCTCAGATTCATCTATTCAACCAACACAAAGAACTTCAAAGAGTGCCCCAAAGTTTCTACCGGAGAGTCAAGACGAAAACGTGTGCCAACCCCTATGCATAAGTTCACGGAACTCGCAAGTTGATCACCAAAACATACATCAAGTGGATCACGTGATATTACATTGTCACCACAGATAAGCACATGCAAGACATACATCAAGTGTTGTCAAATCCTTAAAGACTCAATCTGATAAGATAACTTCAAAGGGAAAACTCAATTCATCACAAGAGAGTAGAGGGGGAGAAACATCATAAGATCCAATTATAATAGCAAAGCTCGCGGTACATCAAGATCGTGCCGACTCAAGAACACAAGAGAGAGAGAGAGAGATCAAAAACATAGCTACTGGTACATACCCTCAGCCCCGAGGGTGAACTACTCCCTTCTCGTCATGGAGAGCACCGGGATGATGAAGATGGCCATTGGAGAGGGATTTCCCCCCTCCGACAGGGTGTGGAACAGGTCTAGATTGGTTTTCGGTGGCTACGGAGGCGCGCTTCTGGCGGCGGAACTCCTGATCTATTCTGCTCCCCGATGTTTTTAGGGTATATGGACATATATAGGCGAAAGAAGTCGGTCAGGGGAGCCACGAGGGGCCCACGAGGGTGGGGGCACGCCCAGGGGGTAGGCGCGCCTCCCTGCCTCGTGGCCACCTCGAAGCTTCCCTCACGTCTACTCTTAGTCTCCTGGATTGCTTCCGTTCCAAAAATAACTCTCCCGAAGGTTTCATTCCGTTTGGACTCCGTTTGATATTCCTTTTCTTTGAAACACTGAAATAGGCAAGAAAACAACAATTTGGGCTGGGCCTCCGGTTAATAGGTTAGTCCGAAAAATAATATAAAAGCGTATAATAAAGCCCATAAACATCCGAAACAGATAATATAATAGCATGAATACTTCATAAATTATTGATACGTTGGAGACGTATCAGCATCCCCAAGCTTAATTCCTGCTCGTCCTCGAGTAGGTAAATGATAAAAGAAAGAATTTATGAAGTGTGAATGCTAGCAGGTGCACAAGTTTGATCAATGGTAATTTTAATCACCTTTTCTAGCATCATTATATATCATAACAGTAGCTCAACTCATAGGACTTCTGATGATGAAGTAATAAGCTATTCACACGTTAAAGGATAGATCATAAACTTTCTTGAAAACTAACAAACCGTGTTATTAGTCATCAAACAATTACAATTCATCTTATTTTCAGGAAGGGTCTATGTCCGAGCTTTGATTCAGCAAACTTCACATACTCAACTATCATTTAGTCTTTCACAATTGCTAACACTCACGTGATATTTATGGGTTCAAAGTTTTAATCAGACACAAAGAAAGATAGGGGCTTATAGATTCGCCTCCTAACCTTTTACCTCAAGGGTAATATCAACAATAATAGTTCATGATGCCTTACATCCAATTGGATATATATATATAATTATATATATATATATATATATATATATATATATATATATATATATCAGGATCTTTCCAACACAATGTGCTTGCCAAAGGATAAAATGTAAAAAGGAAAGGTGAAGATCACCATGACTCTTGCATAAGGTATAAGACAAGAATAAAAGATAGGCCCTTCGCAGATGGAAGCAGAGGTTTTCATGCGCTTTTATGGTTGGATGCACAATATCTTAATGCGAAAGAACGTCACTTTATATTGTCACTTGTGATAGGGACCTTTATTATGCAGTCCATCGCTTTTATTACTTCCACATCACAAGATCGTATAAAGCTTATTTTCTCCACACTAATAGATCATACATATTTAGAGAGCAATTTTTATTGCATGCACCGATGACAACTTACTTGAAGGATCTTACTCAATCCATAGGTAGGTATGGTGGACTCTCATGGCAATACTGGTTTAAGGGATGTTTGGAAGCACAAGTAGTACCTCTACTTGGTGCAAAGAATTTGGCTAGCATGAGGGGGAAAAGGCAAGCTCAGCATGTTGAATGATCCATGACAATATACTTTATTACAAATATAAGAAAACATAACCCATTACGTTGTCTTCCTTGTCCAACATCAACCTTTTAGCATGTCATATTTTAATGAGTGCTCACAATTACAAAAGATGTCCAAGATAGTATATTTATATGTGAAATCTCTCTTCCCTCAATATTCTTTCATGAATTGTGCAAGTGACCAATACAATGTTTGCTAACCTTCAATAAATTTACCACCTCTACTTATTATATGTGAAGTCATCACTCCCCATGGGATAAGCATACGAAACATATATAATTTCAGATTTATGATATTCGCTCTATTTACTCATAGGATATAAGTGAAGCACACGAGTAAATGACAAACTACTCCAAAAAGATATAAGTGAAGATCAATGAGTAGTTGAATAATTATTTAGCTATGTGAAGACTCTCCCATTTAATAATTTCAGATCTTGATATTCAAACAGAAAGCAAAACAAAATAAAATTACATCTAAGAATAGCAAACATCACGTGAAGAAGCAAAAACTTAGGATCAACCGATACGAACCGATAGTTGTCGAAGAAGAAAGGTGGGATGCCAACCGGGGCATCCCCAAGCTTCGATGCTTGAGACTTCTTGAAATATTATCTTGGGATGCCCAAGCTTGAGCTTTTGTGTCTCCTTAATTCCTCTCATATCACGGTCTCCCTAAATCTCAAAAGCTTCATCCACACAAGACTCAACAAGGACTCGCGAGATAAGCTAGTATAAACCAATGCAAAAACCTTATCATACTCTACTGTAGCAAATCACTAAAAGTATTATTCAGTATTGCATACTAAATGCCTCTGCATATTTAATAGTCCTATCCTCAAATAGAATCATTAAAGAAGCAAACATATGCAAACAATGCAAACATAACAGCAATCTACCTAAACAGGATAGTCTGTAAAGAAGGCAGCAAGATCCATACTTCCCTAGCTCCAAAAATTATGAAAGAAAATTCCCACTGTAGTAAATTTATCAGAGCTTAATATGCAAAATGTTTCAACATTTTATCACATTCTGACCTTTCTAGGGAATTATTGCAACAGCGGTAAACTTTCTGTTTTCAAACAACAACATGAAGACTTGTAAAATAGGCATAGTAAAGGCTATCAATGCCACTTTTATTGAAATAAAAGATGCAAAAAATTGTTCTAAATAACATCAAGCTAATAAAATAAATTGACACTCCAAGCAAAACACATATCATGTGGTGAATAAAAATATAGCTCCAAGTAAAGTTACCGATGAACGAAGACGAAAGAGGGGATGCCTTCCGGGGCATCCCCAAGCTTAGGCTCTTGGTTGTCCTTGAATATTACCTTGGGGTGCCTTGGGCATCCCCAAGCTTAGGCTCTTTCCACTCCTTATTCCATAGTCCATCGAATCTTTACCCAAAACTTGAAAACTTCACAACACAAAACTTAACAGAAAACTCGTGAGCTCCGTTAGTAAAAGAAAACAAACCACCACTTCAAGGTACTGTAATGAACTCATTATAAATTCATATTTGTGTAATATCTACTTTATTCCAACTCATATATGGTGCATACCCTCCGATACTACTCATAGATTCATCAAAATAAGCAAACAACACACGAAAAACAGAATCTGTCAAAAACAGAATAGTATGTAGTAATCTGTAGGTTTCGAATACTTCTGGAACCCCCAAAATTCTAAAATAAATTTCTGGACGTGAGGAATTTATATATTAATCATCTTCAAAAATAATTAACTAAATAGAACTCTCCATTAAAAAACGGCAGCAAATCTCGTGGGTGCTAAAGTTTCTGTTTTTTACAGCAAGATCGCAAAGACTTTCCCCAAGTCTTTCCAAAGGTTCTACTTGGCACAAACACTAATTAAAATCATAAAACCACATCTAAAAAGATGCTAGATGAATTATTTATTACTAAACAGGATCAAAAAGCAAAGAACAAAAAAATTGGGTTGCCTCCCAACAAGCGCTATCGTTTAACGCCCCTAGCTACGCATGATGATTTCAATGATGCTCACATAAAAGATAAGAATTGAAACATAAAGAGAGCATAATGAATAATATGACTAGAACATTTAAGTCTAATCCACTTCCTATGCATAAGTATTTTGTGAGCAAACAATTTATGGGAAAAATAATCAACTAGCATAGGAAGGCAAAACAAGCATAACTTCAAAACTTTAAGCACATAGAGATGAAACTTGATATTATTGCAATTCCTACAAGCATATATTCCTCCCTCATAATAATTTTCAGTAGCTTCATGAATGAATTCAACAATATAACTATCACATAAAGCATTCTTTTCATGATCTACAAGCATAGAAATTTTATTACTCTCCACATAAGCAAAATTCTTCTCATTCAGAATAATGGGAGTATCATAAGAAACTCGAATACTATACATTGTTTTCATATTAAAAGAGTAATGTTAATAAAAGGGGTGATCATAATCATGACAAGTTTTATAAATATAATCATCATTAATTTTTATAGCATAAGTATCATCACAATAATCATCATAAGTAGCAACTTTGTTCTCATCATAATCAATTGAAACCTCTTCCAAGATAGTGGAATCATTACTAAATAAAGTCATGGCCTCTCCAAATCCACTTTCATAATTATCACAATAAGATTCAACATCCTCCAAAATAGTGGGATCATTACTTCCTAAAGTTTACACTCTTCCAAACTCACTTTTATCAATATAATCATCATAAGTAGGAGGCATGCTATCATCATAACAAATTTGCATATCAAAACTTGGGAGGCTAGAAATATCATCTTCATTAAACATAGCATCCCCAAGCTTGGGACAAACATTAATTGAAGCAAATATATTCTCAAACATGTCATTCTCATCAAACATAGCATCCCCAAGCTTGGGCCTTTTCATATCATAAGCATAATCACTCTCATCATTAATAGTATGGATAGCACCAATAATATAGCAATTATCATCATCACAATGAGTAATAGGGGCAACATCATTTTGGAGGGATACCTTTTCACCTTTACTTCTCCGTCTTTTCTTTTTCTTCTTCACATTATGTGTGGTTCAATCCTCTTTTTGGAGCTCATTATTGATGAGATTGGTTGAATAGAAGGCTCCTCCTCGTTACCTGATTCATCATAAGAAATAATAGGAGGATATTGGGAAGCCTCTTCCCTTTCATTAGTATTCTCTTCATCCTCTATTTGTTTTCTTTTCTTTATGTAATTGGCAATATAAGTATTTTCAATGCAATTCACCGCACAATACATAAAAATTTCTTCTAGATCAATATCGAGGAATTTCTCAAGGTTATATTCTGTAATATGCTTAGTTATACGTTTCATTTCTTCATAACTCAAAAGCAAACTAAGTTCATTATGATGTGCAAGGGAAATCAAATCATCACAATTTTTGGACACGATACGATCATGAAAAAATTTGCATTGGAGATTTAAATGATCATGTTCATTGCAAAGTTCACAAGTATGGCGAAGAAATTTTAAATTTTCAGCACAAACATCTAGTCTCTCTTGCAACCATTTAGTTTCCAAATACTTATGCCTCTTGCAAAATCTATTTTCCCTAATTGGTGTGTACTTGCAAGCTCTATGCACTCCACAAAAATTGACATGCTTATAAGAGACATTTTCATCATGACTAGTGCAATCATCATTAGTACTATGGATATTCAAGGAGTTCATACTAACAACATTGCAATCATGCTCATCATTCAAAGATTTAGTGCCAAACATTTTATAGACTTCTTCTTCTAGCACTTGAGCACAATTTTCCTTTCCATCATTCTCACGAAAAATATTTAAAAGATGAAGCGTATGAGGCAAACTCAATTCCATTTTTTTTGTAATTTCCTTTTATAAACTAAACTAGTGATAAAACAAGAAACTAAAAGATTCGATTGCAAGATCTAAAGATAAACCTTCAAGCGCTAACCTCCCTCGCAACGGCGCCAGAAAAGAGCTTGATGTCTACTACACAACCTTCTTCTTGTAGACATTGTTGGGCCTCCAAGTGCAGAGGTTTGTAGGACAGTAGCAAATTTCCCTCAAGTGGATGACCTAAGGTTTATCAATCCGTGGGAGGCGTAGGATGAAGATGATCTCTCTCAAACAACCCTGCAACCAAATAGCAAAGAGTCTCTTGTGTCCCCAACACACCCAATACAATGGTAAATTGTATAGGTGCACTAGTTTGGCGAAGAGATGGTGATACAAGTGCAATATGGACGATAGATATGAGTATTTGTAATCTGAAAATATAAAAACAGCAAGGTAACTAATGATAAAAGTGAGCATAAACGGTATTGCAAAGCGTTGAAACAAGGCCTAGGGTTCACACTTTCACTAGTGCAAGTTCTCTGAACAATAATAACATAATTGGATCATATAACTATCCCTCAACATGCAACAAAGAGACACTCCAAAGTAACTAATAGTGGAGAACAAACGAAGAGATTATTGTAGGGTACGAAACCACCTCAAAGTTATTCTTTCTGATCGACCTATTCAAGAGTTCGTACTAGAATAACACCTTAAGACACAAATCAACCAAAACCCTAATGTCACCTAGATACTCCAATGTCACCTCAAGTATCCGTGGGTATGATTATACGATATGCATCACACAATCTCAGATTCATCTATTCAACCAACACAAAGAACTTCAAAGAGTGCCCCAAAGTTTCTACCGGAGAGTCAAGACGAAAACGTGTGCCAACCCCTATGCATAAGTTCACGGAACTCGCAAGTTGATCACCAAAACATACATCAAGTGGATCACGTGATATCCCATTGTCACCACAGATAAGCACATGCAAGACATACATCAAGTGTTCTCAAATCCTTAAAGACTCAATCCGATAAGATAACTTCAAAGGGAAAACTCAATTCATCACAAGAGAGTAGAGGGGGAGAAACATCATAAGATCCAACTATAATAGCAAAGCTCGCGATACATTAAGATCGTATCACCTCAAGAACATGAGAGAGAGAGAAAGAGATCAAACACATAGCTACTGGTACATACCCTCAGCCCCGAGGGTGAACTACTCCCTCCTCGTCATGGAGAGCACCGGGATGATGAAGATGGCCACCGGAGAGGGATTTCCCCCCTCCGGCAGGGTGCCGGAACGGGTCTAGATTTGTTTTCGGTGGCTACGGAGGCGCGCTTCTGGCGGCGGAACTCCCGATCTATTCTGCTCCCTGATTTTTTTAGGGTATATGGACATATATAGGCGAAAGAAGTCGGTCAGGGGAGCCACGAGGGGCCGACGAGGGTGGGGGCGCGCCCAGGCAGGCAGACACGCCTCCCTACCTCGTGGCCACCTCGAAGCTTCCCTGACGTCTACTCCAAGTCTCCTGGATTGCTTCCGTTCCAAAAATAACTCTCCCGAAGGTTTCATCCCGTTTGGACTCCGTTTGATATTCCTTTTCTTCGAAACACTAAAATAGGCAAGAAAACAACAATTTGGGCTGGGCCTCCGATTAATAGGTTAGTCCCAAAAATAATATAAAAATGTATAATAAAGCCCATAAGCATCCAAAACAGATAATATAATAGCATGAATACTTCATAAATTATAGATACGTTGGAGACGTATCAGCCCCCCATGAAACCACAAAACCAGGCAACTACTGCCTATCCTCCACCATGCCGTTGTGCTCGAAGAGTGGTAGGATCAATGGCTCCCACCCAAACAAGGCTAGAATGACCATAATGTGCGTATCGGCAAGTGGTTGCTCGAACAGTTGCACATAGGCTTCAAGTGCCTCCTCACTGATTATCTCCCCTTCATTAGCTAGCCAAAACTTATAAATCAACGCATTTTGTTACTTTGTGGCATTGGAGACACGCCCAGCTCCTCTAGCAATCTTCGCACTCCTCCATGGGTTTGAGACCGGTTTCTTTTTTTGATGTGGGCATTTGTTTCCACCCTTCCCAGCTCGGCAAGCGCGAAAGGATTGGATATAGCTCCTTTCTTAATTCATTACGGAGTACGTCCACTACACCGGGCTACAATGAGCATTATCCGTGCATTGCATTAATGGCGTGCCCCAATACCAGCCGGGTAGGTGGAGGCCCTGGCCCCGGGCGACAAACAAATGTAGGATCGAAAAGGTATCTAGAGGGGGGTGAATAGACAACTAGCAAGGCCCAGTGATCAAATTTAAAGTTCTTAACATTTAGGTTGTTGCCATGATCAAACATGGAGATAGTAACAAGTTGAAGTATGCTTTCTTGATTAGAGATATCATCAGCAGTATGAGGAAAGAGCTTCTTGTATTACTCATGTTTGTCGAGGCTGTAATAGTGCTAGTCATTTCACGGCTAATTTTGGTTGGTTGCAATGTCGAACCGCTGTTTCCAGAAGATGTCCTGGTAATTGTTGGACGTGATTGTAATTCCTAAACTTTTTGAGTAATGCAAGAATCTTCCCAGGGCTCAATAGTAATGTACAGCTCAAGGACACCCATCAAAGCCAGCATAATTGAGCAACCTCAGGGTGCCATCTGCCATGCCACCATAAAGATATATACTATGCTGTATTACATCGACAGCTTGCACACGAACCGGACGGGAGGGGTCGAATGATGCACAGAAGAAGCATCAAGGACCAGAGAGAAGAGCACCATGTCAAATGAAACAGGGTTCATCACAACGAGCCTTCCTTCTTCATCAAAACTGGCTACAAAGTGCAAAACAAAGACCAAACCACACGTACGTACCAACCATGCAAGCCTACAACCTCATATAAAACACAAAAAACTCGAACGCTCTCCACCTCTGCACAAACAAATCTGAAAACTTAACCAAAAGAAAGAAAGAAAAGGGAAAAAGAAGCGAAACCAAATAGGAAATCCACCACATCTGCATCCGGGCCACCTTTACCCTTTTGCCGATCATCTCTCTCTCTATATATATATCCATCTGTCCTGTTGAAGTTGAAGTGGTGCGCATGCCTCCGAAGCTGGCGCCATGATTCAGCTTGGTGAAAGCTTGGGAAGGCCCTAATGATTCCTGCCACCACCAACCACATCATTCATAAAGCCGGCCATGCTGGACCAGCGCAGCCCCCCGCAGGCCAGACGAGCAAAGCGTTCCCTTGAACACAAGCCATTATCTTGCACAAGGGAAAGGGACCATATCATAGATCCACCACTACTCGGACCATTCCAGTCGATCGACTCACCATAGCCGAGCAACTGAATCTGCAAAGCACAATAATCTCTTGTTTCAGCACATTGTTGCTGCAGGTAATTAAACAGCCACAATAATTCAGCTATGCCAATGCAGTTAAGGAAGACAAGATACAAACTTACCACGTATAATATGTCTAGAATTCTAGATCGATCTGCTATGCTGAATTTGCAACAATGGCATCGCCGGCGTGCTTGGCATGAAGCTCCACGCCCCGGAGCTCGCGAAGATGCTGCAGGATCTCCTGGAGAAGGTGCATGCCCTTGTCCCCTTTCTTGAGGGACTTGATGCAGTGCCTCAGGAACTCCTTGTCCGCCTCCAGTGCTTGCAGCCTCTCGTACACATGATCCACCTCCTCGATTATCGCCAGCCTCTCCTGCTCTTTGGCGAACACGGCTACGGCCGGTTTCGTCGAACCATCGGTGGCTGCTGGTGGTGCACGGTCGACGTTCTCGTCACCGACCGCGTCAAAGAGAGGTAGGAGGCTCTTTCCTCTGGAAACAGAAGCTCTGCCTTCAAACCTGGCCTTGTTGCCGGCGAGGCCATTCTCCGGCGAATGGGGACCGTGATCGTCTGAGGAAAGGCCAGCAGCCGCATTGCTGCCGTTGATATCGTCGTCTTCCAGCGTGAAGAGCCGCTCCTCGAGTGCCTTGAGCTCCTCCAAGATGGACAGCCTCTCCATCTCCATGTACGTCAAGGAGTCATCCAGCGCCACAAGATGACCGGTGTTCTCTTGATCCGCCCTGGGGCTAAGAGCAGCGTCCGGCGAGCTCTGAAGATTGCCGCTCGGAGACTCGCCCAGCTCGCAGGAGTCATCGGAATTCTCGTCGCTGTCCTCGCCGCTGGACGACGCAGAGGTGCCATTGCCGTCGGGGCTACGCGCATTGTCCTCGAAGGCCGGCATCCTCCTCCTCTCCCTGTCCTCGTACTGCAGCAGCTTTTGCTTGTACAGCTCCAGCTCCCTCTCCAGCTCCTGCTTCTCCCTCTCCCTCTTGGTGACCAGCTCCGTCAGCAGCTGCATCGCCTCCTGGTCGTACTCGGACTGCTCCTCCATCATCCTCTGGTACTGCAGCGCCTCCATCTGCATGGCGGCCTTCTCCTCCTGCAGCCGGTTGATCATCGCCATCGTCTGGTTGGTCGCGATGGCGGCGGCGTTCCTCTCTTCCTCCAGCTCGGCGTACATGGCGCTGAGCGTCTTTCGCTCCGCCTGCAGCGCGGATCTCAGCTGATCGACGGTGGAAGGCTCGGCACACTCGACCTCGCTCGACACGCTGCCATCCAAGGACAAGGACAGTGACCGCTTCCTCTCGAGCAAGAACCTTTTGCCGGAGTTCTGGGCAGCAAAGCTGTAGGTGGGCGTCTCCGGTGCCCTGTCTTCGTCCTCCTCGTTCTCGCCATTCGATTGGTACTCAAATCTCCGGCTCGCCGTCGCCTCATGCTCTGCTTCACTTGCTTCTGATCAAATCATCAAAACATAAATAGCAAATTAAAGTTGTGGACAGACAGACAGAGTCACAGTGAAAGCATCTCCATGGAGCAAAAGTAAAAGTGAGAGCAGTCTGCAATGATTGTACCGCTACCTTGCTCGGCTGGGGCTGTTTCATGGAGGATCTCCGGTGGTGATGT
The DNA here is from genome assembly GCF_003073215.2 of Triticum urartu. Classification (NCBI taxonomy): domain Eukaryota; kingdom Viridiplantae; phylum Streptophyta; class Magnoliopsida; order Poales; family Poaceae; genus Triticum; species Triticum urartu. The sequence goes on along the minus strand of NC_053025.1, from coordinate 490,343,856 downwards.
CCGGTCATCTGCATATTCCAATGGAGAAAACAGCTCCTCCAGCGCCACCAGTTCTTGAAACGGAGCAGCATGGCCATCTTGCTCCTGCTCGCAGATGTCGCTCCCGATTGACACCTCGCAGTTAGTCTCCACCTCTGCCGATTTGCTGCCATCTTCAGGAATTGCTTCAGTGGCTAGAAGTAGAACCAAACAAAAATCATGAGATGATGGGACAGTAATCGACTTGAGTAAAATTGAACGGGCCGAGGAACAAATGGAGAGGTTATTACCTTGAGGCACAACAATGTCTCCTTCATCAGTCCTGAAATCTCCAGTTTCGACAGTATCTTCAAGAACCAGTTCATCATCTTGGCGAATGGAATTCTCGGCCGTGGCAGGCGCCGTTGCAACCGAAGAAGCCAGCATCCTCTTCTCCTCCGGAACCACTGCGGTATCAAGATCATCCGAATCACGCTCACCGTCCGTGCGATTCATGTCGTCCCGCTGAGAGCCAGGGGCATCCGGATGCAGACCCGAATCGTCGGCAATTGTCATCTCATCGAGTGCCACCACCGGCACCAAGCGATCGTCGTCTTCAGGCGTGATCTCTTCGCCCTGAGCCATGAATTCCAAGGACTCGTCCTCCACGGCAGCCACCTTGATCTCTCCTTGTTGTTCTTGTGCTTCCTCTTCGTTTTGCTCCTCTTCTTCGTCTTCGTGGTCTTCTTGATCCAGCAGAACGTAGCCTTGATCTTGTTCTTCTTCTTCGGCTGCCTTGTGGTGTACAGCAGGATCCTCCAGCGCGCGTGAAGAAGTAATCTGCACGAGGGCTTTGCAGCAAGAGCAGACCACGGCGCCGTCCTCCTCCGCGTCCCGCATCATCTCCCTCTTCCAGGAAGAGAGGCAGCCCTCGCACATGTCGGCGGCGTCGGCGACGAGGCGGCGGTGGTGGAGGCAGTAGCCCATCCCGGAGATCTCGGCCGCGTGGGCGCCGCAGAGGAGCCCCCGCAGCCAGCGCGCGTCGCCCGCCGCCTGATCGGCGTCCTCCTGCTCGGCGCCGAAGAGGCGGTCGGCGCGGGAGCAGAGGAGGCAGGGCGGGCGGAGGCGGAAGTAGGCGGCGAAGCGGGCGACGGCGTGGGAGAGGAGGCCGTTGAGGAGCAGCAGCGCGATGAGGACCCACTCGAGCGCCGCGTAGGCCAGCGCGGACGTCACCCGGTGCGTCCGCCGGTGGAGCGCCGCCGCGTACCGGCCCGCCGAGGACGTCGCCATGGCTCCCGCCCTGAGCTTACTCCTGGCTACTGCGGCCGCGGCATGAAAACCGCGATCTTGGCGTGCGCGCGTGCGTGGGAATCGGAGTCGGGCGGCCTGCCAAGCGCGACCGAGGAAAGGAAGAATCGGGTTGGGGGTGGCTGGAGGAGTCGTGTGTTGAAGCTTTCTTCTTGTCTGCTTTCAGCTTTTGTGCGGGGGAAGAAAGGCCGGGGCGGCCATTGGATTGGACCCCATGAGAGCGAGCACGCTTTGGTTTTTTTGTCTATCCGCGTTTGAATGCAGGGGAGGACGAGGCTAGAATTCTTCCGGCTCATGGTTGTGCCAGCCAGCCAGCCAATGTGTACGTACGTGGTTGGGTTACTTGGAAAATGGACGAGACCGCGGTTGGGTAGTGCCGAGCACGACGTCGCTAGGAGGCCAACCCGACCGCGCGCGATCCGGCGGATCGGCCTCGCTCTCGGGTGACAGACAACAGATTTAGTCTGTCGTCAGTTTCATTATCATTACAAAATCAGAGAATTAATCCGTAGCCGCCCTCGTCACGGCCCCAGGCTTTCAAGTTTGACATGCTCCAATCCACCATGGCACTATGCATCAAACGGGGACGGGAGCGCGAGAAAACGAGGAGCGGAGGCGGTGCCGTTGCGTTGTGGGTGGGGGAGCGGGGTGGGAAGGAGTTGATTGCACGGCCCCGCGCTCGTCCTGCATGCAGCCCCCTTTGGCCAAACTTTGGTTCGTCCGCCAGCCAACCCAGCAGAGCACAGCCCGATATACGGTCATACGCGCCCACCGGGCAAGCCTTTTAACTTTGGGTGTGTCTAGTCTCACTCGACCAAGCCTCAGTCAGATGATATACTAGCATATAAGAAGAAAAAACAAAAACTGAAAACAAATTTTTGCATGAATCTCCGTGCAAAATCAAAAGAAGATGTGTCGACTCAGACATAACGAAGTCTCAGTCGACCGAGACTTAGCAAAACTGTTTGACTTTTTAGGAAGTTAACAAGTGTATTATGACATGGACTAGTTTTAGTTTCGAATGGTTGATCACGAATGGCCAAGTTTGAATGTCGCATCGTCACAGCTATGTGTAATCGAACATGTAGAATGAGAAGAATAGGTTGTGCAATCGCAATGCATTGATCGGTGCACCAGACACGTATATATGAGTACAGAGGGGGGCCACAACCTCGACTATACAAAGGAAACGGGAGGTGGGCCCAATACATAATATACACGTACACAATATACTCAACCCCCCCCTCCCCCGGGCAGCCGGAGCCGTGCCAGTTATGCAGAGACTGGAAGGAAACTCCTCGAAGGTGGAAGTCGACATTCCCTTCGTCATCACATCGGCGAACTATTGTGCAGTCGGAACACAGAGGACCCGAATACGTCCAAGGGCCACCTGCTCGCGCACAAAGTGAATGTCCAGCTCAATGTGCTTAGTCCGGCGATGATGAACGGAGTTGGCGGAGAGGTACACCGCAGAGACGTTGTCGCAGTAGACAACCGTAGCCTGGGAGACATCGTGATGCAGCTCCTAAAGTAACTGTCGTAGCCAGGTGCACTCGGTAACAATGTTAGCCACAGCTCGGTACTCAGCCTCCGCACTGGAGTGCGAAAACGTGGGTTGTCGCTTGGATGACCACGAGACGAGTGAAGGACCGAGGTAAACGCAGTAGCCAGAGGTGGACCGACGGGTGTCGGGGCAGCCAGCCCAGTCTGCATCGGAGTAGGCCACCATCTCCAGAGAAGTGGACGCCGTGAGGGTGAACCCAAGAGTCATCGTGCCACGAATGTAACAGAGGATCTGCTTCACGAGAGTCCAATGGGAGTCACAAGGGGCGTGCATGTGGAGACACACCTGCTGAACAGCATACTGTAGATCCGGTCGGGTGAGAGTCAAATACTGAAGAGCACCGACGATGGACCGGTAGAAGGGAGCATCCGACGCTGGCGAGTCCTCAAGAGCAGAAACCTTGGCCTTCGTGTCAACAGAAGTAGCAACAGGGTGAAAGTTGAGCATGCCAACATGCTTGTCGGTATCAAAACCGACGGATCTCGGGTAGGGGGTCCCGAACTGTGCATCTGAGGTTGATGGTAATAGGAGACAGGGGACACGATGTTTACCCAGGTTCGGGCCCTCTCTATGGAGGTAATACCATACTTCCTGCTTGATTGATATTGATGAATATGAGTATTACAAGAGTTGATCTACCTCCAGATCGTAATGGCTAAAACCCTAGAAGTCTAGCCTGTATGATTATGATCGTCTCCATGGACTAAACCCTCCGGTTCATATAGACATCGGAGGGGACTAGGGTTATACAAAGTCGGTTATAGAGAAAGGAATCTTCATATCCGAACATCAAACTTGCCATCCACGCCAAGGAGAGTCCCATCCGGACATGGGTGAGAGTCTTCGGTCTTGTATCTTTATGGCGTAACAGTTCGGCCCATGTCCAACAGGCCGGACGCCCGAGGACCCCATAGTCCAGGACTCCCTCTGCACGGCCCCTGAGGAATAGGCGAGTTTTATGGCGAGTGGGGAGGCCCTTGATATTCACTGCTTTTATACAGAGATAAGGATTCACCTCTTTCACCCACACCCTCTTTCTTTCCGCCTACCCACTCTCGAGCTCCAGCGCTCAAGTTCTCGTCTTTCCTGCCCCAAGAGAGCACCCCAACCATGTCCGGAGCGCAAGGCAAGTGGATGGCATCCAACGTCAAGGAGAAGGATATCACCCAGCTTCGGGAGGCCGGATATTTGGCCATGGAGGTCGCCCATCGGCTTCCGACCGAGGGACAGATCGTCCCTACCCCGGAGCCCCATGAGAGGGTAGTTTTCATCCCCCACTTAGTCCGCGGGCTGGGATTCCCACTCCACCCCTTCGTCTGCAGGCTCATGTTCTACTATGGGCTGGATTTTCATGATCTGGCCCCCAATTCCTTCCTCACCATCTCGGTGTTCATCATCATGTGTGAGGCTTTCCTTCGCATCCCCCCTCACTTCGGACTGTGGCTGAAGACCTTCAATGTGAAGTCGAAGGTGGTGGGCGGCAAACATGCAGAGTGCAGAGGCGCCATGGTGAGCAAAATGTCCAACGCCCCGTGGCCCAAAGGCACCTTCGTGGAGACCGTCAAGGGGTGGCAGAAGTTGTGGTTCTACGTCACAGAGCCCCGCGACACTACCTGGGCCGTGGCTCCCGAATTCAAATCCAGGGCCCCGATGCGGCTTACCTCCTGGCAAGAGAAGGGCCTGGATTGGTCTTCGTCAGACGAACTGACAACGCTCCAGATGCGCATCCGGAACATGATGGACAAGAACGTCAAGCTTGTCGATGTGATTCAGGTGATGCTAGTTCGCCGGATCCTTCCATGCCAGAACCAGGTTTGCCACCTATGGGAGTTTGATCCGGCCGAGCACAAGACCTTGCAACGGTTCTTTGGAACTACACACGAAGATATCTAGAAGGTGCTCTTCAAGGCCAACGAGACGTGGCCGAAGACAATCGAGGACCGTGGGCACGACCTGGTGTTGGAAATATGCCCTAGAGGCAATAATAAAGGGATTATTATTATATTTCCTTGTTCATGATAATTGTCTTTTATTCATGCTATAATTGTGTTATCCGGAAATCGTAATACATGTGTGAATACATAGACACCAACATGTCCCTAGTAAGCCTCTAGTTGACTAGCTCGTTGATCAACAGATAGTCATGGTTTCCTGACTATGGACATTGGATGTCATTGATAACGAGATCACATCATTAGGAGAATGATGTGATGGACAAGACCCAATCCTAAACATAGCACAAGATCGTATAGTTCGTTTGCTAGAGTTTTTCCAATGTCAAGTATCTTTTCCTTAGAACCATGAGATCGTGTAACTCCCGGATACCGTAGGAGTGCTTTGGGTGTACCAAACGTCACAACATAACTGGGTGACTATAAAGGTATACTACGGGTATCTCCGAAAGTGTCTGTTGGGTTGACACGAATCAAGACTGGGATTTGTCACTCCGGTATGACGGAGAGGTATCTCTGGGCCCACTCGGTAATGCATCATCATAATGAGCTCAAAGTGACCAAGTGTCTGTCACGGGATCATGCATTACGGTACGAGTAAAGTGACTTGCCGGTAACGATATTGAACGAGGTATTGGGATACCGACGATCGAGTCTCGGGCAAGTAACGTACCGATTGACAAAGGGAATTGATACGGGGTTGCTTGAATCCTCGACATCATGGTTCATCCTATGAGATCATCGAGGAGTATGTGGGAGCCAACATGGGTATCCAGATCCCGCTGTTGGTTATTGACCGAAGAGCCGTCTCGGTCATGTCTACATGTCTCCCGAACCCGTAGGGTCTACAACTTAAGGTTCGGTTGACGCTAGGGTTGTATGGATATGAGTATGCAGTAATCCGAAAGTTGTTCGGAGTCCCGGATGAGATCCTGGACGTCACGAAGAGTTCCAGAATGGTTCGGAGGTGAAGAATTATATATAGGAAGTGCAGTTTCGGCCATCGGGAGAGTTTCGGGGTCAACGGTATTGTACCGGGACCACCGGAAGGGTCCCGGGGGTCCACCGGGTGGGGCCACCCATCCTGGAGGGCCCCATGGGCTGAAGTGGGGAGGGGAACCAGCCCATAGTGGGCTGGTGCGCCCCCTTTGGCCCACCCCATGCGCCTAGGGTTGGGAACCCTAGGGTGGGGGGACGCCCCACCTGGCTTGGGGGGCACTCCACCCCTTGGCCGCCACCCCCTAGGAGATCCCATCTCCTAGGGCCGGCGCACCCCCCTAGGGGGCCTAAATAAAGGGGGGGGAGGGAGGGCAGCCGCACCCGGAAGTCTTGGCGCCTCCCTCTCCCCTGCTACACCTCTCCCTCTTGTAGTAGAACGGCGAAGCCCTGCTGCGGTGACTGCTGCATCCACCACCACGCCGTCGTGCTGCTGGATCTTCATCAACCTCTCCTTCCCCCTTGCTGGATCAAGAAGGAGGAGACGTCACGCTGACCGTACGTGTGTTGAACGCGGAGGTGCCGTCCGTTCGGCGCTAGGATCTCCGGTGATTTGGATCACGTCGAGTACGACTCCCTCATCCCCGTTCTCTTGAACGCTTCCGCTCGTGATCTACAAAGGTATGTAGATGCATCCGATCACTCGTTGCTAGATGAACTCATAGATGGATCTTGGTGAAAACGTAGGAATTTTTTTTGTTTTCTGCAACGTTCCCCAACAGTGGCATCATGAGCTAGGTCTATGCGTAGTTCTTTTTGCACGAGTAGAACACAATTTGTTGTGGGCATAGATGTTGTCAACTTTCTTGCCGCTACTAGTCTTATTTTGCTTCAGCGGTATTGTGGGATGAAGCGGCCCGGTCCAACCTTACACGTACGCTTACGTGAGACCGGTTCCACCGACTAACATGCACTAGTTGCATAAGGTGGCTGGCGGGTGTCTGTGTCTCCCACTTTAGTTGGAGCGGATTTGATGAAAAGGGTCCTTATGAAGGGTAAATAGAAGTTGACAAATCACGTTGTGGCTTTAACGTAGGTAAGAAAACGTTCTTGCTAGAACCCTCTTGCAGCCACGTAAAACTTGCAACAACAATTAGAGGACGTCTAACTTGTTTTTGCAGCAAGTGTTCTGTGATGTGATATGGCCAAAGTTGTGATGAATGATGAATGATATATATGTGATGTATGAGATCAAGTTCTTGTAATAGGAATCACGACTTGCATGTCGATGAGTATGACAACCAGCAGGAGCCATAGGAGTTGTCTTTATTTTTTGTATGACCTGCGTGTCATTGAGAAATGCCATGTAAATTACTTTACTTTATTGCTAAACGTGTTAGCCATAGTAGTAGAAGTAATAGTTGGTGAGCAACTTCATGGAGACACGATGATGGAGATCATGATGATGGAGATCATGGTGTCATGCCGGTGACAAGATGATCATGGAGCCCCAAGATGGAGATCACAGGAGCTATATGATACTGGCCATATCATGTCACTATTATTCGATTGCATGTGATGTTTATCATGTTTTTGCATCTTGTTTACTTAGAACGACGGTAGTAAATAAGATGATCCCTCATAATAATTTCAAGAAAGTGTTCCCCCTAACTGTGCACCGTTGCGACAGTTCGTTGTTTCGAAGCACCACGTGATGATCGGGTGTGATAGATTCCAACGTTCACATACAACGGGTGTAAGACAGATTTACACATGCAAACACTTAGGTTGACTTGACGAGCCTAGCATGTACAGACATGGCCTCAGAACACAGAAGACCGAAAGGTCGAGCATGAGTCGTATAGAAGATACGATCAACATGAAGATGTTCACCGATGTTGACTAGTCCGTCTCACGTGATGATCGGACACGGCCTAGTTAACTCGGATCATGTTATACTTAGATGACTGGAGGGATGTCTATCTAAGTGGGAGTTCATTGAATAATTTGATTAGATGAACTTAATTATCATGAACTTAGTCTAAAATCTTTACAACATGCATTGTAGATCAAATGGCCAACGTTGTCCTCAACTTCAATGCGTTCCTAGAGAAAACCAAGCTGAAAGACGATGGCAGCAACTATACGGACTGGGTCCGGAACCTGAGGATCATCCTCATAGCTGCCAAGAAAGATTATGTCCTACAAGCACCGCTAGGTGAAGCACCTGCTCTCCCTGCAGAACCAAGACGTTATGAACGCTTGGCAGACACGTACCGATGATTACTCCCTCATTCAGTGCGGCATGCTTTACAGCTTAGAGCCAGGGCTCCAAAAGCGTTTTGAGAGACACGGAGCATATGAGATGTTCGAAGAGCTGAAAATGGTTTTTCAAGCTCATGCCCGGGTCGAGAGATATGAAGTCTCCGACAAGTTCTTCAGCTGTAAGATGGAGGAAAACAGTTCTGTCAGTGAGCACATACTCACTATGTCTGGGTTAGATAACCGCTTGACTCAGCTGGGAGTTAATCTCTCGGATGACGCGGTCATTGACAGAATCCTTCAGTCGCTTCCACCGAGCTACAAGAGCTTTGTTATGAACTTCAATATGCAGGGGATGGAAAAGACCATTCCTGAAGTATTTGCAATGCTAAAATCAGCAGAGGTAGAAGTCAAAAAGGAACATCAAGTGTTGATGGTGAATAAAACCACTAAGTTCAAGAAAGGCAAGGGTAAGAAGAACTTCAAGAAGGACGGCAAGGGAGTTGCCGCGCCCGGTAAGCAAGCTGCCGGGAAGAAGCCAAAGAATGGACCCAAGCCCGAGACTGAGTGCTTTTATTGCAAGGGAAGTGGTCACTGGAAGCGGAACTGCCCCAAATACTTAGCGGACAAGAAGGCCGGCATCACGAAAGGGATATGTGATATACATGTAATTGATGTGTACCTTACCAGTACTCGTAGTAGCTCCTGGGTATTTGATACCGGTGCGGTTGCTCACATTTCTAATTCAAAGCAGGAGCTACGGAATAAGCGGAGACTGGCGAAGGAGGAGGTGACGATGCGCGTCAGGAATGGTTCCAAGGTCGATGTGATCGCCGTCGGCATGCTACCTCTACATTTACCTACGGGATTAGTTTTAAACCTCAATAATTGTTATTTAGTGCCAGCTTTTAGCATGAACATTGTATCAGGATCTCGTTTAATTCGAGATGGCTACTCATTTAAATCTGAGAATAATGGTTGTTCTATTTATATGAGAGATATGTTTTATGGTCATGCTCCGATGGTGAATGGTTTATTCTTAATGAATCTCGAGCGTAATGCTACACATATTCATAGTGTGAATACCAAAAGATGTAAGGTTGATAATGATAGTCCCACATACTTGTGGCACTGCCGCCTTGGTCACATAGGTGTCAAACGCATGAAGAAGCTCCATGCAGATGGAATTTTAGAGTCTCTTGATTACGAATCATTTGACACGTGCGAACCATGCCTCATGGGTAAAATGACCAAGACTCCGTTCTCAGGAACAATGGAGCGAGCAACCAACTTATTGGAAATCATACATACTGATGTGTGCGGTCCAATGAGTGTTGAGGCTCACGGTGGCTATCGTTATGTTCTCACCCTCACTGATGACTTGAGTAGATATGGGTATGTCTATTTAATGAAACACAAGTCTGAGACCTTTGAAAAGTTCAAGGAATTTCAGAGTGAGGTTGAGAATCAACGTGACAGGAAAATCAAGTTCTTGCGATCAGATCATGGAGGAGAATACTTGAGTCACGAATTTGGCACACACTTAAGAAAATGTGGAATAATTTCACAACTCACACCGCCTGGAACACCTCAGCGTAATGGTGTGTCCGAACGTCGTAATCGCACTCTATTAGATATGGTGCGATCTATGATGTCTCTTACCGATTTACCACTATCATTTTGGGGCTATGCTTTAGAGACTGCCGCATTCACTTTATATAGGGCACCATCGAAATCCGTTGAGACGACACCGTATGAATTATGGTTTGGGAAGAAACCTAAGCTGTCGTTTCTAAAATTTTGGGGATGCGATGCTTATGTCAAGAAACTTCAACCTGAAAAGCTCGAACCCAAGTCGAAAAAATGCGTCTTCATAGGATACCCTAAAGAAACTATTGGGTATACCTTCTACCTCAGATCCGAAGGCAAGATCTTTGTTGCCAAGAATGTATCCTTTCTAGAGAAAGAGTTTCTCTCGAAAGAAGTAAGTGGGAGGAAAGTAGAACTTGATGAAGTATTACCTCTTGAACCGGAAAGTGGCGCGACTCAAGAAAATGTTCCTGAGGTGCCTGCACCGACTAGAGAGGAAGTTAATGATGATGATCATGAAACTTCAGATCAAGTTTCTACTGAACTTCGTAGGTCCACAAGGACACGTTCCGCACCAGAGTGGTATGGCAACCCTGTCTTGGAAATCATGTTGTTAGACAACGGTGAACCTTCGAACTATGAAGAAGCGATGGCGGGCCCGGATTCCGACAAATGGCTGGAAGCCATGAAATCCGAGATAGGATCCATGTATGAAAATGAAGTATGGACTTTGACTGACTTGCTCGATGATCGACAAGCCATAGAAAATAAATGGATCTTTAAGAAGAAGACAGACGCGGATGGTAATGTGACCATCTATAAAGCTCGGCTTGTCGCTAAGGGTTATCGACAAGTTCAAGGGGTTGACTGCGATGAGACTTTCTCACCTGTAGCGAAGCTGAAGTCCGTCCAAATCATGTAAGCAATTGCCGCATTCTATGATTATGAGATATGGCAAATGGACGTCAAAACGGCATTCCTTAATGGTTTCCTTAAGGAAGAATTGTATATGATGCAGCCGGAAGGTTTTGTCGATCTTAAGAATGCTGACAAGGTGTGCAAGCTCCAACGCTTGATTTATGGGCTGGTGCAAGCATCTCGGAGTTGGAACATTCGCTTTGGTGAGATGATCAAAGCGTTTGGGTTTATGCAGACTTATGGAGAAGCCTGCGTTTACAAGAAAGTGAGTGGGAGCTCTGTAGCATTTCTCATATTATATGTAGATGACATACTTTTGATGGGAAATGATATAGAGCTTTTGGACAGCATTAAGGCCTACTTGAATAAGAGTTTTTCAATGAAGGACCTTGGAGAAGCTGCATATATATTAGGCATCAAGATCTATAGAGATAGATCAAGACGCCTCATAGGTCTTTCACAAAGCACATACCTTGATAAGATATTGAAGAAGTTCAACATGGATCAGTCTAAGAAGGGGTTCTTGCCTGTGTTGCAAGGTGTGAAATTGAGCTCAGCTCAATGTCCGACCACGGCAGAAGATATAGAAGAGATGAGTGTCATCCCCTATGCCTCAGCCATAGGGTCTATTATGTATGCCATGCTATGTACCAGACCTGATGTAAACCTTGCCGTAAGTTTGGTAGGTAGGTACCAAAGTAATCCCGGCAAGGAACACTGGACAGCGGTCAAGAATATCCTGAAGTACCTGAAAAGGACTAAGGAAATGTTTCTCGTTTATGGAGGTGACAAAGAGCTCATCGTAAAGGGTTACGTCGATGCTAGCTTCGACACAGATCTGGATGACTCTAAGTCACAAACCGGATACGTGTATATTTTGAATGGTGGGGCAGTAAGCTGGTGCAGTTGCAAGCAGAGCGTCATGGCGGGATCTACATGTGAAGCGGAGTACATGGCAGCCTCGGAGGCAGCGCATGAAGCAATTTGGGTGAAGGAGTTCATCACCGACCTAGGAGTCATACCCAATGCGTCGGGGCCGATCAATCTCTTCTGTGACAACATTGGAGCTATTGCACTTGCCAAGGAGCCCAGGTTTCACAAGAAGACCAGGCACATCAAGCATCGCTTCAACTCCATTCGTGAAAATGTTCAAGATGGAAACATAGATATTTGTAAAGTACATACGGACCTGAATGTAGCAGATCCATTGACTAAATCTCTCCCTAGAGCAAAACATGATCAACACCAGAATTCCATGGGTGTTCGATTCATCACAATGTAACTAGATTATTGACTCTAGTGCAAGTGGGAGACTGTTGGAAATATGCCCTAGAGGCAATAATAAAAGGATTATTATTATATTTCCTTGTTCATGATAATTGTCTTTTATTCATGCTATAATTGTGTTATCCGGAAATCGTAATACATGTGTGAATACATAGACACCAACATGTCCCTAGTAAGCCTCTAGTTGACTAGCTCGTTGATCAACAGATAGTCATGGTTTCCTGACTATGGACATTGGATGTCATTGATAACGAGATCACATCATTAGGAGAATGATGTGATGGACAAGACCCAATCCTAAACATAGCACAAGATCGTATAGTTCGTTTGCTAGAGTTTTTCCAATGTCAAGTATCTTTTCCTTAGACCATGAGATCGTGTAACTCCCGGATACCGTAGGAGTGCTGTGGGTGTACCAGACATCACAACGTAACTGGGTGACTATAAAGGTATACTACAGGTATCTCCGAAAGTGTCTGTTGGGTTGACACGGATCAAGACTGGGATTTGTCACTCCATATGACGGAGAGGTATCTCTGGGCCCACTCGGTAATGCATCATCATAATGAACTCAAAGTGACCAAGTGTCTGGTCACGGGATCATGCATTACGGTACGAGTAAAGTGACTTGCCGGTAACGAGATTGAACGAGGTATTGGGATACCGACGATCGAGTCTCGGGCAAGTAACGTACCGATTGACAAAGGGAATTGTATACGGGGTTGCTTGAATCCTCGACATCGTGGTTCATCCGATGAGATCATCGAGGAGCATGTGGGAGCCAACATGGGTATCTAGATCCCGTTGTTGGTTATTGACGGGTGAGCCGTCTCGGTCATGTCTACATGTCTCCCGAACCCGTAGGGTCTACACACTTAAGGTTCGGTGACGCTAGGGTTGTATGGATATGAGTATGCAGTAATCCGAAAGTTGTTCGGAGTCCCGGATGAGATCCTGGACATCACGAAGAGTTCCGGAATGGTCCGGAGGTGAAGAATTATATATAGGAAGTGCAGTTTCGGCCATCGGGAGAGTTTCGGGGTCAACGGTATTGTACCGGGACCACCGGAAGGGTCCCGGGGGTCCACCGGGTGGGGCCACCCATCCCGGAGGGCCCCATGGGCTGAAGTGGGGAGGGGAACCAGCCCATAGTGGGCTGGTGCGCCCCCTTTGGCCCACCCCATGCGCCTAGGGTTGGGAACCCTAGGGTGGGGGGGCGCCCCACCTGGCTTGGGGGGCACTCCACCCCTTGGCCGCCGCCCCCCTAGGAGATCCCATCTCCTAGGGCCGGCGCACCCCCCTAGGGGGCCTATATAAAGGGGGGAGGGAGGGCAGCCGCACCCGGAAGTCTTGGCGCCTCCCTCTCCCCTGCTACACCTCTCCCTCTTGTAGTAGAACGACGAAGCCCTGCTGCGGTGACTGCTGCATCCACCACCACGCCGTCATGCTGCTGGATCTTCATCAACCTCTCCTTCCCCCTTGCTGGATCAAGAAGGAGGAGATGTCATGCTGACCGTACGTGTGTTGAACACGGAGGTGCCGTCCATTCGGCGCTAGGATGTCCGGTGATTTGGATTACGTCGAGTACGACTCCCTCATCCCCGTTCTCTTGAACGCTTCCGCTCGCGATCTACAAAGGTATGTAGATGCATCCGATCACTCGTTGCTAGATGAACTCATAGATGGATCTTGGTGAAAACGTAGGAATTTTTTTTGTTTTCTGCAACGTTCCCCAACACCTGGCCCATCCCGCCAGTTCGGTAGGTTTTCCGTTGTTTCAAGGTGTATTCCTTACTTGCTTATTCAAAGAGGGTGTCCGAACTTCCCCATTTATTTTTTCAAGGTTGGACAAAGAAGGCGGAGCGGATTCAGTGTCCGGCTCCACTGCCCGAGGATCCAGCCATCCCACGTCTGACGAAGATGCTGGTTTCGGCGCCCTACAAGGCAACCGCAGAGACGTTGTCGCAGTAGACAACCGTAGGCTGGGAGACATCATGATGCAGCTCCTGAAGTAACTGTCGTAGCCAGGTGCACTCGGCGATGCTACCTCTTGAGCATGCGTTGGCTTTCCCTTGAAGAGAAAAGGCTTATGCAGCAAAGTAGTGTAAGTATTTCCCTCAATTTTGAGAACCAAGGTATCAATCCAGTAGGAGATAACACGCAAGTCACCTAGTACCTGCACAAACAATCAAGAACCTCGCAACCAACGCGATAAAGTGGTTGTCAATCCCTTCACGGTCACTTACGAAAGTGAGATCTGATAAAGATAATAAGATAAATATTTTTGATATTTTTGTTGTATAGTTTGGAAAGTAAAAATTGCAAAATAGTAAACGAGATGCGATAATAAAAGAGATGCAATATAATAAGAAAGAGACCCGGGGTCCATAGGTTTCACTAGTGGCTTCTCTCATGATAGCATGTATTACGGTGGGTGAACAAATTACTGCCGAGTAATTGATAGAAGAGCGCATAGTTATGAGAATATCTAGGCAATGATTATGAAATATAGGCATCACGTCCGTGTTAAGTAGTCTGAAACGATTCTGCATCTACTACTATTACTCCACACATCGACCGCTATGCAACATGCATCTAGAGTATTAAGTTCATAAGAACAGAGTAATTCTTTAGGAAAGATGACATGATGTAGAGGGATAAACTCAAGCAATATGATATAAACCCCATCTTTTTATCCTCGATGGCAACAATACAATACGTTCCTTGCTTCCCCTACTGTCACTGGAAAAGAACACCGCAAGATTGAACCCAAAGCTAAGCACTTCTCCCATTGCAAGAAAGATCAATCTAGTAGGCCAAACTAAACCGATAATTCGAAGAGACTTGCAAAGATATCAAATCATGCATATAAGAATTCAGAGAAGAACCAAATATTATTCATAGATAAACTTGATCATAAATTCACAATTCATCGGATCTCGGCAAACACACCGCCAAAGTATTACATCGAATAGATCTCAAGAACATCGAGGAGAACTTTGTATTGAGAACCAAAGAGAGAGAAGAAGCCATCTAGCTAATAACTATGGACCCGAAGGTCTGTGGTAAACTACTCACACATCATCGGAGAGGCTATGGTGTTAATGTAGAAGCCCTCCGTGATCGAATCCCTCTCCGACAGATCGTCGAAAAAGGCCCCAGATGGGATCTCACGGGTACAGAAGGATACGGTGGTGGAAAAGTGGTTTCATGGCTCCCTCTGAGGTTTTTAGGGCATAAGAGTATATATAGGTGAAAGAAGTACGTCGATGGAGCTTCGTGGGCCCCACGAGGGTGGGGCGCGCCCTCCTGCCTCGTGGAAGCTTCACGGAGTTCCGGACTTCCACTCCAAGTCTCTTGGTTTGCGTTGGTTCCAAGAAAGATCCTCGCGAATGTTTCATTCCGTTTGGATTCCGTTTGATATTCCTTTTCTGCGAAACACTAAAATAGGCAAAAAAACAGAAACTAGCACTGGGCCGCCGGTTAACAGTGTAACATCCCAAATTTTCAATTTGGAATGTTATACACTAGATCATCATTGCATATCATATTTATTGCATTTTGGTTGATCCTAGAAATTTCACGCAACTCGAGGACCCTCGGAGAGAGTTGGGGATTTTGTTATTTTCATATTTGAGTTTCCTCAAATTTTGAAAATAGGATCATTTGATTTTATTTATTTTATCTTCAATTATTTCTATTATAAAAATGTGAGAGAGGGAATAAAATGTCTTTCCCAAAATAAAGAAATATTGGGGATTTAATAGTAAAATCAAACAAGATTTTATTTTGGTTTTATTCGCTATTTTTTTGAATTTAGGAAAAATGCGCGTTTTTCAAAATTGTATTTAGGCCCCAAATAAATGTTCATCCTGTGCGGCTTGATTTTAGAAGTCGGGGAAAATATATTTCGGGATTTTTGGAGTCCGTTTAGTATTTCTTTCGCTAGTTTTTCTGCGCGGAATTAATTTTAAAAAAATCCGAACCGACTCCGGGCCGTACCCGAGCGGGACTCTTCCCGAGGGGCCATTATAAGCCGACCCCGCCGAGCCCCCGAAGCCCACTAGCCCGCCCGCCGAAACCCTAGCGTCGCCGCCGCCGCCGCCCCGCCGCGCCGCCTCACCGCCGCTGCTGCCGCGCCGCCTCGCCGCCGACCCCGCCGCGGCGCCTCGCTGCCGACCCCGCCATCCCGCTGCCTGAGGTAGCCGCCGTCGCTGGCGGTTTTCCTCAGAAAACCGCCCGTTTTTTTAAAAAAAACAGCGGTTTCTTTTTTTTAGATCCGTTTTTTATTAGATCGGTTTTTTTACAATTTAGTTTATTTAGCGAGCGTTCGCTCGTTCGTTCGTTTTAATGAACGTGTTCGTCGTTTAGATCCAGATAACGAACGTTCGTTCGTTAATCTGTTCGTCGTTTTTCTTTTTCTCGGATTTTTCGCGATTATTTCTGATCACGATTTCTGATCCGATTTTCGTTTTAGTATAACTTTTCGCTCGTTTATCGGAATCAGGCGATTCAAGCGCCTGGTGTTTCGTCTCGAAACCCTCTTTCTGTTTAACCAACTCAAACAAGTTTTTGCCACTGTAAAAATTGCCCTATATCTAGAATAGTAAATGAAGCTTGTTTCTTTTACCGTTTGTTTTTCGTTGCTTCGTTCGTTTTGATTCTTTTTGCCAACCGGAGTTCTTAAGTTGAACCTCCTGGTTAGATCTCTTATTTGAGTTTTACCTGTGCATTAGCTGAGTACTTATTGTATGCTTGTTTGTTTGCGATAGAGTATCTGAAGTGCGTCGCTTGTTACTTCAAATCGTTAGGTTTCGCGGATCATCAGCAAGGCAAGTAACACTTTGATCATACCTCCTACTACCCAGTTTTATTGCATTAGATCAATCCTCACACATTGCATGATTAGGATCTAATTAAATTGTGGGTTTGGGAAGTAGTTGAGGTAGTACCTATTTCCTGTTTATTATCAAACCTTTGGGAGTTACTTCGACGTTTGCTTATTATGCCATGCTATGCTAGTAGACGTGGATTGGGTGAGTGTATCCATGACAGATGTGAGATTGTTAATTAATGGTTTATTTAAGGTGGCAACTTAAACACACATCTGGGTGGATTGAGGTACCTGGGTATTCCAGGATTGCCTGTTTTCTTTATGGACCGCCACCCAGGCTCAAAGGGATCATGAGATTATTCATGCTAGAAACTTCCGTGTGCAGCCACAAGCTATTACGGGCTCTAGCATAGTTGATTAAGTTGTGCGAACTCTTACAATGGTAGACTAGCAGATGTAGGGGAAAGTAGGTGTAACGGTCTACCCGATCGTAAGGTGCTAGTGCTTCTGAAAGACTATGTCTCGGTCATCCGTCTTCTCAAACACCATGTAGTGCGAGAAACCAAACGGAGGCGATCGAGTCTTGTGGGGAAAAGTGCGCAAACCTCTGCAGAGTGTATAAACTAATCATGATTAGCCGTGTCCCCGGTTATGGACATCTTGAGTATCTAGTACCTGGATTATCATGTGAATCTCATCATGTTACTCTAAAATTTTAATTTTGCCGGGTTTTTGTTTAATGATGATGCTTAATTGAGATTGAGAATGCTGTCAACCATTCTCAATGTTTAACAACCACCGTGATAGTTAAATAAAATTTATTCCTTTGCAGTAGGGAAAAATTGGCTTTACACAAAACTGTAACCATAGAGCTTTCCACCAGCCAAATATGCATATAGAATAGTTGTTTCTTTCCATTACTCTCTATGTGTTACATTGCCAGCATATTCCATGTGCTGACCCGTTTCGGGCTGCAACGTTAATGTTGCGGACTTTTCAGACGACGATTAAGGAGTTTTAGGTCATGGTTCTATACTCAGTGATGCCGTTGGAGTTGATGGACTCACTTATCTTCCAAGTCTTCCGCTGTTATCATTATTAGATGGCCTTAAGCCATATTTATTGTAATAAGTTCTCTTTTGAGACATTCGATGTAAGAAGTGTGTGATTGCTACTCTGTTATAAATCCTTCAAGTACTATGTGGTGTCAGCATTACTGATCCAGGGATGACACCGGAGCATAGAGATTGGACCATTTGAGGTCTGGTCGCTACAAGATGGTATCAGAGCACACGCTGACTGTAGGACACGACCACTAAGCTAAAAGACCTAGATCACTACTCACTCTCTTCTCTTTCTGACTTCTCATCTTTTCTACTCTTTAGGATGGCAGATGCAAGGAACAAGTTCACTCAACCAGATGAATATACACCCTTTGGACGTCACTTGAAGGAAGTCACTAGATATCTGAACATAGGAGTACCAAGCTTCACCGGAACCTACAATGCCACTTTACCTGAAGAAGAGCGCCGGATGATTCAAGTTCAAGTTCCAGGAAGGACGTTCATGCCAGTCACTGAGCCCATAGAGTTTCCTTTTAATGCACCAACTTGGAGTCTAGGAAAGAGCATGGCAGCTCACATCGCCATGGGACGCATTGGAGAAGTCTACCGCAATGATCTCAAGGATACTATCTACCAGATTTGTGGGCGCCGAGATGAGCACTGGGAGATGATCAGCACCAGAAAGGATAGATCAATTGCAGCTTTTATCCAGGAGTTAAACCAGCACATTCGACGTCAGGAGAACCAGATGTGCACCGACATGATAGACCTGAAGAAGGCAAAGACAAGAATCAAAGAACTGGAGGAAGAACTCAAGGCTACACGTGAAGATTATGAAGAGGAAATTGAAGTATTAGTGGATAAGAATGCCGACCTAACAATGAAGATTGGAATATTTATGGGAGGCCCTACACGGGTAGAAGAAGACGAAGAACCCAAGGAGATTCGTCTGGAAGACTACATCATCATCGACGACACCGACTCGGATCCAGACGATAGCGATGATGACTATGTTGATGAAGCCGGAGCAGATATCATGGAGTCTGCAACCGAAGAGTATTTCTAGTAGACCACCTCATCAGTAGTAGTAGTCCACCATGTAAATATAGTAGCCCGAGCACTTTTGCGATAGTTAGATCGATTGTATGCCTTTGTTTGATTGATTGAATGAAGTGAATTGTTTGCTTTTGCCTCATGTGCATATGGGTAGTGTTTTCTCTTTAGACCCCTCTCTATTCTTAAATCTCATCTTTTCTAAAACCTCAGATGCCTTTGAGACGTGACCCCGGATTTACCTTCCCACCGGAGCTCACCCAGTTGATCCAACAGCAGAACACATTGATGCAGTTGTTAGTCCAGAATCAGAATCAGGGGAACAACAACAGCCCACCACCACCACCTGTTGATCACTTAGCCCGTTTTCTTAGGCTGAATCCGCCGGTGTTTTCCTGTAGCACCGAGCCGATAGTAGAAGATGATTGGATCCGCAAGACAGCTAGAGAGTTGACTACCGCAGGATGCACGGATGCGAAGAAGGTGAAGTTTGCCGCACATCAGCTTGAAGGACCCGCAACATCATGGTGGGAGAATTTCACAGCCACTTTCCCTGTCGACACTGTCATGTGGGACCAGTTTCAGCAGGCGTTTCGAACTGCCCATGTTTCAGCTGGAGCTATGGCCATGAAGAAGCGAGAGTTTCGCAACTTGCGCCAAGGAGGACGGACAGTTGGCCAGTATGTGGAGGACTTTAGTAAATTAGCACGTTATGCCCCAGATGACGTTGCTACGGATGCAGCTAAGCAGGAGAAGTTTTTGGAAGGACTAAATGATGAGTTGAGCATGCAGTTGATGGTAGCCACTTTCAACAACTACCAGGAGTTGGTAGATCGTACTCTCATGATTGAAGGCAAGCAACAGCAGATTGAGAATCGCAAGAGGAAGTATGGACAAGGGAAGTACAATTCAGGAGCTCAGCAGAAGCCACGTTTTACCCCTAGACCGGGAGGACATTTTCAGCATACCCATGGAGGAGGTAGCTCGCACAATCACAATGGCACCAAGAATGGTAATGGGAATGGAGGAAGCAACGGCCAGAACCGCACCAACCCATCGACCCCAGCCAAGAGAGACCTGAGCCAAGTCACTTGTTTTAAGTGCTAGAAGACCGGACATTATGCCAATGAATGTCCTGAATCCCAGAATGGAAATGGCAATGGAAGCTCTGGGAAGAAGCTGAACCCTTTCAACAGGGGACAGGTGAACCACGTTAACGTGGAGGAGGTTGAAGAGCAGCCGGATGCAGTAATCGGTAAGTTTTTGGTTAAGTCATTTACTGCACTCGTTCTTTTCGATACTAGTGCATCGCATTCATACATATCAAGGGGATTTGTGGATAAGTATAACCTGCCCACCAAAGTACTTAGAACACCTATGTTAGTAAGCTCACTAGGAGCGGAGTATATGGCTAGCCAAGGATGTTTTCAAGTGCCATTAAGTATAGGTAGGCATGTGTTTCCCTCAGATTTAATAATATTGGAATCACAAGGTTTGGATGTAATTCTGGGTATCGATTGGTTGTCGATGTATGGAGGAAACATCGATTGTGTCAGTAAGTCTATCTTGCTTACCACCCCAGAAGGGAGAAGGATCAAGTATGTATCCCGGCATGTGCCGAAGAGGACTCAAGTAAATTGTTTAACAGGAGTTGTGCAGGAGGAAGTACCAGTGGTGAAGGATTTCCCTGATGTATTTCCAGAAGAGTTGCCAGGCATGCCACCGGATAGAGATATTGAGTTTTTGATTGAGCTTTTGCCAGGCACAGGGCCAATGTCAAAGAGACCATATAGGATGCCTGCAAAGGATTTGGTGGAAATTAAGAAGCAGATTAAGGAGTTACTGGATAAAGGATATATTCGCCCAAGTTCATCGCCTTGGGGATCGCCAGTACTTCTAGTGGAGAAGAAGGATGGATCGTTAAGGATGGTTGTTGATTATCGAGGTTTGAATGAAGTAACCATCAAGAACAAGTACCCACTACCGATGATCAATGATCTGTTTGATCGATTGCAAGGAGCCAAGGTATTTTCCAAGATCGATCTGCGATCAGGATACCACCAGTTGAAGATTCGAGAACAGGATATACCTAAGACGGCTTTTACCACCAGGTACGGGTTGTACGAGTATACCGTTATGTCATTTGGTCTGACTAACGCACCTGCATATTTTATGAACATGATGAACAAAGTGTTTATGGAGTTCTTGGATAAGTTCGTCGTAGTGTTCATTGATGATATCCTGGTTTACTCGAAGAATGAAGAGGAGCATAAGGAGCATTTGCGTTTGGTTCTTGGAAAGCTCAGAGAACATCAGTTATATGCCAAGTTTAGCAAATGTGAGTTTTGGTTGAAAGAAGTTGGATTTCTCGGACATGTTATATCAGGAGAAGGTATAGCAGTAGATCCCACTAAAATTGGTACCATGACCAAGTGGGAAGTACCAACCACCGTGGGAGAGATCCGGAGTTTTCTTGGACTCGCAGGATACTACCGGAGGTTTATTGAGAATTTCTCAAAGATTGCGAAGCCTATGACGGAGTTGTTGAAGAAGGATACTAAGTTCATATGGACTGAGGAATGTGAGGCTAGTTTTCAGGAGTTGAAGAAACATTTGGTTACCTCACCAGTGCTGATTTTGCCAGACCAGACCAAGGATTATGAGGTGTATTGCGACGCTTCACGTCGAGGACTTGGAGCAGTGCTTATGCAGGAAGGGAGAGTTGTTTCATATGCCTCACGACAGCTTAAGCCGCATGAGTTGAATTATGCTACGCATGATTTGGAGTTAGCAGCCGTAGTGCATGCACTGAAGACTTGGAGACATTTTCTGATTGGAAACCATTGCGAGGTGTACACAGATCATAAGAGTTTGAAGTATATTTTCACACATAAGGAGTTGAATCTCAGACAAAGGAGATGGTTGGAGCTCATCAAGGATTATGATATGAGATTGCATTATCACCCTGTAAAGGCTAATGTTGTAGCTGACGCGTTGAGCCGTAAGAGCCACGTCAACACCTTAATGACGGGAGATTTACCAAGGGAGTTAGCCTAAAATCTTCGAGAGCTATGTTTGGAAATAATCCCGAGAGGCTATGTAGCAGCATTGGAGATTCAGTCTACATTGATGGATAAAATCAGAGAAGCTCAAAGGACTAACAAGGAGATTGCTTCTATTAAGGAGAAAATTAGCAAAGGAAAAGCTAAGGGATTTCGCGAAGATGAGCACGATACCCTATGGTTTGAAGACCGTGTTTATGTGCCCAATGATCCAGAGATCAGGAAGTTAATTTTATAAGAGGCCCATGATTCACCATATTCGATTCACCCAGGAAATACCAAGATGTATTTGGATTTGAAGGATATTTTCTGGTGGACCGGAATGAAGAAGGATATTGCGGAGTATGTAGCAGTTTGTGATGTATGTCAGAGAGTGAAGGCAGAGCATCAGAAGCCGGCAGGATTGCTACAACCATTGCCGATACCCGAATGGAAGCGGGATAAGCTAGGCATAGATTTTATTACAGGATTGCCCAGAACACGTTCAGGATATGACTCAATATGGGTTGTAGTCGATCGTTTGACAAAGGTAGCTCATTTCATTCCAGTGAAGACTACCTATACCAGTGCAAAGTTGGCAAAGATATACATGACTAGGATCGTATGTCTGCATGGAGTTCCAAGGAGCATTGTATCAGATAGAGGAACCCAGTTTACCTCAAAGTAATCAGTTGCATGAGACTTTGGGAACCAGACTGGAGTTCAGCACAGCTTTCCACCCGCAGACAGATGGATAGACTGAGAGAGTCAATCAGATTTTGGAGGATATTCTAAGAGCTTGTGCGCTAGATTACGGATCTAGTTGGGACGAGAATTTGCCGTATGCAGAGTTCTCTTACAACAACAGCTATCAATCCAGTTTAAAGATGGCCCCTTTCGAAGCCTTGTACGTAAGGAGGTGCAGGACCCCATTGTCTTGGGATGAAGTTGGAGACCGCCAGTTGTTTGGACCGGATCTGATAAAGGAGTCTGAGCAGAAAGTGAAATTGATTCGCGATAGGCTCAAGGTAGCTCAATCCAGGCAGAAGAGTTATGCAGATTCTAAACGCAAGGAGACAGTTTACGAAATCGGAGACTGAGTTTATCTTCGAGTATCACCGCCGTGTCGCCTCGCCGCCGCTGCGGCCACGCCGCCGACCCCGCCGTCCCGCCGCCCGAGGTAGCCGCCGTTGCCGAAAAACTGCCCGTTTTTTTAAAAAAAATCCGCGGTTTCTTTTTTTAGATCCGTTTTTTTATTAGATCGGTTTTTTACGGTTTAGTTTATTTAGCGAGCATTCGCTTGTTCGTTCGTTTTAACGAACATGTTCGTTGTTTAGATCCAGATAACGAACGTTCATTCATTAATCTGTTCGTCGTTTTTCTTTTTCTCGGATTTTTCGCGATTATTTCTGATCGCGATTTCTGATCCGATTTTTGTTTTAGTATAACTTTTTGCTTGTTTATCGGAATCAGGCGATTCAAGAGTCTGGAGTTTCGTATCGAAACCCTCTTTCCGTTTAACCAACTCAAACAAGTTTTTGCCACTGTAAAAATTGCCCTAGATCTAGAATAGTAAACGAAGCCTGTTTCTTTTGCCGTTTGTTTTTCGTTGCTTCATTCGTTTTGATTCTTTTTGCCAACCGGAGTTCTTAAGTTGAACCTCCTAGTTAGATCTCTTATTTGAGTTTTACCTGTGCATTAGCTGAGTACTTATTGTATGCTTGTTTTTTGCGATAGAGTACCCGGAGTGCGCCGCTTGTTACTTCGAATCGCTAGCTTCGCGGATCATCAGCAAGGCAAGTAACACTTTGATCATACCTCCTACTACCCAGTTTTATTGCATTAGATCAATCCTCACACATTGCATGATTAGGATCTAATTAAATTGTGGGTTTGGGAAGTAGTTGAGGTAGTACCTATTTCCTGTTTATTATCAAACCTTTGGGAGTTACTTCTACGTTTGCTTATTATGCCATGCTATGCTAGTAGACGTGGATTGGGTGAGTGTATCCATGACAGATGTGAGGTTGTTAATTAATGGTTTATTTAAGGTGGCAACTTAAACACACATCTGGGTGGATTGAGGTACATGGGTATTCTAGGATTGCCTGTTTTCTTTATGGACCGCCACCCAGGCTCAAAGGGATCATGAGATTATTCATGCTAGAAACTTCCGTGTGCAGCCACAAGCTATTATGGGCTCTAGCATAGTTGATTAAGTTGTGCGAACTCTTACAGTGGTAGACTAGTAGATGTAGGGGAAAGTAGGTGTAACGGTCTACCCGATCGTAAGGTGCTAGTGCTTCTGAAAGACTATGTCTCGGTCATCCGTCTTCTCAAACACCATGTAGTGCGAGAAACCAAACGGAGGCGATCGAGTCTTGTGGGGAAAAGTGCGCAAACCTCTGCAGAGCGTATAAACTAATCATGATTAGCCGTGTCCCCGGTTATGGACATCTTGAGTATCTAGTACCTGGATTATCATGTGAATCTCATCATGTTACTCTAAAAATTTAATTTTGCCGGGTTTTTGTTTAATGATGATGCTTAATTGGGATTGAGAATGCTGTCAACCATTCTCAATGTTTGACAACCACCATGATAGTTAAATAAAATTTATTCCTTTGCAGTAGGGAAAAATTGGCTTTACGCAAAACTCTAACCATAGAGCTTTCCACCAGCCAAATATGCATATAGAATAGTTGTTTCTTTCCATTACTCTCTATGTGTTACATTGCCAACATATTCCCTGTGCTGACCCGTTTCGGGCTGCAACGTTAATGTTGCAGACTTTTCAGACGACGATTAAGGAGTTTTAGGTCGTGGTTCTATACTCGGTGATGCCATTGGAGTTGATGGACTCACTTTTCTTCCAAGCCTTCCCCTATTATCATTATTAGATGGCCTTAAGCCATATTTATTGTAATAAGTTCTCTTTTGAGACATTTGATGTAAGAAGTGTGTGATTGATACTCTGTTATAAATCCTGCAAGTACTGTGTGGTGTCAGCAGTACTGATCCAGGGATGACACCGGAGCACAGAGATTGGACCGTTTGAGGTCTGATCGCTACAAACAGGTTAGTCCCAAAAATAATATAAAAGAGCATATTAAAGCTCATTAAACATCCAAAATAGATAATATAATAGCATGAAACAATAAAAAAATATAGATGCGTTGGAGACGTATCAAGCATCCGCAAGCTTAATTCATGCTTATCCTCAAGTAGGTAAATGATAAAACAGAATTTTTGATGTGGAATGCTACCTAACATAATTTTCAATGTAATTTCCTTTGTTGCAGCATGAATGTTCAGATCCAAAGATTCAAGACAAAAGTTTAGTATTGACATAAAAATAATAATACTTCAATCATACTAACTAAACAATTATGTATTCTCAAAATATGATAGCCAAAGAAAGCTCATCCCTACAAAATCATATATTTTGGTCATGCTTTATTTCTGTCACACAAAATGCTCCCATCATGCACAAGCCCGATGACAAGCCAAGCAATTGTTTCATACTTAGCCTTTTCAAACTTTTTCAACTTTTACGCAATATATGAGCGCGAGCCATGGACATAGCACTATAGGTGGAATAGAATGGTGGTTGTGGAGAATACAAAGGGGAGGAATATAGTTTCACATCAACTAGGCATATCAATGGGCTATGGAGATGCCCATCGATAGATATCAATGTGAGTGAGTAGGGATTGCCATGCAACGGATGCACTAGAGCTATAAGTGTATGAAAGCTCAACAAAAGAAACTAAGTGGGTGTGCATCCAACTTGCTTACTCACGAAGACCTAGGGCAATTTGAGGAAGCCCATCATTGGAATATACAAGCCAAGTTGTGTAATAAAAAATTCTCACTAGTAAATGAAAGTGACAACATAAAAGACTCTCTATCATGAAGATCACGGTGCTACTTTGAAGCACAAGTGTGGAAAAAATGATAGTAACATTGCCCCTTCTCTCTTTTTCTCTCATTTTTTTGTTTGGGCCTTCTCTCCTTTTTTATGGCCTCTTCTTTTTTTCGTCCGGAGTCTCATCCCGACTTGTGGGGGAATCATAGTCTCCATCATCCTTTCCTCACATGGGACAATGCTCTAATAATGAAGATCATCACATTTTTATTTACTTACAACTCAAGAATTACAACTCGATACTTAGAACAAAATATGACTCTATGTGAATTCCTCTGGCGGTGTACCGGGATGTGCAATGAATCAAGAGTGACATGTATAAAAAAATATGAAAGGTGGCCGTACCACAAATACGATGTCAACTACATGATCATGCAAAGCAATATGACAATGATGAAGCGTGTCATAATAAATGGAACGGTGGAAAGTTGCATGGCAATATATCTCGGAATGGCTATGGAAATGCCATAATAGGTAGGTATGGTGGCTATTTTGAGGAAGGTAAATCATGGATTTATGGTACCAGTGAAAGTTGCGCGGCACAAGAGAGGCTAGCAATGGTGGAAGGGTGAGAGTGCGTATAATCCATGAACTCGACATTAGTCATAAAGAACTCACATACTTATTGCAAAAATCTACAAGTCATCAAAACCAAGCACTACGTGCATGCTCCTAGAGGGATAGATTGGTAGGAAAAGACCATCGCTCGTCCCGACCGCCACTCATAAAGAAGGCACTCAAAGAACACATCATGCTTCAAATTTGTCACACAACGATTACCATACGTGCATGCTACGGGACTTGCCAACCTCAACACAAGTATTTATCAAGTTCACAATTACTCAACTAGCACGAGTCTAGTATCACCACCTTTATATCTCAAAAAAATTATCAAGTATCAAACTATTCAATGCACTCTATATGAAAGTTTTTATTATACCCATCTTGGATGCCCATCATATTAGGACTAATTTTATAACCAAAGCAAATTACCATGCTGTTCTAAAAAGACTCTTAAAATAATATAAGTGAAGCATGAGAGATCAATAATTTATATAAAATAAAACCACCACCGTGATCTAAAAAGATATAAGTGAAGCACTAGAGCAAAATTATCTAGCTCAAAAGATATAAGTGAAGCACATAGAGTATTCTAATAAATTTCGATTCATGCGTGTCTCTCCCAAAAGGTGTGTTCAGAAAGGATGATTATGGTAAACTAAATAGAAAAGACTCAAATCATACAAGACGCTCCAAGCAAAACACATATCATATGGTGAATAAAAATATAGCCTCAAGTAAAGTTACCGATAGACAAAGACGAAAGAGGGGATGCGTTCCGGGGCATCCCCAAGCTTAGGATTTTGGTTGTCCTTGAATTTTACCTTCGGGTGCCTTGGGAATCCCCAATCTTAGGCTCTTGTCACTCCTTGTTCCAAAATCCATCAAATCTTTACCCAAAAACTTGAGAACTTCACAACACAAAACTCAACAGAAAATCTCATGAGCTCTGTTAGTATAAGAAAGCAAACCACCACTTTAATGTACTGTAATTAACTCATTTTATTTATATTGGTGTTAAACCTACTATATTCCAACTTCTCTATGGTTCATACCCCCGATACTAGCCATAGATTCATCAAAATAAGCAAACAACACACGAAAAACAGAATCTGTCAAAACAGAACAGTCTGTAGTAATCTGGAGGTTTCGAATACTTCTGTAACTCCAAAAATTCTGAAAAATTAGGGCGACCTAAATAGTTTGGATATTGATCTACTTCAGTTGGAATCAGTATTTTATCGCTCTCTTATAGAAAATGAAAATTATTTTCATGAGCGCATACTTTTTGTTTTTTTGGCAAGATCAAACAAAAATCACCCAAAAAGATCCTAAAGGCTTTACTTGGCACAAACACTAATTAAAACATAAAAAAACACAATCATAACAGAGGCTAGATAAATTATTTATTACTAAACAGGAACAAAAAGTAAAGAACAAAAAATAAAATTGGGTTGCCTCCCAACAAGCGCTATCGTTTAACGCCCCTAGATAGGCATCGATAATTTTAATGATGCTCACATGAAAGATAGCAATTGAAACACAAAGGGGGTATCATGTAGCATATGAAAATCACATATAAGTCTAACATACTTCCTATGCATAGGCATTTTATAGGAAAATAAAGTAGTAAGACAAGCAAGATCTAGCATATGCAAGGAAGAAGAAAGAAACACTAGCAATCTCAACATAACGAGAGGAAATTTAGTAACATGAAAATTTCTACAACCATATTTTCCTCTCTCTCATAATAATTACATGTAGGATCAAAAGAAAATTCAACAATATAGCTATCACATAAAATATTCTCAACATGATCCACATGCATGCAAAGTTGACACTCTTCCAAAATAGTGGGATTATCATTAACTAAAGTCATGACCACTTCAAACCCACTTTTATCAAAAACTTCATAAGATTGAACATTGTCCAAATATGTGGGATCTAAAGTTGACACTCTTCCAAACCCACTTTCAATATTATTTCAAACATTATTATCAATCTCATATTCATCATGGGGCTTAAATAAATTTTCAAGATCATAAGAAGAATCACCCCAATCATGATCATTGCAACAAGTGGAGGACATAGCAAAACTAGCATCCCCAAGCTTAGGGTTTTGCATATTATTAGCACAATTTACATCAATAGAATTTATATAAAATCATTGCAATCATGCTCTTTTATTCAAAGATCGATTGTGAATCGCTTTATAAAGTAATTCATCACACTTTTCAGATTCACAAATTTCAAGCAAAACCTCATAAAGATAATCTAGTGTACTCAACTCACTAGCAATAGGTTCATCATAATTGGATCTCTTAAAGAGATTAGCAAGTGGATGAGGATCCATAAACTTTTAGCAAGAGAAGATGCAAGCAAAAAGAAGGTACATGGTAATGCAAGCAAACAAAAGATCGAACGGAAGAGGGGCGAATAAAATGGCAAAGGTGAAGTGGGGGAGAGGAAAACGAGAGGCAAATGGCAAATAATGTAATGCGATGGAGAAGAGTTTATGATGGGTACTTGGTATGTCTTGACTTGAGCGTAGTTCTCCCCCGCAACAGCGCCATAAATCCTTATTGCTACCTCTTGAGCATGCGTTGGTTTTCCCTTGAAGAGGAAAGGGTGATGCAGCAAAGTAGCGTAAGTATTTCCCTCAGTATTGAGAACCAAGGTATCAATCCAGTAGGAGATAACACGCAGGTCACCTAGTACCTGCACAACCAATCAAGAACCTTGCAACCAACGTGGTAAAGGGGTTGTTAATCCCTTCACAGTCACTTACGAAAGTGAGATCTGATAAAGATAATAAGATAAATATTTTTTTTGTATAGATTGGAAAGTAAAAATTGCAAAATAGTAAATGAGATGCGATAATAAAAGAGATGCAATATAATAAGAAAGAGACCCGGGGGCCATAGGTTTCACTAGTGGCTTCTCTCATGATAACATGTATTACGGTGGGTGAACAAATTACTGCCGAGCAATTGATAGAAGAGTGCATAGTTATGAGAATATCTAGGCAATGATTATGAAATATAGGCATCACGTCCGTGTTAAGTAGAACGAAACGATTCTGCATCTACTACTATTACTCCACACATCTACCGCTATCCAGCATGCATCTACATTATTAAGTTCATAAGAACAGAGTAATGCTTTAGGCAAGATGACATGATGTAGAGGGATGAACTCAAGCAATATGATATAAACCCCATCTTTTTATCCTCGATGGAAACAATACAATACGTGCCTTGCTGCCCCTACTGTCACTGGGAAAGAACACCGCAAGATTGAACCCAAAGCTAAGCACTTCTCCCATTGCAAGAAAGATCAATCTAGTAGGCCAAACTAAACCGATAATTCAAAGAGACTTGCAAAGATATCAAATCATGCATATAAGAATTAAGAGAAGAACCAAATATTATTCATAGATAAACTTGATCATAAATCCACAATTCATCGGATCTCGGCAAACACACCACAAAAAGTATTACATCGAATAGATCTCCAAGAACATTGAGGAGAACTTTGTATTGAGAACCAAAGAGAGAGAAGAAGCCATCTAGCTAATAACTATGGACCCGAAGGTTTGTGGTAAACTACTCACACATCATCGGAGAGGCTATGGTGTTGATGTAGAAGCCCTCCATGATCGAATCCCCCTCCGTCAGATCGCCGGAAAAGGCCCAGATGGGATCTCACAGGTACAGAAGGTCGCGGTAGTGGAAAAGTTGTTTCGTGGCTCCCCCTGATGTTTTTAGGGTATAATAGTATATATAGGCGAAAGAAGTACGTTGGTGGAGCTCCGTGGGGCCCACGAGGGTGGGGGCGTGCCCTCCTGCCTTGTGGAAGCTTCACGGAGTTCTAGACTTCCACTCCAAGTCTCCTGGTTTGCGTTTGTTCCAAGAAGATCCCCGCGAAGGTTTCGTTCTGTTTGGATTCTGTTTGATATTCCTTTTCTGCAAAACACTAAAATAGGCAAAAAAACAGAAACTGGCACTGGGCCTCCAGTTAATAGGTTAGTCCCAAAAATATTATAAAAGAGCATATTAAAGCCCATTAAACATCCAAAACAGATAATATAATAGCATGGAACAATCAAAAATTATAAATACGTTGGAGATGTATCACGCAACAACGTTAGCCACAGCTCGGTACTCAGCCTCCGCGCTGGAGCGCGAAACCATGGGTTGTCGCTTGGACGATGATAACCCACAAGTATAGGGGATCGCAATAGTTTTCGAGGGTAGAGTATTCAACCCAAATTTATTGATTCGACACAAGGGGAGCCAAAGAATATTCTCAAGTATTAGCAGTTGAGTTGTGAATTCAACCACACCTGGAAACTTAATATCTGCAGCAAAGTATTTAGTAGCAAAGTAATATGATAGTAGTGGTAGCGATAGCAAAAGGTAATGGTAGCAAAAGTAGTGTTTTTGGTATTTTGTAGTGATGATAGCAATAGCAACGGAAAAGTAAATAAGCGGAGAACAATATATGGAAAGCTTGTAGGCAATGGGTCGGTGATAGAGAATTATGCCGGATGCAGTTCATCATGTAACAATCATAACCTAGGGTGACAAAGAACTAGCTCCAATTCATCAATGTAATGTAGGCATGTATTCCGAATATAGTCATACGTGCTTATGGAAAAGAACTTGCATGACATCTTTTGTCCTACCCTCCCATGGCAGCGGGGTCCTAGCGGAAACTAAGCGATATTAAGGCCTCCTTTTAATAGAGTACCGAACCAAAGCATTAACACATATTGAATACATGAACTCCTCAAACTACGGTCATCATCGGGAGTGGTCCCGATTATTGTCACTTCGGGGTTGCCGGATCATAACACATAGTAGGTGACTATAGACTTGCAAGATAGGATCAAGAACTCTCATATATTGATGAAAACATAATAGGTTCAGATCTGAAATCATGGCACTCGGGCCCTAGTGACAAGCATTAAGCATAGCAAAATCATAGCAACATCAATCTCAGAACATAGTGGATACTAGGGATCAAACCCTAACAAAACTAACTCGATTACATGATAAATCTCATCCAACCCATCACCGTCCAGCAAGCCTACGATGAAATTACTCACACATGATGGTGAGCATCATGAAATTGGTGATGGAGGATGGTTGATGATGACGATGGCGATGGATTCCCCTCCCTGGAGCCCCGAACGGACTCCAGATCAGCCCTCCCGAGAGGTTTTAGGGCTTGGTGGCGGCTCCATATCGTAAAACGCAATGAATCCTTCTATTTTATTTTTTTCTCCCCGAAAGCAAATATATAGAGTTGGAGTTGAGGTCGGAGGAGCTCCAGGGGGCCCACGAGGTAGGGGGCGCGCCCAGGGGGGCAGGCACGCCCCCCACCCTCGTGGCTAGGGTGTGGGCCCCCTGGTCTTCATCCTTTGCAAGGATTTTTTATTATTTCCAAAAGGATGTTCCGTGAAGTTTTAGGTCATTCCGAGAACTTTTGTTTCTGTACATAAATAACACCATGGCAATTCTGCTAAAAACAGCGTCAGTCTGGGTTTGTTCCATTCAAATCATGCAAGTTAGAGTCCAAAACAAGGGCAAAAGTGTTTGGAAAAGTAGATACGATGGAGACGTATCAACTCCCCCAAGCTTAAACCTTTGCTTGTCCTCAAGCAATTCAGTTGACAAACTGAAAGTGATAAAGAAAACTTTTACGAACTCTGTTTGCTCTTGTTGTTGTAAATATGTAAATCCCACATTCAAGTTTTCAGCAACGATTATAAACTAACCATATTCACAATAACGCTTAGGTCTCATGTTTTCTCCTATCAATGGCATAATAAACTAGCGAGCAATAATAATAAATCTCAGACGACAACACTTTCTCAAAACAATCATAATATGATATAACAAGATGGTATCTCGCTAGCCCTTTCTGAGTCCGCAAAACATAAATGCAGAGCACCTTTAAAGATCAAGGACTGACTAGACATTGTAATTCATGGTAAAAGAGATCTAGTCAAGTCATACTCAATGTAAACTAACAATAATGAATGCAAATGATAGTGGTGCTCTCCAACTTGTGCTTTTTAATAAGAGGAGGATGACTCAACATAAAAGTAAATGGATAGGCCCTTCGCAGAGGGAAGCAGGGATTTGTAGAGGTGCCAGAGCTCGGTTTTGAAATAGTGGTGAATAATATTTTGAGAGGTATACTTTCATTGTCAACATAAAAACCAAGAGATGGCAATATCTTCCATGCTACACACATTATAGGCGGTTCCCAAACAGAATGGTAAAGTTTATACTCCCCCTCCACCAACAAACATCAATCCATGGCTTGCTCAAAACAACGAGTGCCTCCAACATACATCAGGTCCCAGGGGGAGTTTTGTTTTGCAACTATTTTTGATTTAGTTTGCATAAAGCATGGGAGTGGGCATCCCGGTGACTAGCCATCTTCTCGTGAGTGAGGAGTGGAGTCCACTCCACTTGAGAATAACCCGCCTAGCATGGAAGATACAGGCAGCCCTAGTTGATACATGAGCTATTCGAGCATACAAAACAGGATGATTATTTGAAGGTTTAGAGTTTGGCACATACAAATTTACTTGGAACGGTAGGTAGATACAACATATAGGAAGGTATAGTGGACTCATCTGGAATAACTTTGGGGTTTAAGGGATTGGATGCACAAGCAGTATTCCGCTTAGTACATGTGAAGGCTAGCAAAAGACTGGGAAGCGACCAACTAGAGAGCGACAACAGCCATGTACATGCATTAAAATTAATAAACATTGGATGCAAGCATGAGTAGGATATAATCCACCATGAACATAAATATCGTGAAGGCTATGTTGATTTGTTTCAACTACATGCGTGAACATGTGTCAAGTAAAGTCACTTAAATCATTCAGAGGAGGATACCACCCTATCATGCCACATCACAACCATTTTAATAGCATGTTAGCACGCAAGGTAAACCATTATAAGCTCCTAGCTAATCAAGCATGGCACAAGAAACTATGATCTCTAGTTGTCATTGCAAACATGTTTATTCATAATAGGCTGAATCAGGAACAATGAACTAATCATATTTACAAAAACAAGAGAGGTCGAGTTCATACCAGTTTTTCTCATCTTAGTTAGTCCATCATATATCGTCATAATTGCCTTTCACTTGCACGATCGAACGATGTGGATAATAATAATAGTGCACGTGCATTGGACTAAGCTGGAATCTGCAAGCATTCAATAAACGGGAGAAGACAAGGCAGTATGGGCTCTTTTGTCAGATCAACAATAATGCATATAAGAGTCACTTCAACAATTTAATCATGGTCTTCTCCTATCAACCCCCAAAGAAAAGAAAAGAAATAAAACTATTTACATGGGAAAGCTCCCAACAAGCAAAAGAAGAACAGGAAATCTTTTTGAGTTTTCTTTTTATTTACTACTACAAGCATGGAAATTAAAACTAGCTAAAAGCTACAACTATTTTTTTGGTTTTTCTTAATGTTTATTAAACACACAAGAAGAAAGCATAAAAAGGAAATAAACTAGCATGGATGATACAATGAAAAAGTATGAGCACCGACATCTAGCAATGAGTGTGTGAACATGAATATAATGTTGGTGAGAAATACATACTCCCCCAAGCTTAGGCTTTTGGCCTAAGTTGGTCTATGGCCACGGTTGTCCTGGCGGATATCCATAGTAATAGTTGGGGTCGTACTGCGAAGAAGAAGACTCTGATTGCCACTGGTTGGCAATCATCTCTGGATCCCACTGGTAATTAGACTGTCATGGAGGATCAACTTGTGGTTCCGACTCTGGCTTTTTGGCTGATGTAGGGTTCCGGTAAGCAGGAATGTCCTCCGGCGAGACGAGGTACTAGCCTGTAGATAAATCAAACAAGGAAGGAGCAAGCAAGGTGATAGTCTCAGGATGACGTTTATCAAAGAAAAATTTGTATTTAAGCTCCCCTTCCCTATTCTTTATAATAAAATCATGCGCTACCATACTCTTATAATCTAAATAAACAGTAGGTAACAATTTTTCTTCTTTTCCACTGTGCCTAATGGGTATGTTATAATATGCAGCAAGGCATGAAGCATAGATACCACCAAAGATGGGGCCCTTAGTACGGTTCAGACTGAACCATTTAGCAATAATACCGCCCATACTAACAGAGTCGTCATGGAATAAACCATGGAACAAAATAAAAATATCAGGGACACTAAGGTTTCCATAGTTTCCGTGACCAATTAAGCAACGACTAGCAAATATTGCAAAGTAGCGTAAAACAAGAAAATGTATGCTAGTGATTCTTGCATCAGAAACCTTCCTAGTTTCCCCTATAGTGATAGTGTCAATAAACACATCCACATCTTTACGATGTGGTTCCTCTAGGCTACCCTCGAAAGGTATTTTTCAAACCCTACAAAACTCATATAGTGACATCTTCTTAACCACATCATATAAATGAAACTCTACTGAAGGAGGTGATTCCCTAGGATAATAGTAGAAGTTTTGCACAAAAGTATTGGTGAGTAAGAGATACTGTTCGCGTTGGTAGCGGAGGAAGTCGGTGAGGCCTGCATTCTTAGCCAATTCAGAAAAATCCTCATAAATCCCGGTTGCTCTCAAGAAATCATCAGAGGGCCATTCACATGGCCTAACCTCCGCGGTGCGAGGCAGATTATATTTGGGCTTCTTTGCTTCTTCATTTTGCTTTTCCTTCGAGCCTCAGCTCGACGAGCCCCTCAAAAATCTCTTCATTATTTTCTGAAAAATTCAGAAATTTTTAGTAACTTCAAAATAAAAGTGAACCAAACTCAACAAAATTGATAGCAACTACTCCTACAAGTGCCCAGAGCCTATATCACTTGGAACCACATAAATTTGACATGCTAGTGCTACCTCTTGAGCACTTGTGTTGGTTTTCCCTTAAAGAGGAAAGGGTGATGCAACAAAGTAGCGTAAGTATTTCCCTCAGTTTTTGAGAACGAAGGTATCAATGCAGTAGGAGGCTACGCGCGAGTCCCTCGCACCTACACAAAACAAATAAATCCTCGCAACCAACGCGATAAGGGGTTGTCAATCCCTACACGTTCACTTACGAGAGTGAGATCTGATAGATATGATAAGATAATATTTTTGGTATTTTTATGATAAAGATACAAAGTAAAATAAAAGCAATGAAAATAACTAAGTATTGGAAGATTTAATATGATGAAGATAGACCCGGGGGCCATAGGTTTCACTAGTGGATTCTCTCAAGAGCATAAGTATTTTACGGTGGGTGAACAAATTACTGTTGAGCAATTGACAGAATTGAGCATAATTATGAGAATATCTAGGTATGATCATGTATATAGGCATCACGTCCGAGACAAGTAGACCGACTCCTGCCTGCATCTACTACTATTACTCCACACATCGACCGCTATCCAGCATGCATCTAGAGTATTAAGTTCAAGAGAACAGAGTAACGCTTTAAGCAAGATGACAGGATGTAGAGGGATAAACTCATGCAATATGATGAAAACCCCATCTTGTTATCATCGATGGCAACAATACAATACGTACCTTGCTGCCCCTACTGTCACTGGGAAAGGACACTGCAAGATTGAACCCAAAGCTAAGCACTTCTCCCATTGCAAGAAATATCAATCTAGTAGGCCAAACCAAACTGATAATTCCAAGAGACTTGCAAAGATAACCAATCATACATAAAAGAATTCAGAGAAGATTCAAATATTGTTCATAGATAAACTTGATCATAAACCCACAATTCATCGGTCTCAACAAACACACTGCAAAAGAAGATTACATCGAATAGATCTCCACAAGAAAGGGGGAGAACTTTGTATTGAGATCCAAAAAGAGAGAAGAAGCCATCTAGCCAATAACTATGGACCCGAAGGTCTGAGGTAAACTACTCACACTTCATCGGAGAGGCAATGGTGTTGATGTAGAAGCCCTCCGTGATCGATGCCCCCTCCGGCGGAGCTCTGGAACAGGCCCCAAGATGGGATCTCGTGGATACAGAAAGTTACGACGGTGGAATTAGGGTTTTGGCTCCGTATCTGATCGTTTGGGGGTACGTAGGTATATATAGGAGGAAGAAGTACGTCGGTGGAGCAACAGGGGGCCCATGAGGGTGGAGGGCGCGCCTGGGAGGGTAGGCGCGCCCCCCTACCTCGTGGCCTCCCTGTTGGTTGCTTGACGTAGGGTCCAAGTCTCCTGGATCTTGTTCGTTCCAAAAATCACGTTCCCGAAGGTTTCATTCCATTTGGACTCCGTTTGATATTCCTTTTCTTCGAAACCCTAAAATAGGCAAAAAAAACAGCAATTCTAGGCTGGGCCTCCGGTTAATAGGTTAGTCCCAAAAATAATATAAAAGTGGATAATAAATCCCAATAATGTCCAAAACGTAAGATAATATAGCATGGAGCAATCAAAAATTATAGATATGTTGGAGACGTATCAAGCATCCCCAAGCTTAATTCCTGCTCGTCCTCGAGTAGGTAAATGATAAAAACAGAATTTTTGATGTGGAATGCTACTTGGCATAATTTCAATGTAATTCTTCTTAATTGTGGTATGAATATTCAGATCCGAAAGATTCAAGACAAAAGTTCAGTATTGACATAAAAATAATAATACTTCAAGCATACTAACTAAGCAATTATGTCTCTTCAAAATAACATGGCCAAAGAAAGTTATCCCTACAAAATCATATAGTCTGGCAATGCTCTATCTTCACCACACAAAGTATTTAAATCATGCACAACCCTGATGACAGGCCAAGCAATTGTTTCATACTTTTGACATTCTCAAACTTTTTCAATCTTCACGCAATACATGAGCGTGAGCCATGGACATAGCACTTTAGGTGGAATAGAGTGGTGGTTGTGGAGGAGACAAAAAGGGAGAAGAGAGTCTCACATCAACTAGGCGTACCAACGGGCTATGGAGATGCCCATCAATAGATATCAATGTGAGTGAGTAGGGATTGCCATGCAACGGATGCACTAGAGCTATAAGTGTATGAAAGCTCAACAAAAAGAATTAAGTGGGTGTGCATCCAACTTGCTTGCCCACGAAGACCTAGGGCATTTTGAGGAAGGCCATCATCAGAATATACAAGCCAAGTTCTATAATGAAAAATTCCCACTAGTATATGAATGTGATAACAAAGGAGACTCTCTATCATGAAGATCATGGTGCTACTTTGAAGCACAAGTGTGGTAAAAGGATAGTAGCATTGTCCCTTCTCTCTTTTTCTCTCATTTTTTTATTTGGGCCTTCTCCTTTTTTTATGGCCTCCTTTTTTATATTTTTTTTATTTTTCGTCCGGAGTCTCATCCCGACTTGTGGGGGAATCATAGTCTCCATCATCCTTTCCTCACTTGGGGCAATGCTCTAATAATGATGATCATCACACTTTTATTTTCTTACAACTCAAGAATTACAACTCGATACTTAGAACAAAAAATGACTCTATGTGAATGCCTCCGGCGTTCTACCGGGATATGTAATGACTCATGAGTGACATGTATGAAATAATTATGAACGGTGTCTTTGCCACAAATACAATGTCAACTACATGATCATGCAAAGCAATATGACAATGATGGAGCGTGTCATAGTAAACGGAACGGTGGAAAGTTGCATGGCAATATATCTTGGAATGGCTATGGAAATGCCATGATAGGTAGGTATGGTGGCTGTTTTGAGGAAGGTGTATGGTGGGTGTATGATACCGACGAAAGGTGCGCGATATTAGAGAGGCTAGCAATCGTGGAAGGGTGAGAGTGCGTATGATCCATGGACTCAACATAAGTCATAAAGAACTCATATACTTATTGCAAAAATCTACAAGTTATCAAAGCAAAGTATTATGCGCATGCTCCTAGGGGGATAGATTGGTAGGAAAATACCATCGCTCATCCCCGACCGCCACTCATAAGGAAGACAATCAATAAATAAATCATGCTCTGACTTCATCACATAATGGTTCACCATACGTGCATGCTACGGGAATCACAAACTTCAACACAAGTATTTCTCAAATTCACAACTACTCAACTAGCATGACTCTAATATTACCATCTCCATATCTCAAAACAATTATCAAGCATCAAACTTCTCATAGTATTCAACACACTCATAAGAGAATTTTATTATTAATCTTGTATACCTAGCATATTAGGATTATTTAAGCAATTTACCATGCTATTTAAGACTCTCAAAATAATCTAAGTGAAGCATGAGAGATCAATAGTTTCTATAAAACAAATCCACCACCGTGCTCTAAAATATATAAGTGAAGCACTAGAGCAAAACTATATAATTCAAAAGATATAAGTGAAGCACATAGAGTATTCTAATAATTTCCGAATCATGTGTGTCTGTCTCAAAAGGTGTGTACAGAAAGGATGATTATGGTAAACTAAAAAACAAAGACTCAAATCATACAAGACGCTCCAAGCAAAACACATATCATGTGGTGAATAAAAATATAGCTCCAAGTAAAGTTACCGATGGAAGTAGACGAAAGAGGGGATGCCTTTTGGGGCATCCCCAAGCTTTGGCTTTTAGGTGTCCTTAGATTATCTTGGGGGTGCCATGGGCATCCCCAAGCTTAGGCTCTTTCAACTCCTTTTTCCATAATCCATCAAATCTTTACCCCAAACTTGAAAACTTCACAACACAAAACTTAAAGTAGAAAATCTCGTGATCTCCATTAGCGAAAGAAAACAAAAGACCATTTCAAGGTACTGTAATGAACTCATTATTTATTTATATTGGTGCTAAACCTACTGTATTCAAACTTCTCTATGGTTTATAAACTATTTTACTAGCCATAGATTCATCAAAATAAGCAAACAACACACGAAAAACAGAATCTGTTAAAAACAGAACAGTCTGTAGTAATCTGTAGCTAGCGCAAGATATGGAACCCTAAAAATTCTAAAATAAATTTCTGTACGTGAGGAATTTATCTATTAATCATCTTCAAAAAGAATTAACTAAATATCACTTTCCAAATAAAAATGGCATCAGTTCTCGTGAGCGCTAAAGTTTCTGTTTTTTACAGCAAGATTAACAAGACTTTCCCCAAGTCTTCCCAATGGTTCTACTTGGCACAAACACTAATTAAACACAAAAAACACAAACAAAACAGAGGCTAGATAAATTATTTATTACTAAACAGGAGCAAAAAGCAAGGAATAAAAATAAAATTGGGTTGCCTCCCAACAAGCGCTATCGTTTAACGCCCCTAACTAGGCATAAAAAGCAAGGATAGATCTAGGTATTGCCATCTTTGGTAGGTAATTCTTCAATGAGGCATCTACCGTACTTAGGAATTTCTTTATTTTTTATTGATTACCAAACTTTTAGGCACAAGATCTAAAAAATCATTAGCAGCAAATGGTTCCTTAATGATAGCAAAAAGATTAGGATGAACACTTATAGATTTGAGATCCGCAATTTCTTTGCTAGAGGATTCACCTTTATTTTTAGGAACATACATAAGCTTGGAAATTTTAGTTGGAGGACTTGGAGTATTCTTTTTGGAAGAAAAAGTGGTTCCCAAGTTGGTAATGATACCCTCAAGTTTATCGATTCTAGTGGAATCATGATTTATTCTTTCATTAACTATAGGTTCCATCTCTTTAATATTTTTCAAAGTTACTCCTACTTTAGATCCATATTGGGTAATTTGGTTGTGGATCTTTTTATCTATATTTTCAATTAACTCAACGGTAGCAACTTTATTTTAAATAATTTCAAGTTTTTGCATTACATGCTCCAAAGTTAACATAGTTCCATTAACCAAAAGAGGTGGTGAGCCAAACAAATCTATCATAGCATTATAAGAATCAAAAGTATGGCTACCCAAGAAGTTCCCTCCGGTAACAGTATCAAGGATATATCTGTGCCAAGGAGTAGTGCCTACATAAAAATTGCAAAGAAGAAGGGAAGTAGATTGCTTCCTGGTAGATCTATTTTGAGCATTGCAAATTCTATACCAAGCGTCTTTTAGAATTTCTCCCTCCCTTTGCTTAAAATTTAGAACTTCATTCTCGGGAGACAACAAAGAAGATAGAGGACTCGCCATAACGACAAGCAAACGGGGAACGAGCAAAAAGAGGCAAATAGAGAAAGAGAGGGAGGATAGAGAGAGAGAGGGTGAATAAAACGGCAAGGGTGAAGTGGGGGAGAGGAAAAGGAGAGGCAAATGGCAAATAATGTAATGCGGGAGATAAGGGTTTGTGATGGGTACTTGGTATGTTGACTTTTGCGTAGAACTCCCTCGCAACAGCGCCAGAAATCCTTCTTGCTACCTCTTGAGCACTTGCGTTGGTTTTCCCTTGAAGAGGAAAGGGTGGTGCAACAAAGTAGCGTAAGTATTTCACTCGGTTTTTGAGAACCAAGGTATCAATCCAGTAGGAGGCTACGCGCGAGTCCCTCGCACCTACACAAAACAAATAAATCCTCGCAACCAACGCGATAAGGGGTTGTCAATCCCTACACGGTCACTTACGAGAGTGAGATCTGATAGATATGATAAGATAATATTTTTGGTATTTTTATGATAAAGATACAAAGTAAAATAAAAGCAATGAAAATAACTAAGTATTGGAAGATTTAATATGATGAAGATAGACCCGGGGGCCATAGGTTTCACTAGTGGCTTCTCTCAAGAGCATAAGTATTTTATGGTGGGTGAACAAATTACTATTGGGCAATTGAAAGAATTGAGCATAGTTATGAGAATATCTAGGTATGATCATGTATATAGGCATCACGTCCGAGACAAGTAGACCGACTCCTGCGTGCATCTACTACTATTACTCCACACATCAACCGCTATCCAGCATGCATCTAGAGTATTAAGTTCAAGAGAACAGAGTAACACTTTAAGCAAGATGACATGATGTAGAGGGATAAACTCATGTAATATGATGAAAACCCCATCTTGTTATCCTCGATGGCAACAATACAATACGTGCCTTGCTGCCCCTACTGTCACTGGGAAAGGACACCGCAAGATTGAACCCAAAGCTAAGCACTTCTCCCATTGCAAGAAAGATCAATCTTCTCGTGGAATTGTCACGGCGGATGTCCTAGCAAAAGTACTAAGTCGTAGGGCCATCGCAACTAGGAAGCTTAAAGGGGTTAATCGGGACAAAGGACACGAGAGGTTTTATACTAGTTCGGTCCCTTACGATGAAGGTAAAAGCCTACGTCTAGTTGTGTTGATATTGCTGGGATTTTGATCACCAAGAGGCTAGTTCGCCGGCTTGGTTATCGATCTCTTCTTTTCTCTCCTAAGTCGCCACCGGGTCGTCCCCTTATATACACGGGTTGACGCCTGGTGGCCTATAGAGTCCCGGCTGGCTCATACAGCGTGTCCGGCTCAGTGACTTCTTTTACATGCCTTTCCTTACAAGTCTTTCCTTACATACGGCGGTTTAAAATATTTGGGCCTTAAGCCGTCTCTAGGCCTTAGGCCTTCTATAAGCTTTAATAAACTATCGCCTTGAATGTTTATTGGGCTTCCTTTGTGACCCGCCATTGGGGCTGACCCGGCCCCTCCTGGGCGGGTCATAGTTGATAGCTATATCCCCAACATTAGGCCCCAGATTGATTTTGAACTTTGTTCTTTGTCAATCTTCAACACTTAAACAAAAATCCATCTTCTTATCCTCACAGAAGTTTTTGTAACCCGCCATGACGTCATCTCTTGAAAACACGAAAAACTTTTATGACGCCATCTCTCAACGGATCTTCA
This sequence comes from Triticum urartu, assembly GCF_003073215.2. Lineage (NCBI taxonomy): Eukaryota > Viridiplantae > Streptophyta > Magnoliopsida > Poales > Poaceae > Triticum > Triticum urartu. The sequence continues at coordinate 490,301,796 of NC_053025.1, read as the reverse complement.
TATTTAATGCCTTCCGAGAATCGTGGCGTCCGTTTAGTTGGATAACCATTATTCGGGTCTTCCTTGATTTTCGCGTCCGCCTGTTCGCTTATCCCCTTATAAATAGGCACGCGCCCGGTCTTTCTCATTCTCCTCTCTTCTTCGTCTTCCTCCTCTCGCGACCTCCGCTGCTGCTCGAGCTTCGTCGCCATCAGAGAGCCTCTCACCTCCGTCGACCTCGGCCGCTGCATCGACCGGAATCAGTCCCAAAAAAATGGCGACGACCTTCCATGGAAGCTCTGTGCCTGTAAGGGTTTCCCTTCTTGCCTCTCAGATCTGCATTTAGGGCTTTCTAGGTTTCTGCATGTTCTTCGTAGTTCATCGCAGCTTCTCCGTAGTTCTTCCCTTCAGCCTCTTCTTGATCCAAAAAGTGATACATGTTTGTGCAGTAGTTGTTTTGTGCTTGCTCTTGACACTAGTAGATCCCTTTTTCACAATATAAAGGCCTCATTAGGACCCACAAACTCATCCGCGCTAAAAAAATTAGGTCTAGAATTTTTTCCATTTTTAATAGCCATTTGATCTGGAATAATATCAAGCAATTTGGGAAACTTGTTTGTCTCAACACTTTAGCTGAATCTGCTTTCTCAAATATCTGTAGTCATGGCGGCTTATTGTGCCGGCTTACTTTTCCTTATATGACATTAGCCCTTACTTAAGCCGCCGTTACTCCCCTGTATCATCATCATTTACTTTCACCATTGTCATTGAATTAAGCTAGTATGTTGCTTTCTTTTCAGTTCGTCTTTTGAACATCATGCCGTCCAAAGCACCGACTGTCTGCAACTGGGTTCCCTCAACAGTCACTAAGGACAATCTGAAGGAATTCTTTATCATAGATTTTTTGCCAGGGAAAAATGTTATGTCCTACCGTGCGCCTGACCCGGAGGAGGAACGGCCCAATCCAAAAGATGGTGAAGTTATCGTCTTTTCTGATCACATGAACCGTGGCTTTTCCCCACCCAGCTCAAAGTTCTTTAGAGATGTCCTCCATTTTTTCAAACTCCACCCTCAAGACATCTGCAACTTCCAAGTTCTCTACGAGGTGTACCTTCAAGAAGAACCGACTGTGGAACTCTTTAGAGAGTATTTTTATTTGAACCGCCAGAATGAGTGCACCAATGGCCCTAGCCTGGAACTTGGAGGTATCTCAATTCAGCGTCGACAAGGCACCGTCTTCCCCCTAATAGTCTTGCCAAGTCATCCCAAGGACTGGAATCAGACTTGGTTCTATTGTCAAGACACTTCACCAGCAAATGAGCATCCACTGCCGGGTTATCGCTCAGAGTGCCTTGACTCCAAATTTGCACTCCCTGACAAACTCACTGCCGCCAAACGCAAGAAGCTGATACCATCCATTAAAAGGATTAACGCTTTATTGGGGAACGGCTTAACTGGAGTTGAATTGACCCGTTGCCGGGTTGCGTGGCGGGTCATCCCTCTAAGCCGCCGATCAAAATTGATGTATGAATATGGTGGAGGCCCAGATGACTCTCTTCATCACAGCTCCGTTCAATTAACTGAAGAAGATATTGTTTTAATGTCAACCCTTCTGGTGAATGGCAAATACGAAGAATGCAGTAAAGTCGGGTTAAACCCCTTCTGCAAGCTTAACCCGATGCCAGAGGTAAAGAAACTATGATCTCTTCCTCTTTGTATTTTTCTCAACCGTTTTAAATACCTGCATGACCTTTCATTTTGCTTATTTGTTTATAGGCTAAATCTGATTTCTAGAAAGCCAAGTACGACCACGAAGCCGCCAAGAAAGCTAGAGCCGCCGCCATAACCGCCAAGAAGACAACCCGGAGATCTAAGAAGAAGAAGAAAAGCACCGCTGAGGATCTGTTGAAGCTTGATGATGATACTTCTAAGTTGGAGGTAGCCCTTGACTCCCTTGGCCATCTTTTTAACAATCTTATTAACACTGATCATTGCCAGGACGTCACGGGGGCTAGTCAGGCCGTGGAAGAAGAGGTAACTATTTCCTCCGACTCAGCCCATTTGCCAAGACAGAAACTTCGAGTCGTAACCCGGAAAGTAAGGTTTTCCCACCCTTTGGCTTATCTGGACCCTCATTTTCTTTTGAAAAAGCAGCAGCATGAGAGCCGCTGTCAAGCCCGGAACGACGATGAACCACCTCCCGTTCTTCAACAAACTCCCCAAAAACGCCCGAATGAGGTTTATTTCTTCATCTTTTACTCTTCCTTAATGGATCTTCTCCCTTGCATTACTAACTTTATTTTGTCTTCGCAGGAGATGTCTCGCTCTTCTGGAGACTCGTCTCAAACTCAATTCCCAGCTTTTAAGACTGCCCCTGGGTAAGGAAGAAATCATCTTTCCTCCGTGTCTTTCAAACTACTTTTTTGTATTAACTTTTCCATAACATCTTTCTTAGTGGCCAAGCCAAGTCCAAGAAGGCCAAGGTGACTAGGCCGGTGGAAGATCCGTCAGTCCTTGCATCTGAACCGGCCATGCCATCTTCTCCCCCTCATACTGAATCACCAGAAGAGCCGGCCAATACTCAATCAGATCCTTCTGAGCCATCAGCTGACGAGACCATAGTTAACCCTTCTGCTACCGGACCATCCAGTGCGTTTTGATATTTCTCATTACAACCATCTGAACGCCAATGACATATTGTCCGGCTATCTCAGCCATTTGCACTCTAGCCGTGAGTCGGAAATTCAAAATGGTCAAGCAGTTGCAGCTGAAGTATGAGGTATGTTTTTCCGGCTTACTTATATTCTACCAGCCCCCAAGTCTATAGATTATGATAAAACTTGAATGATCTGTAGACTTATGATATAGGCTAAAAGCTTTACCTTTAGATTTTCCTGAAGTCCAAGAAAACATAACAAACTTCACCTATAGTTCCCAAGGGCCGGTTCACTTGATCATAAATGAACCGGTGCTTTTAATTTCATAATTGTCTTGTACCGAACTCAACAAACATTGCAATCTGGCTTAACCTTGAGAGACTTTCTGAATATTATGCATTATCCCTCAAGTGTCAAGTGTTGTTACTTTGTGAGGTACTTGGGACTTGAAATGTATTAGAATCATAAGAAATTGTTTTGGCATACATTATCCCCCAAGTGTCAAGTGGTTTTGCAGTGCAAAGGACTTGAGACTTGAATCTTGACTCTTGAACTTTGATTTAAACCTCGACATACTTGTGCATGCTTTGTAGAACGCTCTATCTGAATTGGGTTCACAATTAACTGATGCCAAGACCCGGCTGGCGGATCAGGAGGCAGAAATCAAGGCTGCTGACGCTAAGCTTCAATTAAGTCTTACTGAGACAGAAAAATTGAGAAACGGCTTGACTGCCAAGAAGAAAACCTGGGCTGAAGAGAAAACGTTGCTGACACAACGCGCCGAAAAAGCCGAAGCAGATCTTGAGGAGGTTACTACGGAGCTGACCGGCTTAAAGAGCCGGGTGTCTCAAATGGTGTCCGCTATCTTTGGTTCGTCATCTGTACTAATCTTTTGTACCTTCTGCTGACCCAGGATATAAACCGCTAGCTGACCCTTTGTGTACAAAATATGTGCAGGCCCGCGAAGCAAGAATCTAAGCCAAGACAACGTGACTAAACTGAAGGCGGTCTATACCTTAGTGGAGCAGTTGTACATTGGCGCACAACGGGCACTTGCCGCTATCTCTCCTGCCAATCAAGGAACCAACCGACTCAGTGACGTCTTGAAGAAGCTGTCAATCTTACCCGTCAGGTTCCAAGAGGTCAAATGATCATGTGCTAGAGCCGGAGTTTTGACTGCTCTCAGCCATTCCAAAGCTTGGGTGCCAGACCTAGACCCGGTGGATGTAGCTAGGGGGTACCCGACTGTAAAGGAAGACGGGTCTCTCTTTGAGCAAGATGACTTCATGGCTTGCGTACGGGGAGTTCAACCTCAAGCTACCATCCTCGGAGATGAAACTAATATTGTCAAATACCAGCCGGGTTTTGATTCAGAAAATAAGAAGATGGCGACTCCTTCCTACAAAGTGACAGACCTGATCCCGCCAGTTCGTCAACACACGTTCGCTCCAAAGGTTGATCCGGCTGGATTGATTGACGATGAATTAGAGTTCGTTGTTGTGAACGGCTTTGGTTGGTCCAATCCCAGCTTTCAATTGATAGAACAAGGTGAACCGGTGAGGGAAGAGTGAGAATCCATCTTTATGGGCTTTAAGAAGCCTTGTAATAGAATTAGCTTTGAAACACTGCATATTTTGCCTATGCCATCGTGCATAAAACGCCGTGCGTGACTCTTTGCTTCGTTATTTCAATATATGCATCACAGTCATGGTTATCCTTGTAATATTTCCGCTCTGTTCCTGTAACAAAAAGGAAATACTTGCTTGGCGGTTTAACACCGAACGGGTCCGAAAAACCCGGTTCATGACCAAAAGTTTTGTCATAGTAGATAAACAGAACTAAACGTAAAAACAAAACAGGTTTGAAATAACCGTGGAGTAACACATAAAGAAATTGTTCATAAACAACAGTCATACCTGTATCTTTGACCTCTGGACCACCGGTTTATATGACCCGTGTGATGAGGCTCACGATCCAGTCCTTTTTTGAGAAGTCAATGCTTCTGAATGCCTTGGCGGCTTATTGGCAAATAGTCAAGCCGGCGAGAAGACTGTGCTGACTTGTTTAACATTGAGATAATAAAAGACCAATAAGACAAATAAAACAAATAACAGTTGGTAACCAATATAAATTAACCTTGCAGTTAAAGGCTGGGGGTCTCTGATTCGAATACGATCAGTAAACCGGACCAAAGGGATTAAGCTAAGATTCGAATATGACCATATAGCCCCCAGTGGCTTTGGCGTTGCGCCGATCAAGAGGGTACCGACAACTATGTTCTCTTTGTTTCAAATACGACCTATGTTTGAACAGGAAGCCCCCAAATGACCTTGAGAGGTTTTTAATGACCCTGATTCGAATACGATCCAAGTCGGACCCAAAAGGGGTTAAGCTATGATTCGAATATGATCAAGAAGCCCCATAGTGAGATTGGCTTTTGAGCCGATCAAGAGGGTTATGACAGCTATGTTCTCTTTGGTTCGAATACGACCTATGTTTGAATAGGAAGCCCCCAAGTGACCATGATAGTTTACAGCTAGATTCGAATACGATCATAAGCCGGACCAAAAAAGGTTATACTTGATTCAGATATGATCAGCTCCTTAATAGTCATATTAAATAAAAAATAGTAAAGATATGTAATCTTTGAAAGGGAAAAAGACCAAGGTCCTGCTTTATTACTTATCGTAGTATATACAACATCAAAGTATGTACATGATGAGAGCCGGTGGCTCAGGTGTAGTATGGCCGAAGTTGAGCAATGTTCCACGGCCGGCGGGTCTCCTCCTCCGACTTACGTGAGTCTTTGTGCTCTCGAACGTCAATGAGGTAATATGACCCGTTGTTTAAGTTCTTGCTAACCACAAAGGGTCCTTCCCAAGGCGGGGATAGCTTGTGTGCATCTGACAAATCCTGGATAGGCCGGAGCACGAGGTCACCTTCTTGAAAAGTTCTGGACTTAACCCGGCGGCTGTGATAATGGCGCAGGTCCAGTTGATAAATTGCCGATTGAGCCGCTGCTAAGTCTCTTTCCTCATCCAACAAGTCAAGTGCATCCTACCTGGCTTGCTCGTTACTAGCTTCAACATAAGCCGCCACACGGGGCGAGTCATGACGGATGTCACTAGGCAACACTGATTCCGCTCCATAAACCATGAAGAAAGGTGTATAACATGTAGACATGTTAGGAGTGGTGTTGATACTCCACAACACTGAGGGTAACTCCTCTACCCAACAACCCGGCGTCCGCTGCAAGGGAACCATAGGCCGGGGTTTGAGACCTTTTAAGATTTCCTGATTTGCTCTCTCAGCTTGACCATTGGATTGAGGATGGGCTATAGAAGAAACATCAAGCCGGATATGCTCACGTTGACAAAACTCCTCCATAGCCCCTTGGGATAGATTAGTGTCGTTGTCAGTGATAATGCTGTGTGGAAAACCAAAATGAAAAATCACCTTTTTCATGAACTGAACCGCCGTGGTCGCATCACACTTACTCATTGGCTCTGCCTCAACCCACTTTGTGAATTTGTCAACTGCCACTAAAAGATGTGTATTTTTATCCTTAGACCTTTTGAAAGGTCCAACCATGTCAAGCCCCCAGACCGCAAAGGGCCAGGTGATTGGAATCATCCGCAACTCTTGAGCCGGCACATGTGCACACCGTGCGAATTTTTGACATCCATCACACCTACTGACCAGATCTTCTGCATCGGCATGAGCCGTTAACTAGTAAAAACCATGACGAAAAGCTTTGACCACAAGAGATTTTGACCCGGCATGATGACCACAATCACCTTCATGGATCTCATGAAGTATTTCTTGGCCTTCTTCAGGAGAAACACACCGCTGAAACGCTCCGGAGACGCTGCGATGGTATAATTCTCCGTCTAAAATCATCATTGACTTAGACCGCCAGGTTATCTGTTGGGCCAGGGTCTCATTTGCTGGCAACTCGCCCCGGGTCATGTAAGCCAAGAACGGCACTGTCCAATCTGGGATGACGTGAAGAGCCGCCACCAACTATGCCTCCGGGTCAGGAACAACTAGATCTTCTTCTGTAGGTAACTTAACAGACGGGTTATGCAAAACATCCAAAAAGGTGTTAGGTGGCACCGGCTTACGCTGAGATCCCAACCGGCTTAAAGCATCAGCCGCTTTGTTCCTCCTACGGTCAATGTGTTCCACCTGATAACCCTTAAAATATCCTGCGACAGCATCAAGTTCACGATGATAAGCCGCCATGAGAGGGTCCTTGGAATCCCACTTGCCTGATACCTGTTGGGCCACCAAATCTGAATCGCCAAGACACTGGACCCGGCTCAGGCTCATCTCTTTAGCCATTCGAAGACCATGGAGCAAGGCTTCATATTCTGCTGCGTTGTTAGTACAAGGAAACATCAGTCGCAACACATAACAAAATTTGTCACCTCGAGGGGAAGTTAACACAACTCCAGCCCCCGAGCCCTCCAACTGTCTGGACCCATCAAAGTGAATCGTCCAATATGCGTTTATTGGAAATATGTCCTAGAGGCAATAATAAAATGGTTATTATTGTATTTCCTTGTTCATGATAATTGTCTATTGTTCATGCTATAATTGTATTAACTGGAAACCGTAATACATGTGTGAATACATAGACCACAACATGTCCCTAGTAAGCCTCTAGTTGACTAGCTCGTTAATCAATAGATGGTTATGGTTTCCTGACCATTAACATTGGATGTCATTGATAACGGGATCACATCATTAGGAGAATGATGTGATGGACAAGACCCAATCCTGAGCATAGCACAAGATCGTGTAGTTCGTTTGCTAAGAGCTTTTCTAATGCCAAGTATCATTTCCTTAGACCATGAGATTGTGCAACTCCCAGATACCGTAGGAATGCTTTGGGTGTACCAAACATCACAACGTAACTGGGTGGCTATAAAGGTGCACTACAGGTATCTCCGAAAGTGTCTGTTGGGTTGGCATGAATCGAGACTGGGATTTGTCACTCCGTATGACGGAGAGGTATCTCTGGGCCCACTCGGTAATGCATCATCATAATGAGCTCAATGTGACTAAGGAGTTAGCCACGGGATCATGCGTTACGGAACGAGTAAAGTGACTTGCCGGTAACGAGATTGAACAAGGTATTGGGATACCGACGATCGAATCTCGGGCAAGTAACATACCGATTGACAAAGGGAATTCTATACGGGATTGATTGAATCCCCGACATCGTGGTTCATCTGATGAGATCATCGTGGAACATGTGGGAGCCAACATGGGTATCCAGATCCCGCTGTTGGTTATTGGCCGGAGAATGTATCAGTCATGTCTGCATGGTTCCCGAACCCGTAGGGTCTAGACACTTAAGGTTCGGTGACGCTAGAGTTGTTATGGGAAATTGTATGTGGATACCGAAGGTTGTTCAGAGTCCCGTATGTCAAGAGGTGTTCCGGAATGGTCCGGAGGTGAAGATTTATATATGGGAAGTCCAGTTTCAGTCGCCGGAATGGTTTCGGGGGTTATCGGTATTGTACCGGGACCACCGAAAGGTATCCGGAGGTCCACCGGGTGGGTCCACCTCCCTCGGGGGAGTTAATGGGCTGAATATGGGAGGGAATCAGCCCTTAGTGGGCTGGTGAGCCCCCCCAAGGGCCCAAGGCGCATAGGGTTTGGAAACCCTAGGGGAGGGGGCGCCTCCACCTTGCTTGGGGGGCAAGTCTCCCCTCCTGGCCGCCGCCCCACCCCTCTAGATTGGATCCAGAGGGGCCGGCCCCCTCTCCCCTTCACCCTATAAATAGAGGGAGGGTGGGAGGGCTGCAGCACCCCTTCCCTGGCGCAGCCCCTCCCTCCTCCAACTCTTCCTTCTCCTCCGTAGAGCTTGGCGAAGCCCTATAGGAATACCACAAACTCCACCACCACGTCGTCGTGATGCCGGAGTTCTCCCTCAACTTCTCCTCTCCTCTTGCTGGATCAAGAAGGAGGAGACGTCCCCAGGCTGTACGTGTGTTGAACGCGGAAGCGCCTTCCGTTCGGTGCTAGATCGGATCTTCCGCGATTTGAATCACCGTGAGTACAACTCCATCAACCGCGTTCTTGTAACGCTTCCGCTTAGAGATCTTCAAGGGTATGAAGATGCACTCCCTCTCTCTCGTTGCCAGAATCTCCTAGATTGATCTTGGTGACACATAGGAAAATTTTGAATTATTGCTACGTTCCCCAACAGTGGCATCATGAGCTAGGTCTATGCGTAGATTCTATGCACGAGTAGAACACAAAGCAGTTGTGGGCGATGATTTGTTCAATTTGCTTACTGTTACTAGTCTTATCTTGATCCAGCGGCATTGTGGGATGAAGCGGCCCGGACCAACCTTACACGTACGCTTACGTGAGACTGGTTCCACCGACTGACATGCACTTGATGCATAAGGTGGCTGGCGGGTGCCTGTCTCTCCCACTTTAGTCGGATCGGATTAGATGAAAAGGGTCCTTATGAAGGGTAAATAGCAATTGGCATATCACCGTTGTGGTTTTGCGTAGGTAAGAAACGTTCTTGCTAGAAACCCATAGCAGCCACGTAAAACATGCAACAACAATAGAGGACGTCTAACTTGTTTTTGCAGGGTTTGCTATGTGATGTGATATGGCCAAAAGGATGTGATGAATGATATATGTGATGTATGAGATTGATCATGTTCTTGTAATAGGAATCACGACTTGCATGTCGATGAGTATGACAACCGGTAGGAGCCATAGGAGTTGTCTTAATTTATTTATGACCTGCGTGTCAATGAAAACGCCATGTAATTACTTTACTTTATTGCTAACTGTTAGCCATAGTAGTAGAAGTAATAGTTGGCGAGGCAACTTCATGAAGACGCGACGATGGAGATCATGATGATGGAGATCATGGTGTCATGCCGGTGACGATGGTGTTCATGCCGCACCTCGAAGATGGAGATCAAAGGCGCAAGATGATATTGGCCATATCATGTCACTTTATGATTTGCATGTGATGTTTGTCATGTTTACATCTTATTTGCTTAGGTTGACGGTAGCATAAATAAGATGATCCCTCACTAAAATTTCAAGAAAGTGTTCCCCCTAACTGTGCACCGTTGCGAAGGTTCGTTGTTTTGAAGCACCACGTGATGATCGGGTGTGGTAGATTCTAACATTCGCATACAACGGGTGTAAGCCAGTTTTACACACGCAACACACTTAGGTTGACTTGACGAGCCTAGCATGTACAGAAATGGCCTCGGAACACAGAAGACTGAAAGGTCGAACATGAGTCGTATAGAAGATACGATCAACATGAAGATGTTCACCGATGATGACTAGTCCATCTCACGTGATGAACGGACACGGCCTAGTTGACTCGGATCATGTATCACTTAGATGACTAGAGGGATGTCTATCTAAGTGGTAGTTCATTGAATAATTTGATTAGATGAACTTAATTATCATGAACATAGTCAAAAGGTCTTTGCAAATTATGTCGTAGCTCACGGTTTGGTTCTACTGTTTTAGATATGTTCCTAGAGAAAATTTAGTTGAGAGTTGACAGTAGCAATTATGCGGACTGGGTCCATAAACTGATGATTGTCCTCATTGTTGCACAGAAGGATTATGTCCTTAATGCACCGCTCAGTGTGCTGAACCTCGAGCGTCGTCTGTAGATGTTGGGAAACATCTGGCATACACGTTTTGATGACTACGTGATAGTTCAGTGTATAATGCTAACGGTTTAGAATTGTGGCACCAAAGACATTTTTGAAACGTCGTAGAACATATGAGATGTTCCAAAGACTGAAATTGGGATTTCAGACTAGTGACCACGTCAAGAGGTATGAGACCTCTGACAAGTTTCTTAAGCCCTCAAACTAAGGGAGAAAAGCTCAATCGTTGAGCATGTGCTTAGATTGTCTGAGTACTACAATCGCTTGAATCAAGTGGGAGTTAATCTTCCAGATGAGATAGTGATGGTTCTCCATAGTCACTGCCACCAAGCTATTGGAGCTTCGTGATGAACTATAACATATCAGGGATAGACATGATGATCCTTGAGCAACTCGCGATGTTTGACACCGCGAAAGTAGAAATCAAGTAGGAGCATCAATTGTTGATGGTTAAACCACTAGTTTCAAGAAGGGCAAGGGAAAGAAGGGATACTTTATGAAACAGCAAATCAGATGCTACTCTAGTGAAGAAACCCAAGGTTGAACCCAAACCCGAGACTAAGTGCTTCTGTAATGAGGGGAATGGTCACTGAAGCAGAACTACCCTAGATACTTGGTAGATGAGAAGGCTGGCAAGGTCGACAGAAGTATTTTGAATATACGTTATATTATTGTGTACTTTACTAGTACTCCTAGTAGCACCAGGGTAATAAATACCGGTTCGGTTGCTAAGTGTTAGTAACTCGAAATAAAAGGCCACGGAGACTAGCTAAAGATGAGATGACGATATGTGTTCGAAGTGTTTCCAAGGTTGATGTGATCAAACATCGCACGCTCCCTCTACCATCGGGATTGGTGTTAAACCTAAATAATTGTTATTTGGTGTTTGCATTGAGCATAGACATGATTGGATTATGTTTATCGCAATACGGTTATTCATTTAAGGAGAATAATGGTTACTCTATTTATTTGAATAATACCTTCAATGGTCTTGCACCTAAAATGAATGGTTTATTGAATCTCGATTGTAGTGATACACATGTTCATGCCAAAAGATATAAGATAGTAATGATAGTACCACATACTTGTGGCACTGCCATTTGAGTCATGTTGGTATAAAACACATGAAGAAGCTCCCTGTTGATGGATCTTTGGACTCACTCGTTTTTGAAAAGATTGAGACATGCGAACCATGTCTATTGGTAGACATGCATGAAGAAACTCCATACAGATGGATTGTTTGGACTCACTTGATTTTGAATCACTTGAGACATGCAAATCATACCACATGGGCAAGATGACTGAAAGGCCTCGTTTCAGTAAGATGGAACAAGAAGCAACTTGTTGGAAGTAATACATTTTGATGTGTGCAGTCCAATGAGCACTGAGGCACGCAGTGGATATCGTTATGTTCTTACTTGACAGATGATTTGAGTAGATGCTGAGTATATTTACTTGATGAAACACAAGTCTGAATTATTGAAAGGTTTAAGTAAGTTCAGAGTGAAGTTGAAGATCGTCGTGACAAGAGGATAAAATGTCTATGATATGATCATAGAGATGAATATCTGAGTTACGAGTTTGGCACACAATTAAGACATTGTGGAAATTGTTTCACAACTAATACCGCCTGGAACACCATAGTGTGATGGTGTGTCCGAACATCATAACTGCACCCTATTGGATATGGTGCATACCATGATGTCTCTTATCGAATTACCACTATCGTTTATGGGTTAGGCATTAGAGACAACCGCATTCACTTTAAATAGGGCACCACGCAATTCCATTGAGACAACACCGTATGAACTATGGTTTAGAAAAACCTAAGCGGTCGTTTCTTAAAAGTTTGGGGCTGCGACGCTTATGTGAAAAAGTTTCAGGCTGATAAGCTCGAACCCAAAGCGGATAAATGCATCTTCATAGAATACCCAAAACAGTTGGGTATACCTCCTATTTCAGATCCAGAAGCAAAAGTGATTATTTCTAGAAACGGGTCCTTTATCGAGGAAAAGTTTCTCTCGAAAGAATTGAGTGGGAGGATGATGGAGACTTGATGAGGTTACTGAACCGTCACTTCAACTAGTGTGTAGCAGGGCACAGGAAGTTGTTCCTGTGGCACCTACACCAATTGAAGTGGAAGCTTATGATAGTTATCATAAAACTTCGGATCAAGTCACTACCAAACCTCATAGGTCGACAAGGATGCGTACTACTTCAGAGTGGTACTTAATCTTGTCTTGGAAGTCATGTTGCTAGACAACAATGAACCTACGAGCTATGGAGAAGCGATGGTGGGCCCGGATTCCGACGAATGGCTCGAGGCCATAAAATCCGAGAGAGGATCCATGTATAAAACAAAGTATAGACTTTGGAAGAACTACTTGATGGTGTAAGACTGTTGGGTGCAGATGGATTTTAAAAGGAAGACGGACAATGATGGTAAGTGTCACCATTAAGAAAGCTCGACTTGTCGTTAAGATGTTTTCCGACAAGTTCAAGGAGTTGACTACGATGAGACTTTCTCACTCGTAGGATGCTAAGAGTCTGTTGGAATTATGTTAGCAGTTACTGCATTATTTATGAAATCTTGCAGATGGGATGTCAAAACATTGTTTCCTCGACGATTTTCTTGAGGAAAGGTTGTATGTGATACAACCAGAAGGTTTTGTCAATCCTGAAAGATGCTAACAAGTATGCAAAGCTCCAGCAATCCTTCTAAGGACTGGAGTAAGCATCTCGGAGTTGGAATGTATACTTTGATGAGATGATCAAAGATTTTGTGTTTATACAAAGTTTATGAGAAACTTGTATTTCCAAAGAAGTGAGTGGGAGCACTATAGAATTTTTGATGAGTATATGTTGTTAACATATTGTTGATCAGAAATGATGTAGAATTTCTGGAAAGCATACAGGGTTATCTGAAAAGTGTTTTTCAATGGAAAACCTGGATTAAGCTACTTGAACATTGAGCATCAAGATCTATAAGGATAGATAAAAAACGCTTAATAGTACTTTCAAGTGAATGCATACCGTGACAAGATTTTGAAGGAGTTCAAAATAGATCAGCAAAGAAGGAGTTCTTGGCTGTGTTACAAGGTGTGAGTATTGAGTAAGACTCAAGACCTGACCATGCCAGAAGAGAGAGAAAGGACGAAGGTCGTCCCCTATGCTTTAGACGTAGGCTCTATAGTATGCTATGTTGTGTACCGCACCTGAAGTGTGCCTTGCCATGAGTCAGTCAAGGGGTACAAGAGTGATCCAGGAATGGATCACATGACAGTGGTCGAACTTATCCTTAGTAACTAGTGGACTAAGGAATTTTCTCGATTATGGAGGTGGTAAAAGAGTTCGTCGTAAAGGGTTACGTCGATGCAAACTTTGACACTAATCCGGATGACTCCGAGTAGTAAAACGGATTCGTATAGTAGAGCAGTTATTTGGAATAGATCAAAGTAGTGCGTGGTAGCTGCATCTACAAGATGACATAGAGATTTGTAAAGCACACATGGATCTGAAAGGTTCAGACCCATTGACTAATAAACCTTTGTAGTAAACCGGATTCGTATAGTAGAGCAGTTATTTGGAATAGATCAAAGTAGTGCGTGGTAGCTGCATCTACAAGATGACATAGAGATTTGTAAAGCACACATGGACCTGAAAGGTTCAGACCCATTGACTAATAAACCTCTCTCACAAGCAAGATATGAACAAACCCCATGGGTGTTGGATTCATTACAATGACATAGTGATGTGAACTAGATTATTGACTCTAGTGCAAGTGGGAGACTGTTGGAAATATGCCCTAGAGGCAATAATAAAATGGTTATTATTGTATTTCCTTGTTCATGATAATTGTCTATTGTTCATGCTATAATTGTATTAACTGGAAACCGTAATACATGTGTGAATACATAGACCACAACATGTCCCTAGTAAGCCTCTAGTTGACTAGCTCGTTGATCAATATATGGTTATGGTTTCCTAACCATGGACATTGGATGTCATTGATAACGGGATCACATCATTGGGAGAATGATGTGATGGACAAGACCCAATCCTGAGCATAGCACAAGATCATGTAGTTCGTTTGCTAAGAGCTTTCTAATGTCAAGTATCATTTCCTTAGACCATGAGATTGTGCAACTCCCAGATACCGTAGGAATGCTTTGGGTGTACCAAACATCACAATGTAACTGGGTGGCTATAAAGGTGCACTACAGGTATCTCCGAAAGTGTCTGTTGGGTTGGCATGAATCGAGACTGGGATTTGTCACTCCGTATGACGGAGAGGTATCTCTGGGCCCACTCGGTAATGCATCATCATAATGAGCTCAATGTGACTAAGGAGTTAGCCATGGGATCATGCATTACGGAACGAGTAAAGTGACTTGTCGGTAACGAGATTGAACGAGGTATTGGGATACCGACGATCAAATCTCGGGCAAGTAACATACCGATTGACAAAGGGAATTCTATACGGGATTGATTGAATCCCCGACATCGTGGTTCATCCGATGAGATCATCGTGGAACATGTGGGAGCCAACATGGGTATCCAGATCCCGCTATTGGTTATTGGTCGGAGAACGTCTCGGTCATGTCTACATGGTTCCCGAACCCGTAGGGTCTACACACTTAAGGTTTGGTGACGCTAGAGTTGTTATGGGAAATTGTATGTGGATACCGAAGGTTGTTCGGAGTCCCGGATGAGATCCCGGATGTCACAAGGAGTTCCCGAATGGTCCGGAGGTGAAGATTTATATATGGGAAGTCCAGTTTCAGTCGCCGGAATGGTTTCGGGGGTTATCGGTATTGTACCGGGACCACCGAAAGGTGTCCGGAGGTCCACCGGGTGGGGCCACCTGCCTCGGGGGACTTAATGGGCTGAATATGGGAGGGAATCAGCCCTTAGTGGGCTGGTGCTCCCCCCAAGAGCCCAAGGCGCCGAGGGTTTGGAAACACTAGGGGAGGGGGGCGCCTCCACCTTGCTTGGGGGGCAAGTCTCCCCTCCTGGCCGCCCCCCCTCTAGATTGGATCCATAGGGGCCAGCCCCCTCTCCCCTTCACCCTATAAATAGAGGGAGGGTGGGAGGGCTGCAGCACCCCTTCCCTGGCGCAGCCCCTCCCTCCTCCAACTCTTCCTTCTCCTCCGCAGAGCTTGGCGAAGCCCTGCAGGAATACCACAAACTCCACCACCACGCCGTTGTGCTGCCGGAGTTCTCCCTCAACTTCTCCTCTCCTCTTGCTGGATCAAGAAGGAGGAGATGTCCCCAGGCTGTACGTGTGTTGAACGCGGAGGCGCCGTCCATTCGGCGCTAGATCGGATCTTCCGCGATTTGAATTGCCGCGAGTACGACTCCATCAACCGCGTTCTTGTAACGCTTCCGCTTAGCGATCTTCAAGGGTATGAAGATGCACTCCCTCTCTCTCGTTGCTATCATCTCCTAGATTGATCTTGGTGACACGTAGGAAAATTTTGAATTATTGCTACGTTCCCCAATAGTGTTGTCTGGTTTCTCCTCTGGCATCTGCATCTCTGTCCAGTCATTAATAAAGTCAACTAGTGCTTGAGATTTGATCACAGTACGTGGCACATACTTCAACCCATGAGACCCAAGTTCAATGGCCCACTTGGCGACTCGTTCAGTAGCTTATCTATTCTGGATGATGTCTCCCAAAGGCGCAGAGCTAACCACAGTGACTGGGTGACCCTGAAAGTAATGTTTAAGTTTCCGGCTTGCCATGAAGACCCCATACACGAGCTTCCGCCAATGTGGATATCTTTGTTTAGACTCAATCAGCACCTCACTGACGTAATAAACCAGTCATTGAACCGGATGTTCCTTGCCAACCTCCTTGCGCTCACCACAATTGCCACACTAACAGCTCGTGAGTTAGCGGCTACATACAATAATAGCGGCTCTTTTTCAACTGGAGCAGCAAGAACCGGCGGCTCAGCAAGCTGTTTCTTTAGATCCTCAAAAGCAGAGTTCGCAACAACGCTCCAAATGAAATCATCAGTTTTCTTCATCATCTAATACAAAGGCATCGCCTCCTCCCCTAACCGGCTTATGAACCGGCTCAAAGCAGCAACACGACCCGCCAGCCGTTGAACGTCATTGATGCATGTTGGTTTGGCCAGGGATGTGATTGCCTTAATTTTCTCTGGGTTAGCTTCAATACCTCGGTTGGACACCAAAAAACCCAAGAGCTTGCCAGCTGGGACTCCAAAAACACACTTGGCCGGTTTAAGCATAATTTTGTAGACCCGGAGGTTGTCAAAGGTCTCCTTCAGATCTATTACCAAGGTTTCCTCTTTCCTGGATTTTACCACTATATCATCCACATAAGCATGAACATTACGCCCAATCTGATTGTGAAGGAAATTCTGCATACACCGTTGATAATTTGCCTGGGCGCTCTTAAGCCCGAAGGGCATAGACACATAGCAGAAGGCTCCAAATAGAGTAATGAAAGCTGTCTTCTCCTGGTCCTTGACTGCCATCTTGATCTGATGATAACCTGAATAAGCATCCAGAAAACTCAAACACGCGCAACCCGCCGTAGCATCGATGATCTGATCAATACGGGGGAGAGCAAAAGGGTTAGCTGGACAAGCTTTGCATAATTCGGTGTAATCCACACACATACGCCAGGTGCCATTCTTTTTTAGTACAAGCACCGGGTTAGCCAACCACTCTGGGTGAAAGACTTCCACAATGAACCCGGCCGCCAAGAGCCGTGCCACCTCTTCTCCAATGGCCTTGCACCTTTCCTCGTTGAACCATCGGACAAATTGCCTGACCGGCTTAAACTTTGGATCAATATTAAGAGTGTGCTCAGCGAGTTCTCTCGGGACACCCGGCATGTCAGAAGGTTTCCATGCAAAGATGTCCCAGTTCTCACGGATGAACTCGATGAGCGCGCTTTCCTATTTTGGAGCCATGTTGGCACTGATGATGAACTGCTTGGATGAGTCGCCGGGCACAAAATCAACCATCTTGGTGTCATCACCTGACTTGAACTTCAACACCGGTTCATTCTCCGTTGTTGGCTTCTTTAAAGACGTCATGTCTGTCGGGTCAACATTATCTTTATAAAACTTTAACTCTTCTGTTGCACAAACCGACTCAGCATATGCAGCATCTCCTTCTTCACACTCCAGGGCTATTTTCCGGCTTCCATGTACTGTAATGGTGCCCTTATAACCCGACATTTTGAGCTGCAAATACACATAACATGGCCGAGCCATGAACTTGGCGTAAGCCGACCGTCCAAACAGAGCATGATATGGGCTTTTGATCTTAACCACCTCAAAGGTTAATTTCTCCGCTCTGGAATCATATTCATCCCCAAAGGCTACTTCCAGTTCAATCTTACCAACTGGGTATGCCGACTTGCCAGGTACCACACCATGAAAACAGTGTTGGATTGCTTAAGACTCCTATCAGTCAACCCCATCCGACGAAACGTCTCATAGTAGAGGATGTTGATGCTACTGCGTCCATCCATGAGTACTTTAGTGAATTTGTATCCACCAACCTGAGGCGCTACTACCAAGGCCAAGTGACCCGAATTATCAACCCAGGGAGGATGATCCTCTCTGCTCCACACAATAGGCTGTTCTGACCACCGTAAGTAACGTGGGATCGCCGGTTCAACGACATTGACAGCCCTCTTGTGAAGCTTCTGGTCCCTCTTGCACAAGCTAGTGGTAAACACATGATATTGCCCACTATTCAACTGTTTTGGGTTGCTCTGATATATGGACTGTTGCTGTTGATTACCTTGGCCGGTTGTGGATTATAACCTTCTTGGTTACCCGTATGACCTTGACCGTGAAAGCCGCCTCCACCTGAACTGGCGCCTGGGCCATGAAAGCCGCCTCCACCTGAACCGCCGCTAGGGCCATGATTTCCATCAAATGCATTTGAATTTTTAAACGCCTTCATGATTGTACAGTCCTTCCACAGATGGGTGGGTGGCTTCTCCCGGGTGCCGTGTCTTGGGCAAGGTTCATTCAATAGTTGCTCAAGGGTGGGACCTGACCCGCCCGACCGAGGGGGTTGCCTACCCTTGCGCCATTGATTGTTGCCCTGCGCATTGGTGTTAGCCACAAATTCGTCAGTCTTATGTTTATTACCTCCTTGATTTGCCGGGTTGTGCTGGTGACCCTTGCCATTGCTGTTCGTCTTTCCCTTCCCCGTCTTTTCTTCATCAGACACAGGGTCCTTGGTACTATCGGAATCAGCATACTTGACGAGAGCCGCCATCAACTGGCCCATGTCATTGCATTCACGTTTAAGCCGCCCCAACTTCTGCTTCAGAGGTTCAAAACGGCAATTTTTCTCCAACATTAAGACTGCCGAGCCAGCATCCATCTTATCAGATGAATGAATTATCTCCTTGACCCGGTGCACCCAATGGGTTGTGGACTCACCTTCCTCTTGTTTACAATTAGTCAAGTCCACGATTGACATAGGTTGTTTGCATGTGTCCTTGAAGTTCTGAATGAACCGGGCTTTCAACTCTGCCCATGAGCCGATGGAATTGGGGGGCAATCCTTTTAGCCAAGTGCAAGCCATTCCATCCAACATCATAGTGAAATACTTATCCATTGCCGCGTCGCTGACCTCCAACAGCTCCATTGCCATCTCATAACTCTCAATCCAGGCCCCAGGCTGCAAGTCGGCCGTGTAATTAGGCACCTTACGAGGCCCCTTGAAATCCTTTGGCAAACGCTCATTATGTATGGCCGGCACCAGGCAAGGGACACCTCCGGTTCTCATGGCCACTCCTGCCTCAACCGAGGTTGCTGGATAAGCCAGAAAAGTCTGATGAGCCGCCTGCTTCGCTGCCAGTTGAACCGCTCGCTCAGCCTCTTGTCGGATCCTCTCCTGATCTGCTAAGTTGAGGGCTCCAGCCTGTACCGGCTCATGCATGTGC
This sequence comes from Triticum urartu, assembly GCF_003073215.2. Classification (NCBI taxonomy): domain Eukaryota; kingdom Viridiplantae; phylum Streptophyta; class Magnoliopsida; order Poales; family Poaceae; genus Triticum; species Triticum urartu. The sequence continues at coordinate 490,282,537 of NC_053025.1, read as the reverse complement.
GGCCGGTTGCGGCGTTGAGCATTGCTTGACATATCAGCTGAGTCCATATGTCTACTGTAGCTTGGGATCCGGCTCGGGCGAGGGGTCGAATGGATTCTGTCTCGACTGTAAGAGTACGCATCCTACTGCGCCAGAGCTGTTTGAAGAAGTTCTCTCACCCTTCACGTCTCGATCGCCGCCGGAGAGTCACCTTCCATCGGGAGAGCCACCAAACGAGCCGACACAGCAATGAGGTTTTCCAAAGGATTGGAGAAGTGACCCGGTGGTGTTGGCATATAATGAGGTGGAGCTGTATGTACACGAGGCGGTTCCATGATGTGCGGCTGAACCGGTGCCCCGGGTGTCGTAATCCGATTTGCCTCTGGCGGGTTACTTGGGCCGGCCCCAGGCGTATGGAAAAGGTTCCTAGGATCGAGCGTCAGATGTAGCCGTGACTGAGTTTTCTGATGCCTTCTTCTCATGACCTCGTTTGACGCGTTCAGATCCACCGAGAGCCGGAAAGTCTCCGCTTGAAGCTGCTGAGCACGAGCGTCCAAAGTATGACACTCCAAATTTTTTGATTTGGTTTTTATCAAATTCTTTATTTGATTTGAAGGAGGCTATTTAAAAAATTTCTTAAAACCTCTCCTTCTCAAAACTTTTATGACAAATATTTTGGTGCTCTTCTCAACCTTGATTTTTGGTCTTGAGAGCCTTTTTATCTTTGTCTTGACTCAACACAAATTTATTTTTGAAAGTCCCTGAAATTCCTTCTATTAAAAAGAAACCCTAGGGATTATGGGTTTATTCTTTTCCCATTCAAAAATTTCTCTTTTGCCATGTCACATGTTGATATCTTCTTCCAAATCCACCTCCCTACTTTGGTTCAAGTCAATATCCAACTCTAGCAAGTTCCAACCCATTTTTGATTTTTATTCTATTTATTTTATCCTCAAAACAATGTCTGTCATTTATTTTGGGCCTAGGTGACTTACAAAGGAACTACAAGTTTCCTTTTGAGTTTTCGTCCCAAACAAACTCCTCGGGCTAGTCCTTAGCACCCTCAACCAAGATCCATCTAGATCCATTGGCCCACAGTTCAAAATTTTCAAAATATGTTTGCTGCAAGTTTGGACCTAATTTGCAATTTTTGATGAAATTCATTGTTTTTCTTCTCCAAAAATTCTGAGATAAATCAGGCAGCCCCCAGATGCATTGAGAGGTCACCTCAACAAAGATCAGCTCCAAAAAAATTCCACATGCCAAAAACATTTCATCGAACACTTGGCATGCACTGTTTCTGTCAAAATTCAGAAAAAGTTCAGGTTTCAGTGTCTGGGTTCAGTCGACGGTGTCGTTTCTTCAGAGCGCAGCGTCAATCTCGCCAGTGCTCGCGCTGGCCTCTTGCGCACTGCTCCTCCTCATCCAGAGCGCCGCAAGGTCGCTTGGTCGGGCGCAAGTGTCGGTGGCAATGTGGCACCTCATCATCGGCGTCTTCTGCGGTGCCAGAACCACCCGTGGCGGTCGACAGGGGGCCAGCCCTACCTTTCGGCGCCGACCAGCACCGCCCAAGCCACCCGGAGCCTCCGTGTGTCCACCCCCTCCCCTGTGCACGCTGCAGCACAGTCACCACAGCCAGAGAGGCGCAGAGCGCGCTCTTTGCCACCAACGAGCCCCGTGAAGCCGTTCCGTCAGGGACTTGGAGTACCACCCAAGCCAGGCCAAGTTTAACCCTTGAACGGAACCAATAGACCATCACGATGATGCCTAACCCCCTAATCCACCTAACCGACCACTTCCTCGCTGTAATCATCGCCGGAGTTATCCCGTTCTCGGGCACTGCCTCAGACTGGCTATAAAACGAGCCCTCGAGCTCGTTCTCGACTCAGCATCACCCCTCCACCTCACCAGAGCCACTCCAAGCCACTAGGAGGACCTCGAGGAGGTCTTCTTCTCTGTCTCCGGCCGCCCCAATCCGCTTCGGGCTCCGGCACAATTCATTCCGGTGAGGGCATCCCCGCCTCCTAAATCTTGCCAGTAGCCTCCTAGTGCACTCAATCATCTAACCCTAGCCTCAATTTGAAGTCTGCAGCTTCCCCCGACGAGATCCACGACCTTCCGAACCATTGTCCGCCAGAGCTAAGGCCACCGCCGGCGTGGTGCTCGCCGGCGGCCAACTCCACCACCCTCAGGTGCGTAAGAGCTCTGTGAACACGTAGGTACCCTCCGATCCCCCTTCCTCACCGTGGATCAACGCCGGCGACCACCGCGAGCTTTGGGCGCCGGCGTACTCTGTTTTTCTTTTCAAATGTTTGAACCTGACAGGTGGGACCCCACGTCAGCCTCTATTCTGTTTATTCGAACCGTTTTCTGAAAACGCCTTCGGGCAAAATACGCCTCCCCTCTGGACTGGCGTATTTATAACTGAAACGTTTGCTATTTTTATAATCTAGCCCCTGGAAACTTTCTGTTTCTTTACAGAAAAGTCCCTGGACTAAAACCCTTATAACTTTTTAACAAAAGATGATTTTGACTTGATTCTTTTTCTGTCATCTTTATTTTTCTGTCTAGTTTTTTGTCATATTTATTTGAAAAAAAATTGGAACAACTTTTATACACACACGGTATTTACGTTAGTATGCGACTTTCTTTATACTGTAGATACTGGAGGAGGTGACGGAACCGCGAACTTCACCGAGCTAGACTCCGACTACTCCGAACCAGGCAAGCATGTTTGAACCTTTGATATGATGAGTGTTTTGCATGTTTGCTTGAGTAGTTTTCTCATGCCATGTTTATATAAGCATTTTTTGAATGTTATATTGCATGCAAGGCAAGCTATAGGTGAGCTTCGAAGTTGATATGTTCATATGATGATAAGATAACCTGATCATGTGGTGGCATGATAGGTTGTAAGCTGGTATTGTTGAAGCATGCCAGTCTTATGTCAACCGCGTAACTCCAGTGTTAACGTGGAACAAGTTCTGTTCCCGTTCGTCCCCGTCTGTGCCACCACATGCTTTCTGCAAAGAATGCGGTTTAGTAAGTTGCAAACCTCTCTCCTTGTACACACCAAATAGAGGGGCCATGATGAGGGTTCCATGGCCCTGGATTAAAGCCCGTCATCCGGTCAGGGGGCATGGGTGTTTCCGGTTGGGACCGAGAGGGGGGCACCCCTTAGAGCGCGCGAATATAAATTTGATCCCATGCTATTCGAGGTTGTAGCCTCCCCGTCTCAAAATTTATCTTGAACGTTGCCTAGGGTGACCCCTGGCAGTAGAATGTGGAATGGGTGTGTACTGGTCAGATGTGTTTCTTCTAAAACACCGTAAACAGAACTAGTCCTTGTGACTACTGAAATCCATTGGTTGTGGTTAAAGAGTACAAACTCTGCAGACTCAAAACCATTCGAGTTTCCATGTCCACGATCAAGGACTTGGACATCATCTCAATGTCAGAGTCAGTCTCAGTATCGATCTCGGTATCAACACCAGTGTCAGTCTCCGGAGGTATAAGCAGGACAATTGAGAGTGGTAAACCGGTTGAACGTCATTCCTATGAATGGGCCAACCAATTGATTATTATGTGCTGAGTATTTCCTCGAGATGAATTAAATTTATGAACTAGTTGAATATGAATGATGAAATATAAGCCCTTTATGTGATGTCGCTCAGACGTCCGACTGTGGCACTCTTGTTATTTACTTTCGATATAAGCCCTTTATGTGATGTCGTTCAGAAGTCCGACCGTGGCACTCTTGTTATTTACTTTTGATATAAGCCCTTTATGTGATGTCGCTCAGACGTCCGACTGTGGCATTATTGTTATTTACTTTTGATATAATCCCTTTATGTGATGTCGCTCAAACGTCCGACTGTGGCATTATTGTTATTTACTTTTGATATAAGCCCTTTATGTGATGTCGCTCAGACGTCCGACTGTGGCATTATTGTTATTTACTGTTGATATAAGCCCTTTATGTGGTGTCGCCCCGACGCCCGACTGTGGCAATGTTTAATTTTATTTTTACCTTTCGAGGCGTCGCTTCAGACACCCGATTGGTCTTCATTTATTTTTAACGGGATTTCGGGGAGACTACCGCCTGATTTCCTTTTATTTATCGTGTAGTGCAAATTTATTATTTTATCGTGCATAATAACCTGCTCATGTGCATCATGTTTACATTTATTATAACTTATGTCCAAACTGTCTTGCGAGTACATTCAAAGTACTCACCTGGCTTGTTGATTTGGCCAGATGTTGACGAAGGCGATCTTATGGATGAAGAGTTCGATAGCGAGTCCGACGCCTAGAGGAGTCCCAGTTAGTCCCGTGCGATCCTGGAATTGGGTCACTTGTATTATACACGCTTCCGCTACCCAAATAAAATCATTGAGCCTCAACCCGACGCTTGATGAGTTGTATCATACAGGAGTCATGTCACCCACTTCACTGTGACATATCCACCACCACTTTTATTACGAGTCAGTAGTTATGCCCCCATACCCTTGTGTCATATCCGCCTTTATGTATAATATCGGCATTCTTGTAATAAATTGTTGAGCATCCTCAGCTCAACCTTGTATAATATTTAGTACTGCTGGACTTTTGTATCAAGGTTTTGTCTGCCAGTAAGAAGAATTCTTCTGGACTGGTCAATACAAGGGTCGGCTTTTCAATAAATGTTTTATTGGAAAACCGGTCCTGACAAACTTGGTATCAGAGCCAGGCTGACTGTAGGAAGCCACTAGGTGCGTTCGCTAATCGGTTATTAGCGTATTGAGTGCTATTTTTAGCATTTTGCAAACGTAGCAATTTTCTGTTGGTCATCATAAATTTATGACTTGACTATTCGGAATTTTTATCTACTTTTGTAGATGGCTGGCAATGACTGTGAGTCACAGGTGTTCGCCAATGTTCCTGAGGGGTTCATCAAGCTTCTCGTTTCCATCACCAAAGTTGCGATCGGGCCATCGGCTCGCCCCGAGTTCACACTCTACCAGCACAAGATCAGCGACAGCGTATCTATGTACCAGGCCGCGGTGCAATTCAAGGGAGGATGTTCTGAGACATGCCGCTTCCGATTTGTAGGAAGGGCCATGCCTACGGAGAGGCATGCCATGCAGATGGCTGCCCGTGAGGCAATAGCCCGCCTCCGGGATGTTCTTCCTTCAATGAAGACTCGTCGCTACCGCTACCTCCCATGCCACGTGCCATACACTTGTCACTATGCATTCGCTTGCCCTAGAGGAGAGAGAGATGAGGCTATTGAGATGCTTGTTGAGTATCTCAAGGCTCTTGAGGCAGCTTTTGACAACCTCGTGGACGACCTTGAGGCTGCTTGTATGGATTCCATCCATGGCTGCTCCGCCAACAGGAGGGAGCTCCTCCATATGGCACCACCACTGACATTCGTCTCGTCCTCAGCATCCTATACTCCTGCCATCTTAGCCACCGCTCACCGCCTGCCTACCACTGAGGAGTTTGACGAGGTCATTGCTCCTACTCCAGTCAGAGCTGCACCACCTGCCACACCCGCGCCAGCTCCGCAACCCAGTACTTCGCGCCTGGAGCCTATTAATGAGGAGGAGGTTGAGTCTCCAGCACCACTGGGTCTTGCCCTCGGCGGGCCAAAGGAAGTTTTCACCATCTCCGACTAAGTACGCATAGCAGCCATGCGATGTGCCAGCTTGTATGATATGTTTATATGTACATAGGTTTGGTGAGAAGTAGTTTGTGTGCGCATCATGTAGGATCCTCGGAGAAGTGCACTAGCCTAAATAACATGTCAGGAATGTGTACGCGCATCCTGAGTGATGTATTGTATAATTACGGCTTGCGTGTAAGATATGTAATGGGCAGTCCTTCTCCATGCGCAATCAAGTATTTTCTTGAAAAATGTTGGAGTTCTTAAAATTTCCGCCTTTTAAAAATTATTTATTTTTGCCACTCAGTTTTTCTCATGAGTTTTTGCAAAAATACCCAGAGTGGAATATGCCTCGTCCCTGGACTCGTTCTATGCCAAGTCCACCAGAAGAAAATTATGGTACCCAGACAAGTAACAATTTCACACAGGGGCAGTCAAGTCAGCAAGGCAGTGAAACAACATTTTCTCAAGTATGCCGCCTTTATGAGCAAAGCCAGCAGCAGCATCAAGAAATGATGAACCATATTATCAATATGGGAAACCACCGTGAACCATATCAGCAGCACTCCAAATTGTCTGAACTACAGCAGACGTGTCCCCCGACGTTCTCTCACACTTATAGACCTCTTGAGGCCAATGATTGGCTTCAAGACATTGAAAGGAAGTTAGTTATTGCACAGTGTTCAGACCGTGAGAAGGTACTTTATGCACCTCACTATCTCACGGGAGCAGCCGCATCATGGTGGGAGAATTTCCTACACATGCACCCCAATGAAAATGATATCACCTGAGAAGATTTTAAGGAAGGATTTCGTGGGGCGCACATTTCCAGAAGCATTATGAAGATCAAGAAAAGGGAATTCGATGACCTCAAGCAGAGAAGCATGACGGTGACTGAGTACAATAGTCAGTTTACTCTATTGTTGTGTTATGCCAACGAAGAGCGTATGATGGAGAAAAAAAGATGGAGAAATTTCTGGACGGTCTGTCACCAGCACTTAAATGCCAGCTGGTCGTACACACCTTCCCGGATTTCAAAACACTTGTGGACAAGGCCATTACATTGGAAAATGAGCGCCGCAGCTTGGAGGAATTTCGCAAGCGGAAAAGGGACAAGACTACTCATACTCGCAACAACCGGAATAAGACTGACCCTCAGAAGATTGGAGCAAACAGACCCACAACCAATGTCCCACGCCCTATAAAAAAAATTCACGCAAGGGACAAGGATTTCACATATCGCCCGGGTGTTACTTGCTACGCTTGTGGAGAAGAAGGACACTATGCTAAACAATGCCCAAAGCCAAGAAACTCGGCCCCAAAGCCAAACAACAATGGAAACAATTCAGCACCCAAGCGTAACAATTTCAACTCCAATAACAATCACAAGAAGGGTCACTTGAACCATGTCACCAAGGAGGAAGCATAGAATGCCCCGGATATTGTACTCGGTAAGTTCCCTGTCAACACAATACCTGCCACGGTTTTGTTTGATTCTGGAGCTTCTCACTCGTTCATTTCAAAGAGTTTTGCTTTGCAACATGATTTTTTGATGCTTCCTTTGGAAAAATCCATGATCATCAAGTCCCCCGGGAATAAGCAAATCACTCAGAGTTACTGCCAAGGTGTGGTTATTGAGTTTGAAGGACAAAAGTTTCAAGCAAACCTCATTATATTGGAGAATAAAGGGCTCGATGTTATCCTAGGAATGGATTGGTTAACCACCAACAAAGGATTTATCGATTGCTTTAACCGGACTGTAATTCTCACTCATCACCACGGGAAGACAATAAAAGTCGCAGCTCAAGAAAGACCAAGATCATAACAACCAAAGTTGAACAAAGTGGACATTTCAGAGCTAAGGAAAGTTCCAGTAGTATGTGGGTTCCCTGACGTATTTCCCGAAGAACTACCAGGCATGCCGCCAGATCGGGATATAGAGTTCAACATTGAACTAGCACTTGGAACCACCCCCATTTACAAGAAACCCTATAGGATGGCACCCTCCGAGTTGGTCGAATTAATGAAGCAAATAAAAGAATTACTGGACAAAGGATTTATACGAGCCAGCTCCTCACCTTGGGGTTCACCAGTATTATTTTCCAAGAAAAAGGATGGGACACTGAGATTATGCATAGACTATCGAGCACTCAACATGGTCACCATCAAAAATAAATACCCGATGCCACGGATAAATGATTTATTTGACCAGCTCGCACAAGCCAAAGTTTTCTCAAAAATTGATTTAAGGTCAGGATATCATCAATTAAAAGTATGGACAGGAGATATCCCTAAGATAGCATTCACCTCCAGATACAGACTATATGAGTTTACAGTAATGCCGTTTGGACTAACAAACGCCCCCGCATATTTTGTCCACCTCATGAACAAGGTGTTTATGAAATTTATGGACAAATTTGTTGTGGTATTCATTGATGATATTCTAGTATACTCTAAGACACCAGAAGAGCATGCAGAACATCTTAGGATTGTACTAGGAGAATTAAGGAAACACCAATTATATGCCAAATTCAGCAAATGTGAATTTTGGTTAAGACAGGTTGGTTTTCTAGGCCACGTATTGACACAAGAAGGTGTTGCCGTGGACCCAGAAAAAGTCAAGGTCGTACTTGGCTGGAAACCACCAGCCAACATAACAGATGTCCAAAGTTTTCTGGGAATGGCTGGATACTATCGAAGGTTTATTGAGGGGTTCTCCACCATAGCAAAACCAATGACACAGTTACTCAAGAAGGACAAGAAATTTGTATGGACTGAAGCTTGCGAGAAAAGTTTCCAAGAACTCAAGAAGAAATTAACAACAGCACTAGTATTGGTTATACCAGACATACACAAAAGTTTTGAAGTGTATTGTGATGCATCCCGGAAAGGCCTCGGATGCGTGCTAATGCAAGAAGGCAAAGTAGTCGCATACGCTTCCAGACAACTTCGAAAGCATGAAGAAAATTATCCCACTCATGACTTATAATTGGCAGCAGTCATTCATGCACTCAAAGAGTGGAGACACTTTTTGCTTGGAAATCGTTGTGATATATATACGGACCACAAAAGTCTCAAATATATTTTCACACAACCAGAGCTCAATTTACGGCAACGACGCTGGTTGGAATTAGTGAAAGATTATGATGTTGGCATCCACTACCATCCAGGAAAAGCGAATGTAGTGGTAGATGCTCTTCGTCGAAACCCCAGCTCGGGCAACGACCACCCACATAACTTGAGACCTGAATTTCAACAGGTGTTCGCCAAACTCAACTTGGTGATGGTCACGGAAGGCACTGTGTCAAATTTGGAAATACAACCCACCCTTGTGGAGCAGATTAAGAAAGCTCAGCATGGACACCCCAGCATCGAAGGCATAAAAAGAAAAGTGAGTATGGGCAAGGCCTCGGAATTCTTTGTAGACGATGAGGGAATATTATGGTACGGAGACAGACTCTGCGTGCCAAATATAGAGGACCTCAAACAGCAAATTCTAGCTGAAGGCCACATCGCTCCATATTCAATCCACCCTGGAGGAACCAAAATGTATAAGGGCATTCAGGAAAGATTTTGGTGGCACGGTATGAAGAGGGATATAGCCACCTTCATTGCATGTTGCGATTCTTGTCAACGCATTAAGGCCGAGCATCAAAAACAAGCGGGACTATTACAGCCAAACCGGATACCTGAGTGGAAATGGGACGAAATTGGGATGGATTTTAGTGTCGGACTACCTCGGTCACCACACGGAAATGATGCCATATGGGTCATCACAGATAGACTAACCAAGGTGGCACATTTCATCCCAGTAAAGACAACCCACACCACTCAGAAGCTTGCCAAGCTTTATCTCTCCCATATAGTTTGTCTTCGTGGAGTTCCAAAGACTATAATATCCAACAGAGGCACTCAATTCGTCTCGAAATTCTGGGATCATTTACAACAGGCTCTGGGAACTCAACTAGCATTCAGTACAGCATATCACCCCCAGACTGATGGACAAACTGAACGCGTGAACCAAATTTTAGAGGACATGCTGAGAGCATGTGTCCTCACCTATGGAACCAGTTGGGAAGAAAGCTTGCCATATGCTGAGTTCACATACAACAACAGTTACCAATCCAGTCTACAAATGGCACCTTTTGAAGCCTTGTACGGGCAGAGATGTCGTACTCCATTAAATTGGTCCGAAACAGGAGACAGCCGTATCTTCGGCCCAGACATGCTCAAGGATGCTGAAGAAAAATTTAGACAAATTAGGGACCGACTCAAGATAGCTCAAAGCCGACAAAAGAGTTATTACGATCAAAAGCACCGTGAAGTCAGCTTTGAACCCGGTGAATATGTATATCTACGAGTATCCCCTATGAGGGGCCTGCAACGGTTCAAGGTTAAAGGAAAGCTAGCACCAAGATTTATTGGACCCTTCTGTGTGGTCGCATGGAGAGGCACAATAGCCTACCATCTAGACCTACCCAAAGAGCTATCAGACGTCCACGATGTGTTCCACGTCTCACAGTTGAGGAAATGCGTAAGCAACCGAGAGAAGCAAGTGTCACATGAGAGCATTGACTTGCACCTAGATCTCACCTACAGGGAACGTCCAATAAAGATATTAGAAGAGTCTGAAAGGAGGACCCGTCAAAAAACAATCAAGTTTTTCAAGGTTCAGTGGAGCAATCACACCGAGGATGAAGCGACATGGGAAAGAGAGGACTCTCTCCGGGCAGAGTACCCACACCTATTTGAGGATCAGCTGAAATCTCGGGGACGAGATTTTTCCTAAGGGGGTAGGTGTTGTGACACTCCAAAATTTTTGATTTGATTTTTATCAAATTCTTTATTTGATCTGAAGGAGGCTATTTAAATTTTTTCTTAAAACCTCTCCTTCTCAAAACTTTTATGACAAATATTTTGGTGCTCTTCTCAACCTTGATTTTTGGTCTTGAGAGCCTTTTTTATTTTTGTCTTGACTCAACACAAATTTATTTTTGAAAGTCCTTGAAATTCCTTCTATTAAAAAGAAACCCTAGGGATTATGGGTTTATTCTTTTCCCATTCAAAAATTTCTCTTTTGCCATGTCACATGTTGATATCTTCTTCCAAATCCACCTCCCTACTTTGGTTCAAGTCAATTATCCAACTCCAGCAAGTTCCAACCCATTTTTGATTTTTATTCTATTTATTTTGTCCTCAAAACAATGTCTCTCATTTATTTTGGGCCTAGGTGGCTTACAAAGGAACTACAAGTTTCCTTTTGAGTTTTCATCCCAAACAAACTCCCCGAGCTAGTCCTTAGCACCCTCAACCAAGATCCATCTAGATCCATTGCCCCACAGTTCAAAATTTTCAAAATATGTTTGCTGCAAGTTTGGACCTGATTTGCAAATTTTGATGAAATTCATTGTTTTTCTTCTCCAAAAATTCTGAGATAAATCAGGCAGCCCGCAGATGCATTGAGAGGTCACCTCAACAAAGATCAGCTCCAGAAAAATTTTCCACATGCCAAAAACATTTCATCGAACACTTGGCATGCACTGTTTCTGTCAAAATTCAGAAAAGTTCAGGTTTCAGTGTCTGGGTTCAGTCGACGGTGTCGTTTCTTCAGAGCGCAGCGTCAATCTCGCCAGTGCTCGCGCTGGCCTCTTGTGCACTGCTCCTCCTCCTTATCCAGAGTGCCGCAAGGTCGCTTAGCCGGGCGCAAGTGTCGGTGGCAACGTGGCACCTCATCGCCGGCGTCTTCTGCGGTGGCAGAACCACCCGTGGCGGTCGACAGGGGGCCAGCCCTGCCTTTCGGCGCCGACCAGCACCGCCCAAGCCACCCGGAGCCTCCGCGTGTCCACCCCGTCCCCTGTGCATGCTGCAGCACAGTCACCGCAGCCAGAGAGGCGCAGAGCGTGCTCTCTGCCGCCGACGAGCCCCGTGAAGCCGTTCCGTCGTGGACTTGGTGTACCACCCAAGTCAGGCCAAGTTTAACCCTTTAACGGAACCAGTAGACCATCGCGATGATGCCTAACCCCCTAACCCACCTGACCGACCACTGCCTCGCCGTAATCATCACCGGAGTTATCCTGTTCTCGGGAACCGCCTCGGACCGGCTATAAAAGGAGCCCTCGAGCTCGTTCTCGACTCAGCATCACCCCTCCACCTCACCAGAGCCACTCCCAGCCACTAGGAGGACCTCGAGGAGGTCTTCTTCTCCGTCTCCGGCCGCCCCGATCCGCTTCGGGCTCCGGCACGATTCGCTCCAGTGAGGGCATCCCCGCCTCCCAAATCTTTCCAGTAGCCTCCTAGTGCACTCAATCATCTAAACCAAGCCTCAATTTGACGCCTACAGCTTCCCCCGACGAGATCCATGCTACGTCTCGAGCTAGCGTTGGTTTTCCCCGAAGAGGAGGGGGTGATGCAGCACAGTAGCGTAAGTATTTCCCTCAGTTTTTGAGAACCAAGGTATCAATCCAGTAGGAGGTCACGCGCAAGTCCCTCGTACCTGCACAAAACGGTAGCAACTCGCAACCAACGCTTAGGGGTTGTCAATCCCTTCACGGTCACTTACGAGAGTGAGATCTGAGAGAGATAATATTTTTGGTATTTTTGGTATAAAGATGCAAAGTGAAAAGTAAAAGCAAAACAAGTAAAATAAAGTAATGGAGATTGATATGATGAGAATAGACCCAGGGGCCATAGGTTTCACTAGTGGCTTCTCTCAAGAGCATAGATATCCTACGGTGGGTGAACAAATTACTGTTGAGCAATTGATAGAATTGAGCATAGTTATGAGGTTATCTAGGTATGATCATGTATATAGGCATCACGTCCGTGACAAGTAGACCGACTCCTACCTGCATCTACTACTATTACTCCACTCATCGACCGCTATCTAGCATGCATCTAGAGTATTAAGTTAAAAATAGAGTAACGCCTTAAGCAAGATGACATGATGTAGAGGAATAAATTCATACAATATGATAAATACCCCATCTTGTTATCCTCGATGGCAACAATACAATACGTGCCTTGCAACTCTTTTTGTCACTGAGTAAGGACACCGCAAGATTGAACCCAAAGCTAAGCACTTCTCCCATTGCAAGATCTAGTTGGCCAAACCTAACGGATAATTCGAAGAGACTTGCAAAGATAACTCAATCATACATAAAAGAATTCAGAGAAGATTCAAATATTATTCATAGATAAGTTGGATCATAAACCCACAATTCATCGGTCTCAACAAACACAACGCAAAAAGAAGATTACGTCGAATAGATCTCCACGAGAGAGGGGGAGAACATTGTATTGAGATCCAAAAAGAGAGAAGAAGCCATCTAGCTACTAGCTATGGACCTGAAGGTCTGAAGTAAACTACTCACACTTCATCGGAAGGGCTATGGTGTTGATGTAGAAGCCCTCCGTGATGGATGCCCTCTCCGGCGGAGCTCCGGAACAGGCCCCAAGATGGGATCTTGTGGATACAGGAAGTTGTGGCGGTGGAATTAGGTTTTTGGCTCTGTCTTTGGTCTAATGTGGGTACGTAGGTATATATAGGAGGAAGGAGCACGTCGGTGGAGCTCCGAGGGGCCCACGAGGCAGGGGGCGCGCCCAGGGGGGCGCGCCCTCCACCCTCGTGATCTCCCCAGAAACTTCTTGGAGTAGGGTCCAAGTCTCCTGGATCACGTTCGGTGAGAAGATCATGTTCCCGAAGGTTTCATTTCGTTTGGACTCCGTTTGATATTCTGTTTCCTCGAAATACTGAAATAGGCAAAAAACAGCAATTCTGGGCTGGGCCTCCGGTTAATAGGTTAGTCCCAAAAATAATATAAAAGTGGAAAATAAAGCCCAATATAGTCCAAAACAGTAGATAAAGTAGCATGGAGCAATCAAAAATTATAGATACGTTGGAGACGTATCAGGCATCCCCAAGCTTAATTCCTGCTCGTCCTCGAGTAGGTAAATGATAAAAAGAGAATTTTTGATGCGGAGTGATACTTTGCATAATTTCAATGTAAATCTTCTTAATCATGGTATGAATATTCAGATCCGAAAGGTTCAAGACAAAATTTCATATTGACATAAAAAATGATAATACTTCAAGCATACTAATTAAACAATTATGTCATCTCAAAATAACATGGCCAAAGGAAGTTCATCCCTACAAAATCATATAGTTAGGCTATGCTTCATTTTCGTCACACAAAGATGTTCCCAAGTTCTATACCCCCGATGACAAGCCAAGCAATTGTTTCATACTCAAATAATCTCAAACTTTTTCAACCTTCACGCAATACATGAGCGCGAGCCATGGACATAGCACTATGGGTGGTATAGAATATGATGATGGGGATTGTGTGGAGAAGACAAAAAAGGAGAAAGTCTCACATCAACGAGGCTAATCAATGAGCTATGGAGATGCCCATCAATTGATGTTAATGCAAGGAGTAGGGATTGCCATGCAACGGATGTACTAGAGCTAAGAATGCTCAACAAAAGAAAACTAGTGGGTGTGCATCCAACTTGCTTGCTCATGAAGACCTAGGGCATTTTGAGGAAGCCCATCGTTGGAATATACAAGCCAAGTCCTATAATGAAAAATTCCCACTAGTATGAACAAGACAACTTATGAGACTCACTATATGAAAATCATGGTGCTACTTTGAAGCACAATATATGAGACTCACTACATGAAGAACAAGGTGCTACTTTGAAGCACAAGTGTGGAAAAAGAGATAGTAGCATTGCCCTTTTTATTTTCTCTCTTTTTTTTGGGCCTTTCTCTCTTTTTTTTGATTGGGCAATGCTCTAATAATGATGATCATCACACTTCTATTGATTACAACATCATGATTACAACTCAATACTAGAACAAGATATGACTCTATATGAATGCCTCCGGCGGTGTACCGGGATGGTGCAATGAATCAAGAGTGACGTATATGAAACATAATGCATGGTGGCTTTGCCACAAATACGATGTCAACTACAAGATCATGCAATGGCAATATGACAAAAGTAAAACATGTCATGATGATGATGATGATGATGGAAGTTGCATGGCAATATATCTCGGAATGGCTATGGAAATGCCATGATAGGTAGGTATGGTGGCTGTTTTGAGGAAGATATAGGGAGGTTTATGTGTGAAAGAGCGTATCATATCACGGGGTTTGGATGCACTGGCGAAGTTTGCACCAACTCTCAATGTGAGAAAGGGCAATGCACGGTACCGAAGAGGCTAGCAAATGGCGGAAAGGTAAAAGTGCGTATAATCCATGGACTCAACATTAGTCAAAAGAACTCATATACTTATTGCAAAAATTTAGAAGTCATCAAAAATCAAGTACTACGCGCATGCTCCTAGGGGGATAGATTGGTAGGAAAAGACCATCGCTCGTCCCCGACCGCCACTCATAAGGATGCACAAGCCAGGTACACTTCATGCTTCAAATTTGTTACACAACTTTAACCATACGTGCCTGCTACGGGACTTGCTAACTTCAACACAAGTATTTCTCAAATTCACAACTACTCAACTAGCACGACTATGATATTATCACCTCCATATCTCAAAACAATTATCAAGCATCAAACTTATCTTAGTATTCAACCCACTAAAAAGAAAGTTTCACATATCTTGAATACCAAGTATATTAACATTAAGAAAATTACCATGCTATTAATGACTCTCAAAATAATCTAAGTGAAGCATGAGAGATAAAGTTTCTTTAAAACAAACCACCACCGTGCTCTAAAAGATCTAAGTGAAGCACTAGAGCAAAAATTATCACGCTCAAAAAGATATAAGTGAAGCACATAGAGTAAACTATCAAGCTCAAAAGATATAAGTGAAGCACATAGAGTATTCTAACAAATTTCAATTCATACATGGCTCTATCAAAAGGTGTGTACAGCAAGGCTGATTGTGGTAGACTAACAAGCAAATACACAAATAATACAAGATGCTCCAAGCAAAACACATATCATGTGGTGAATAAAAATATAGCTCCAAGTAAATTACCGATGGAAGTGGACGAAAGAGGGGATGCCTTCCGGGGCATCCCCAAGCTTTGACTTTTTGGTGTCCTTGGATTATCTTGGGGGTGCCATGGGCATCCCCAAGCTTAGGCTCTTGCCACTCCTTGTTCCATAATCCATCAAAAGAATTCACCCAAAACTTGAAAACTTCACAACACAAAACTCAATAGAAATCTCGTGAGCTCCGTTAGAGAAAGAAAACAAAAGACTACTTTAAGGTACTGAAGTGAACTTGTTATTTATTTGTATTGGTGTTAAACCTACTGTATTCCAACTTCTCTATGGTTTATAAACTATTTTACTAGCCATAGATTCATCAAAATAAGCAAACAACACACGCAAAACAGAATCTGTCAAAAACAGAACAGTCTGTAGTAATCTGTTACTAAAGCAAACTTCTGGAACCCAAAAAATTATACCAAAATTAGACGACCTGGGAAATTTGTTTATTGATCAGCAGCAATTGGAATCACTATTTTATCACGTTCTGGTGATTTTTTACAATTCGGGCACTGAGCGCAAAGATTCTGGAAATTACAGCAAGATCAAATAACTATCTTCCAAGAAGATCTAATAGGTTTAACTTGGCACAAACACTAATTAAAAGATAAAACCATATCTAAACAGAATCTAGATGGATTATTTATTCCTAAACAGAACGAAAAACAAAAAACACAAAATAAAATTGGGTTGCCTCCCAACAAGCGCTATCGTTTAACGCCCCTAGCTAGGCATAAAAGCAAGGATAGATCTAGGTATTGCCATCTTTGGTAGGCAATCCATAAGTGGCTCTCATGATAGATTCATATGGTAATTTTATTTTCTTTCTAGGAAAGTGTTCCATGCCCTTCTTTAAGGGAAATTGGAATTTAATATTCCCTTCCCTCATATCAATAATTTCACCAATCGTTCTAAGGAAAGGTCTACCAAGAATAATAGGACATGAAGGATTGCAATCTATATCAAGAACGATAAAATCTACAGGCACATAATTCCTATTTGCAACAATAAGAACATCATTAATTCTTCCCATAGGATTTTTAATAGTGGAATCCGCAAGATGCAAGTTTAGAGAGCAATCATCAAAGTCACGGAAATCTAGCAAATCACACAAAGCTTTGGGGATAGTAGAGACACTAGCACCAAAATCACACAAAGCATGAAACTCATAATTTTTAATTTTAATCTTAATTGTAGGTTCCCACTCATCATGGAGATTTCTAGGGATAGAAACTTTCAACTCAAGCTTTTCTTCATAAGATTGCATTAAGGCGTCAACAATGTGTTCGGTAAAGGCCTTATTTCGACTATAAGCATGAGGAGAATTTAACACGGATTGCAACAAGGAAATACAATCAATTAAAGAGCAATTTTCATAGTTAAATTCCTTGAGATCCAAAATAGTGGGTTTAGCAATATCTAGATTTTTATTTCTTTCAATCCCTTTTTTATCAATTTCATCATCAGGATCTAAAAACTCAGAATTCTTAGAACGCCTTATAGGTAAGGGAAGATCATAATCAGATTCATCAAGATTCATATTGCAAAACAAAGATTTAATAGGGGACACATCAATAACTTTCAGATCTTCATCTTGATTCTCATAGTTATTCGGTTTAGCGGCCATCTTATTGACTAAGGTGGCTTGCATATTCGACATTTCAACGGTCATTTTTTCAAGATGAGCAATTTGGGCTCTTACACCATCAAATTCTTTGGACATATCATCAAGCTCTTTATTCATATAACTCATAAAACTCTTTTGTTCCTTAAGCTCGTTTCTAAAGAAATTATTATGCTCAAATTGTAAGACCATAAACTTCCTGACATCATTTTCGATATCTTCTAGCCTTTTAAGGTGAAGATCACCAAAATTAGGTAAGGCCATCGTGACAAACAAGCAAGCAAACTAACACACGAGCAAACAAAAGGCAAAGGGAAAAGGAGGAGGAGATTGGGAAAGAGAGGGCGAATAAAACGGCAAGGGTGAAGTGGGGGAGAGGAAAACGAGAGGCAAATGGCAAATAATGTAATGCGAGAGATAGAGATTGTGATGGGTACTTGGTATGTTGACTTTTGCGTAGGCTTCCCCTGCAACGGCGCCAGAAATGGCTCGTTGACGGGAGAGTAAATCTTGACTTGACTTGGCGTAGGCCTCCCCGGCAACGGCGCCAGAAATCCTTCTTGCTACGTCTCGAGCTAGCGTTGGTTTTCCCCGAAGAGGACGGGGTGATGCAGCACAGTAGCGTAAGTATTTCCCTCAGTTTTTGAGAACCAAGGTATCAATCCAATAGGAGGTCACGCGCAAGTCCCTCGTACCTGCACAAAACGGTAGCAACTCGCAACCAACGCTTAGGGGTTGTCAATCCCTTCACGGTCACTTACGAGAGTGAGATCTGATAGAGATAATATTTTTGGTATTTTTGGTATAAAGATGCAAAGTGAAAAGTAAAAGCAAAACAAGTAAAATAAAGTAATGGAGATTGATATGATGAGAACAGACCCGGGGGCCATAGGTTTCACTAGTGGCTTCTCTCAAGAGCATAGATATGCTACGGTGGGTGAACAAATTACTGTTGAGCAATTGATAGAATTGAGCATAGTTATGAGGTTATCTAGGTATGATCATGTATATAGGCATCACGTCCGTGACAAGTAGACCGACTCCTGCCCGCATCTACTACTATTACTCCACTCATCGATCGCTATCCAGCATGCATCTAGAGTATTAAGTTAAAAACAGAGTAACGCCTTAAGCAAGATGACATGATGTAGAGGAATAAATTCATGCAATATGATAAATACCCCATCTTGTTATCCTCGATGGCAACAATAAAATACATGCCTTGCAACTCTTTTTGTCACTGAGTAAGGACACCGCAAGATTGAACCCAAAGCTAAGCACTTCTCCCATTGCAAGAACTACCAATCTAGTTGGCCAAACCAAACGGATAATTCGAAGAGACTTGCAAAGATAACTCAATCATACATAAAAGAATTCAGAGAAGATTCAAATATTATTCATAGATAAGTTGGATCATAAACCCACAATTCATCGGTCTCAACAAACACACCGCAAAAAGAAGATTACATCGAATAGATCTCCATGAGAGAGGGGGAGAACATTGTATTGAGATCCAAAAAGAGAGAAGAAGCCATCTAGCTACTAGCTATGGACCCGAAGGTCTGAAGTAAACTACTCACACTTCATCGGAAGGGCTATGGTGTTGATGTAGAAGCCCTCCGTGATGGATGCCCTCTCCGGCGGAGCTCCAGAACAGGCCCCAAGATGGGATCTCGTGGATACAGGAAGTTGCGGCGGTGGAATTAGGTTTTGGGCTGCGTCTTTGGTCTAATGGGGGTACGTAGGTATATATAGGAGGAAGGAGCACGTCGCTGGAGCTCCGAGGGGCCCACAAGGCAGGGGGCGCGCCCAGGGGGGCGTCCTCCACCCTCGTGACCTCCCCGGAAACTTCTTGGAGTAGGGTCCAAGTCTCCTGGATCACGTTCGGTGAGAAGATCACGTTCCCAAAACAGCAATTCTGGGCCGTTTGGACTCCGTTTGATATTCTGTTTCCTAGAAATACTGAAATAGGCAAAAACAGCAATTCTGGGCCGGGCCTCCGGTTAATAGGTTAGTCCCAAAAATAATATAAAAGTGGAAAATAAAGCCCAATATAGTCCAAAACAGTAGATAAAGTAGCATGGAGCAATCAAAAATTATAGATACGTTGGAGACGTATCAATCCACCACCTCCCGAACCATTGTCCGCCGGAGCTAAGGCCACCACCGACGTGGTGCTCGCCGACGGCCAACTCCACCACCCTCAGGTGCGGAAGAGCTCCGTGAACACGTAGGTACCCTCCGATCCCCCTTCCTCGCCGTGGATCAACGCCGGCGACCACCGCGAGCTTCGGGCGCCGGCGTACTCTGTTTTTCTTTTCAAATATTTGAACCTGACAGGTGGGACCCCCACGTCAGCCTCTATTCTGTTTATTCGAACCGTTTTCTGAAAACACCTTCGGGCAAAATACGCCTCCCCTTTGGACTGGCGTATTTATAACTGAAATGTTTCCTGTTTTTATAATCTAGCCCCTGGAAACTTTCTGTTTCATTACAGAAAAGTCCCTGGACTAAAACCCTTATAACTTTTTAACAAAAGATGATTTTGACTTGATTCTTTTTCTGTCATCTTTATTTTTTTGTCTAGTTTTTTGTCATATTTATTTGAAATTTTTTTGGAACAACTTTTATACACACACGGTATTTACGTTATTATGCGACTTTCTTTATACCGTAGATACCGGAGGAGGTGACGGAACCGCGAACTTCACCGAGCTAGACTCCGACTACTCCGAACCAGGCAAGCATGTTTGAACCTTTCATATGATGAGCGTTTTGCATGTTTGCTTGAGTAGTTTTCTCATGGCATGTTTATATGAGAATTTTGTGAATGTTATATTGCATGCAAGGCAAGCTATAGGTGAGCTTCGAAGTTGATATGTTCATATGATGATAAGATAACCTGATCATGTGGTGGCATGATAGGTTGTAAGCTAGTATTGTTGAAGCATGCCAGTCTTACGTCAACCGCGTAACTCCAGTCTTAACGTGGAACAAGTTCTGTTCCCATTCGTCCCCGTCCATGCCACCACATGCTTTCTGCAAAGAATGCGGTTTAGTAAGTTGCAAACCTCTTTCCTTGTACACACCAAATAGAGGGGCCGTGATGAGGGTTCCATGGCCCTGGATTAAAGCCCGTCATCCGGTCAGGGGGCATGGGTGTTTCCGGTTGGGACCGAGAGGGGGGCACCCCTTAGAGCGCGCGAATATAAATTTGTTCCCATGCTATTCGAGGTTGTAGCCTCCCCGTCTCAAAGTTTTTCTTGAACGTTGCCTAGGGTGACCCCTGGCAGCAGAATGTGGAATGGGTGTGTACTGGTCAGATGTGTTTCTTCTAAAACACCGTAAACGTAACTAGTCCTAGTGACTACTGAAATCCGTTGGCTGTGGCTAAAGAGTACAGACTCTGCAGAGTCAAAACCATTCGAGTTTCCATGTCCACGATCAAGGACTTGGACATCATCTCAATGTCAGAGTCAGTCTCAGTATCGATCTCGGTATCAACACCAGTGTCAGTCTCCGGAGGTATAAGTAGGACAATCGAGAGTGGTAAACTGGCTGAACGTCATTCATGTGAATGGGCCAACCAATTGATTATTATGTGCTGAGTATTTCCTTGAGATGAATTAAATTTATGAACTAGTTGAATATGAATGATGAAATATAAGCCCTTTATGTGATGTCGCTTAGACGTCCGACTGTGGCACTCTTGTTATTTACTTTCGATATAAGCCCTTTATGTGATGTCGCTCAGACGTCCGACTGTGGCACTCTTGTTATTTACTTTCGATATAAGCCCTTTATGTGATGTCGCTCAGACGTCCGACTATGGCATTATTGTTATTTACTTTTTATATAAGCCCTTTATGTGATGTCGCTCAAATGTCCGACTGTGGCATTATTGTTATTTACTTTTGATATAAGCCCTTTATGTGATGTCGCTCAGACATCCGACTGTGGCATTATTGTTATTTACTGTTGATATAAGCCCTTTATGTGGTGTCGCCCCGACGCCCGACTGTGGCAATGTTTAATTTTATTTTTACCTTTCGAGGCGTCGCTTTAGACACCCGATTGGTCTTCAGTTATTTTTAATGGGATTTCGGGAAGACTGCCGCCTGATTTCCTTTTATTTATCGTGTAGTGCAAATTTATTATTTTATCATGCATACTAACCTGCTCATGTGCATCATGTTTACATTTATTATATCTTATGTCCAAACTGTCCTGCAAGTACATTCAAAGTACTCACCTGGCTTGTTGATTTGGCCAGATGTTGACGAAGGCGATCTTATGGATGAAGAGTTCGATAGCGAGTCCGACGCCTAGAGGAGTCCCAGTTAGTCCCGTGCGATCCTGGAATTGGGTCACTTGTATTATACACGCTTCCGCTACCCAAATAAAATCATTGAGCCTCAACCCAACGCTTGATGAGTTTTATGATATAGGAGTCATGTCACCCACTTCACTGTGACATATCCACCACCACTTTTATTACGAGTCAGTAGTTATGCCCCCATACCCTTGTGTCATATCCGCCTTTATGTATAATATTGGCATGCTTGTAATAAATTGTTGAGCATCCTCAGCTCAATCTTGTATAATATTTAGTACTGCTGGACTTCTGTATCAAGGTTTTGTCTGCCAGTAAGAAGAATTCTTCTGGACTAGTCAATACAAGGGTCGGCTTTTCAATAAATGCTTTATTGGAAAACCGGTCCTGACACAAAGCCGCCCGCTCCGCGGCCATCCTGACATCTTCTGCTGCTAAATTTTCCTTAGCTTGCACCATCTCTTCCAATACGCGTGCCACCTCCGCGTTATGCTGAACCTTATCCACCGGCTCCACTACGGCAGTCAACAGAGCTGTCAGCTTATCTGTGAGGTCCATTAAAATCTGAGCCGGGGGGCACGTGGGGTCTCCTGACCCGGCTGCTGCCGATCCGGTGGTTGTTGTCGCTGTAGCTGTAGAGTTCTGCCTGGGCTGTGTGCCTGCCATGAAGACTCCGACCCGATTTGGCGAAGGGGACCGGAATACTGCTGCTGTCGGAACAGCCCCTGAGCATGCCATCTTGCAGCTGATACAAAGAGTCCGTCTCGCCCGTTGATGATGTAGCATCAGAACAAATGGTCGTCTCACCGCCATCCACCGATCCTTCAGAGTATTCACCACCGTGGATGCAACCTACGAAGGCATGCTTCACGATAGATTGAACACGGGTGGACCTCGCGCGCTGAGCCATTGACGAGGTTGGTGTGGACATCTGGCTCAGGGCCCGATTCGCCGATCCGGCCGATGAAGACATGAATTCCGTCGAAGGGGACCCGGTACCCATACTCAATTGAGCCAGCCTCGGGGCCCCAGCCTTCATCGTCGATGTAGAGCTTGTCGCGACGACTCTTGGTCATCCGGCCCACATCGTATCCCTTGAGCCCTTCGAAGTTGCCCTTCAAGAACTCAAATCCACCGTGCGCTGGCCCCATGGTGGGCGCCAACTGTCGTGCAATTGTCACGGTAGATGTCCTAGCAAAAGGACTTAGTCGTAGGGCCATCGCAACTAGGAAGCTTAAAGGGGTTAATAGGGACAAAGGACACGAGAGGTTTTATACTAGTTCGGCTCCTTACGATGAAGGTAAAAGCCTACGTCTAGTTGTGTTGATATTGCTGGGATTTTGATCACCAAGAGGCTAGTTCACTGGCTTGGTTATCGATCTCTTCTTTTCTCTCCCAAGTCGCCACCGGGTCGTCCCCTTATATACACGGGTTGACGCCTGGTGGCCTACAGAGTCCCGGCCGGCTCATACAGCGTGTCCGGCTCGGTGACTTCTTTTACATGCCTTTCCTTACAAGTCTTTCCTTACACACGGCGGTTTACAATATTTGGGCCTTAAGCCGCCTCTAGGCCTTAGGCCTTCTATAAGCTTTAATAAACTATCGCCTTGAATGTTTATAGGGCTTCCTTTGTGACCCGCCATTGGGGCTGACCCGGCCCCTCCTGGGCGGCTCATAGCTGATAGCTATATCCCCAACAAATCTAGTAGGCCAAACCAAACTAATAATTCGAAGAGACTTGCAAAGATAAGCAATCATACATAAAAGAATTCAGAGAAGATTCAAATATTGTTCATAGATAAACTTGATCATAAACCCACAATTCATCGGTCTCAACAAACACACCGCAAAAGAAGATTACATCGAATAGATCTCCAAAAGAGAGGGGGAGAACTTTGTATTGAGATCCAAAAAGAGAGAAGAAGCCTTCTAGCTAATAACTATGGACCCGAAGGTCTGAGGTAAACTACTCACACTTCATCGGAGAGGCTATGGTGTTGATGTAGAAGCCCTCCGTGATCGATGCCCCCTCCGGCGGAGCTCCGGAACAGGCCCCAAGATGGGATCTCATGGATATAGAATGTTACGGCGGGGGGATTAGGGTTTTGGCTCCGTATCTGATCGTTTGGTGGTACGTAGGTATTTATAGGAGGAAGAAGTACGTCGGTGGAGCAACAAAGGGGCCCACGAGGATGGAGGGCGCGCCTGGGGGAGTAGGCGCGCCCCCTACCTCGTGGCCTCCTTGTTGGTTGCTTGACGTAGGGTCCAAGTCTCCTGGATCTTGTTCATTCCAAAAATCATGTTCCTGAAGGTTTCATTCCGTTTGGACTCCGTTTGATATTCCTTTTCTTCGAAACCCTAAAATAGGCAAAAAAACAACAATTCTGGGCTGGGCCTCCGATTAATAGATTAGTCCCAAAAATAATATAAAAGTGGATAATAAAGCCCAATAATATCCAAAACAGAAGATAATATAGCATGGACCAATCAAAAATTATAGATACGTTGGAGACGTATCAGCAAGCTCAAGAATAGGGTCACCTAAGCAGCAAAAATATGCAATGAATAAAACACTAGAACAAAACTAATTGGACCAATGGAGGAGTCACATACCAAGGAACAATCCCCCCAAGTAGTTTTGTGAGAGGTGCTTTGAGCAAGGAGATCGAAAATGGCAGTAAAACGAGCTTGGACTCAGGTTTGGACTGGATAATGGTGTTTGTGGGAGGAAGAAGGAGTGTGTGGGTGCAGGAATAAGTGGAGGAGGTCCACCATGGGCCCACGAGGCAGGGGCGCTCCCTCCACACTCGTGGCCAGGTGGATGCCCCCCGTGCTGTGTTCTCAGTGCCAAATATTCTCAAATATTCCAGAAAAAACATATTTAAATTTCAGGGCATTTGGAGAACTTTTATTTTCGGGGTATTTTTATATTGCATGGATAAATTAGATAATAGACGGAAAATACTTATGTTTATTTTATTTAATATAAATAACAGAAAGTAAAAGGAGGGTACAGAGAGTTGTGTTTTCTAAATTCATCCATCTCATGATCATTAAAAGGAACCCATTAACAAGGTTGATCAAGTCTTGTTAACAAACTCATTCCGAATAACATGGAACCGGAGAATTTTTGAATAACACTAGGTTACCTCAACGGGGATATGCACATCCCCAATAATAAGAATATCATATTTCTTCTTGACAATAGGAAGAGGAAATTCAAAACCTCCAAAAATAATCGATGGAATTTTTCCAATAGAATTGATACTGTGGACTTGAGGTTGTTTCCTCGGGAAGTGTACCGTATGCTCATTACCATTAACATGAAAAGTGGCATTGCCTTTGTTGCAATCAATAACAGCCCCTGCTGTATTCAAAAAGGGTCTTCCAAGAATAATAGACATACTATCATTCTCGGGAATATCAAGAATAACAAAGTCCGTTAAAATAGTAACGTTTGCAACCACAACAGGCACGTCCTCACAAATAGCGACAGGTATAGCAGTTGATTTATGAGCCATTTGCAAAGATATCTCAGTAGGTGTCAACTTATTCAAATCAAGTCTACGATATAAAGAGAGAGGCATAACACTAACACCGGCTCCAAGATCACATAAAGCAGTTTTAACATAGTTTCTTTTAATGGAGCATGGTATAGTGGGTACTCCTGGATCTCCAAGTTTCTTTGGTATTCCACCCCTAAAAGTATAATTAGCAAGCATGGTGGAAATTTCAGCTTTTGGTATCTTTCATATACTTAGCATAAGGATTCATTTTGAGCATATCAGTTAATCGCATACGCAAAAAGATAGGTCTAATCATTTCAGCAAAGCGCTCAAAATCCTCATCATCCTTTTTCTTGGATGGTTTGGGAGGAAAAGGCATGGGTTTTTGAACCCATGGTTCTCTTTCTTTACCGTGTTTCCTAGCAACAAAGTCTCTCTTATCATAACGTTGATTCTTTGATTGTGGGTTATGAAGATCAACAATAGGTCCAATTTCTATATCATTATCATTGCTAGGTTGAGCATCAACATGAACATTATCATTAACATTATCACTAGTTTCAGGTTCATTACCAGATTGTGTTTCAGCATCAGAAATAGAAATATCATTTGGATTCTCGGGTGTATCAATAACAGGTTCACTAGAAGTATGCAAAGTCGTATCATTTTTCTTTTTATTCCTTTTAGAAGGACTAGGTGCATCTATATTATTTCTCTGAGAATCTTGCTCAATTCTCTTAGGATGGCCTTCGGGATACGAAGGTTCCTGAGTCATTTTACCACCTCTAGTCATAACTCTAATAGCATTATCGTTATTCTTACTATTCAGTTCATTGAGCAAATCATTTTGAGCTTTAAGTACTTGTTCTACTTGAGTGGTAACCATAGAAGAATGTTTGCTAATAAGTTTAAGTTCACCTTTGACATTAGCCATATAATCACCCAAGTGTTCAAGCATACCAACACTGCGTTTTAATTCTCTACCAAAATAAGCATTGAAGTCTTCTTGCTTAACCATAAATTCATAAAACTCATCTAAGCATGGGCTAGCAAACTTAGTAAATGGGATTTCAGCTTTATCATATCTATAGAGAGAATTTACCTTTACTACCTGTGTCGGGTTATCAAGACCATGTATTTCTTCAATTGGTGGTAAATTAAGACCATGTATTTCTTCAATAGGAGGTAATTCTTAACATCTTCAGCTTTAATACCCTTTTATTTCATGGATTTCTTTGCCTCTTGCATATCCTCAGGGTTGAGAAATAGAACACCTCTTTTCTTCGGAGTTGGTTTAGGAATAGGCTCAGGAAGTGTCCAATTATTTTCATTTGTCAACATATTATTCAATAGAATTTCAGCTTCATCCAGTGTTCTTTCCCTGAAAATAGAACCAACACAACTATCCAGGTAATCTCTGGAAGCATCCATTAGTCCATTATGAAAGATATCATGTATTTCATTTTTCTTAAGAGGATTATCAGGCAAAGCATTAAGTAATTGGAGGAGCCTCCCCCAAGCTTGTGGGAGACTCTCTTCTTCAATTTGCACAAAATTATATATATCCCTTAAAGCAGCTTGTTTCTTATGAGCAGGGAAATATTTAGCATAAATCATATCCTGGGGACTACGCACACAACCATGATCAAGAGAATTAAACCATATCTTAGCATCACCCTTTAATGAGAATGGAAATATTTTAAGGATATAAAAGTAGCGAGTTCTCTCATCATTAGTGAACAGGGTGGATATATCATTTAATTTAGTAAGATGTGCCACAACAGTTTCAGATTCATAACCATAAAAAGGATCAGATTCAATCAAAGTAATTATATCAGGATCAACAGATAATTCATAATCCTTATTAGTAACACAGATAGGTGAAGTAGCAAAAGCAGGGTCTGGTTTCATTCTAGCATTAAGGGATTGGTGCTTCCATTTAGCTAATAACCTCTTTAGATCATATCTATCATTGCAAGCAAGAATAGGTCTAGCAGATTCTTCATCCATAACATAACCCTCGGGAACAACAGCCAATTCATATTTATTAGGGGGAGAGTCTTCATCATCACTTTCATCAATATTATCAGTTTCAATAATTTCATTCCTCATCCAGAACATAACCCTCAAGAAATTCACCAAGTGGCATAGTAGTATCAAGCGTAGAAGTAGTTTCATCATAAGTATCATGCATAGCAGAAGTGGCATCATCAATAACATGCGACATATCAGAATGAATAGCAGAAGCAGGTTTAGGTGTCGCAAGCTTACTCAAAACAGAAGGTGAATCAAGTGCAGAGTTAGATGGCAGTTCCTTACCTCCCCTCGTAGTTGAGGGATAAATATTGATTTTTGGATCTCTCAAGTTCTTCATAATGATAAGTAGATATAAATCCCAAGTGACTCAAAGAATAGAGCTATGCTCCCCGGCAACGGCGCCAGAAAATAGTCTTGATAACCCACAAGTATAGGGGATCGCAACAGTTTTCGAGGGTAGAGTATTCAACCCAAATTTATTGATTCGACACAAGGGGAGCCAAAGAATATTCTCATGTATTAGTAGCTGAGTTTTCAATTCAACCACACCTAGAAACTTAATATCTGCAGCAAAGTATTTAGTAGCAAAGTAATATGATAGTAGTGGTAACGATAGCAAAAGGTAATGGTAGCAAAAGTAGTGTTTTTGGTATTTTGTAGTGATGATAGCAATAGCAACGGAAAAGTAAATATGCGGAGAATAATATATGGAAAGCTCGTAGGCAATGGATCGGTGATAGAGAATTATGCCGGATGCGGTTCATCATGTCAACAGGAGTAGCAACAGGGTGACAGTTGAGCATGCCAGCATGCTCAAGGAGCTCATGCACATACTTCTGCTGATGAAGAAAGAAGCCATCCGGTCACCGAACAACCTCAATGCCAAGGAAATAATGTAGAGCACCCAAGTCCTTGATGGCGAACTCGTCACACAGCCGGAGTGTAATCTGTTGAAGAAGAGCTGCGGAGGAGGCCGTCAGGATAATGCCGTCGATGTAGAGGAGCAAATATGCAGTCGTGTCACCATGGCGATAGACAAACAGTGAGGCATCCCAGCGAGTGACGCTGAAGCCCAGTGTCTGAAGAAACCAGGCGATCCGCTGGTACCAGGCGCAAGGTGCTTGCTTGAGCCCGTAGAGACACCGGGACCATGAACACACATGGCCAGGAAGAGATGCGTCGACGAAACCGGTTGGCTGCTCACAATAAACCTGCTCCTCAAGATGGTCGTGGAGGAAGGTGTTGGAGACATCCATCTGATGAACTGGCCAACCTCGGGACACCGCAAGCAGGAGGACGGTGCGGACTGTGCCCGGTTTGATAACCGGTGCAAACGTCTGAGTGAAGTCAACTCGAGCGCGCTGTCAAAAACCATGAACCATCCAACGATCCTTGTAGCGCTCAAGTGTACCATTCGAGCGGGTCTTGTGGCGAAAGACCCACTTGCCGCTGATGACATTAGCGCGAGGAGGACGGGGAACCAGTGTCCAGGTGCGGTTTCGCTGAAGAGCGTCGAACTCTTCCTGCATCATGGCAAGCTAGTGAGGGTCACGAAGGGCTGCGCGAGCGGACACACGAAGAGGGGATGGCTCCGCGGTGGAGGTGGCAAGGAGGTACTCGTTGCTCTAGTACCGCAGACTCGAACGATGAATGCCAGCTTGGGCCCGTGTGATGGGACGAGACGGCAACGCCGGAACGTCCGGCGAGGCGGGCGGTGAGACAGACGGCGAAGCAGCCGGTGACGTGGCCGGCGAGGCGACCGACGAGACCACCGGCGATGCAGCCGGGGAGGAGGTGGCGCCTGAGGGAGTCCTGGATTAGGGGGTCTCCGGACAGCCGGACTATATCCTTTGGCCGGACTGTTGGACTATGAAGATACAAGATTGAAGACTTTGTCCTGTGTCCGGATTGGACTTTCCTTGGCGTGGAAGGCAAGCTTGGAAATACGGATATGTAAATCTCCTCCCTTGTAACCGACTCTGTGTAACCCTAGCCCCCTCCGGTGCCTATATAAGCCGGAGGGTTTAGTCTGTAGGACAACATACAATCATACCATAGGCTAGCTTCTAGGGTTTAGCCTCTATGATCTCGTGGTAGATCTACTCTTGTAATACTCATATCATCAAGATCAATCAAGTAGGACGTAGGGTATTACCTCCATCAAGAGGGCCCAAACCTGGGTAAACATCGTGTCCCCTGCCTCCTGTTACCATCCGCCTTAGACGCACAGTTCGGGACCCCCTACCCGAGATCCGCCGGTTTTGACACCGACATTGGTGCTTTCATTGAGAGTTCCACAGTGCCGTCACCATAAGGCTCGATGTCCCTTCGATCATCGGTAACGATGCGGTCCTGGGTGAGGTTTTCCTCCCCGGACAGATCTTTGTATTCGGCGGCTTCGCACTGCGGGCCAATTCGCTTGGCCATCTGGAGCAGATCGAGAGCTATGCCCCTGGCCATCAGGTCAGGTTCGGAAACTTAAACTACACTGCCGACATCCGCGAAGACTTGATCTTCGACGGATTCGAGCCCATGTCAGGTGCGCCGCACAATCATGACGAGCATGACGTAACTCTACCGTCGGACAGTGTTCGGGAGATCACATCTGCAACTACTCCGGCCTTCAATCTGGAGCAAATTGCGCCATCCGAGGACGGAGGGATAGACCCCGCCAGGGAGGCCGCACTCTCAGTGGCGATGGAGCCGGATACTGACTTCACCCCTTACGAGAGCCATGTTGCCGAACAACTGGATTCGTCTCCGGCCACGGACTCCGAGCCGCCTACATCCGGGCCTATCGAATCCGATTGGGCGCCGATCATGGAATTCACCTCCATGGATATCTTTCAGCACTCGCCTTTCGGCGATGTGCTAAATTCATTAAGGTCTCTCTCCTTGTCAGGAGAACCTTGGCCGAACTATGTCCGACTAGAATGGGATGCGGACGACGAAGAAATTCGCTGCCCACCCAACACCCACTTAGTAGCCACTGTCGACGATTTAACCGACATGCTCGACTTCGACTCCCAAGACATCGACGGTATGGACGACGATGCAGGAGACGAACAGGAACCACCGCCCACAGGGCGCTGGACCGCCACCTCATCATATGATATATACATGGTGGAAACCCCCAAAGAAGGCAATGGCGACGAGACAGCGGAGGATGACCCCTCCAAGAAGCAACCCAAGCGTCGACGTCAGTGGCGCCGCTCTAAGTCCCGCCATAGCAAAAGTAGTGATACCGGCACAAGAGACAATAACACTCCGGATAGTGCCGAAGACAACCACAATCCCCTCCAGCACGATGTAGAGCGGGAGGGTGAACAAGCTAGCCCTCCCGAGCAGGCAACAGATGGAGAATCGGAGGAGGACAATTACATGCCTCTCTCCGAAGACGAGGTGAGCCTCGGCGATGAAGAATTTATCGTGCCTGAGGATCCCGTCGAGCAGGAGCGCTTCAAGCGCCAGCTTATGGCCACAGCAAATAGCCTGAAGAAAAAGCAACAACAGCTTCAAGCTGATCAAGACTTACTAGCAGACAGATGGACTGAAGTCCTTGCGGTCGAGGAATACGAACTCGAGCGCCCCTCCAAGAGTTACCCAAAGCACAGGTTGCTACCTCACCTCGAGGAGGAAGCATTGAAACCTCCATCACCAGTGTACGATGCGGCTGACCGACTACTGTGTGGCCGAGCCAGAGAGGCGTTTCAGCCTGGAGTTCAGCCTGCACCACCCCGCCACTCAATCAAAAATACCAAGGCCCGGGGCAACACACGGGACCTGCGAGACGTATTGGACATTAGGGCAAAACATGCAAGGTCAATATACGGGTCACGGGGGCACGCGCCAATGCGGGACGATGACCGTCGCGCCGGATACACTAAAAGTAAATCCGGCCGGGCCGAATACAACAGACAAGACTCATATGAACTGCGTCATGATATTGCCCGGCACAGAGGCGCCACACACCCCCTATGCTTCACTAATGAAGTTATGGATCACGAATTCCCGGAGGGTTTTAAACCCGTAAATATCGAATCTATGATGGTACAACAGATCTCGCTGTATGGATTGAGGATTTCCTCCTTCACATCCACATGGCTTGCGGTGATGATCTGCATGCTATCAAGTACCTCCCACTAAAACTCAAAGGACCAGCTCGGCATTGGCTGAATAGCTTGCCAGCAGACTCCGTCGGCAGTTGGGAGGATTTGGAAGACGCATTCCTTGACAACTTCCAGGGCACTTATGTGCGACCACCGGATGCTGATGACTTGAGCCATATAACTCAGCAGCCAGGGGAATCGGCCGGTCAATTCTGGACACGGTTCCTAACTAAGAAAAACCAAATTGTCGACTGTCTGGATGTAGAGGCCTTAACGGCATTCAAGCATAACATCCATGACAAGTGGCTTGCCCGACACCTCGGCCAGGAGAAGCCGAAGTCTATGGCAGCCCTCACGACACTCATGACCTGCTTTTGCGCGGGCGAGGATAGCTGGTTGGCTCGCAGCAACAACACATCAAGGAATCCGGGCACTTCGGATACCAAAGATGCCAACGGCAGACCACGTCGTAACAGACATAAGTGCCGCAACAACGGCGATAACACCGATGATACAACAGTCAATGCCGGATTCAGAGGCTCTAGATCCGGTCAACGGAAAAAGCCATTCAAAAGAAGTACTCCGGGCCCATCCAGTTTGGATCGCATACTTGATCGCTCGTGTCAAATCCACGGCACCCCCGATAAGCCAGCCAATCACACCAATAGAGAATGCTGGGTGTTCAAGCAGGCCGGCAAATTAAATGCCGAAAACAAGGACAAGGGGCCGCATAATGATGACGAGGAGGAGCCCCGGCCGCCGTACACGGGAGGACAGAAGAGGTTCCCCCCACAAGTGAAGATGGTGAACATGATATACGCAACCCACATTTCCAAGAGGGAACGGAAGCGTTCACTAAGGGACGTCTATGCGATGGAGCCCGTCACCCCAAAGTTGAACCCATGGTCCGCTTGCCTGATCACCTTCGATCGCAGGGACCACCCCACTAGTATCCGTCATGGCGGATCCGCCGCACTGGTCCTAGACCCCATCATCGACGGATTTCACCTCACTCGAGTCCTTATGGACGGTGGCAGCAGCCTGAACCTGCTCTATCAGGATACAGTGCGCAAAATGGGTATAGATCCCTCGAGGATCAAACCCACCAAAACCACCTTTAAGAGCGTCATCCCAGGTGTAGAGGCCCATTGCATGGGCTCAATCACACTGGAAGTGGTCTTCAGATCTCCGGAAAACTTCCGAAGCAAGGAGTTAATTTCGATGTCGTCCCGTTCCGCAGTGGCTATCACGCACTGCTCGGGCGAATCGCATTTGCAAAATTCAATGCGGTACCGCATTACGCATACCTCAAGCTCAAGATGCCAGGACCTAGGGGGGTCATAACAGTCAATGGAAACACAGAACGCTCGCTCCGCACGGAAGAGCACACTGTGGCCCTCGTAGCAGAAGCACAAAGCAGCCTTTTAAGGCAAACCACCAATTCGGCGATACAGCCCCCGGACACCGTCAAGCGAGTCCGGAGTAAACTGCAACAGGATTGCCTGGCACGTTCAGAGCTTGCCTAGAAATTCGGCCCCCGTCCCAGTCCCAGTCAAGCGATGAAATCCATGCCGCGCGTACATAATTACGCACTGAAAATACCATGAGCATAGGTGGGGGCACGATCAGGGCACGTCCCGCAATGTGGCTTAACTGCCCTAGGGGCTGCATACCTTTATCATTTTTCTCTTTCAGGACCTAACTCTCTGGAAGCCCTTTCCAGCAATACGATTGTCGGACACATTATGGGAAGGAACAACCAAGGAGGTAAGAAGCTAAGATGTACAAGGGAACCCCAGGTGGTCTCTAATAATAATCGATATACCCGCTTTCTACTATCCATACGCAGCTTGCCCTTGGATAGGACATGTCAAATAGTCCTATTTTCTGCTTATTGCACTACTTGTATCAGTACGCTTCGACGTATTATTTAAATAACAATGCATAGCATTAGTCTATTATTGCATTGTTCATCCCTTTTTTCTTATATGTTCATTTATGACAACTTGCACCCGTACATTATGGTATGGTCAGTACGCCAGGGGCTTTCGTTTACCCCATAATACGGCGTGAGAAGTCTGAACACTTTTGACAGTGCGGCACCCCGAACTTATAGCATTATATGCATCAGCTCCAAATCATGTCTTGGGTCAATAGTTGGGTTTGCCCGGCTCGCATGTTTTGGTACCTTACGTTCCGCTATATCGGCTAAGGTAGCACTGGGAGAACTACTGCGATTGTGTCCCGGTTCTTCCGGACGAGCACCTTAGTAGAGAAAGCCGAAAACTGACTGTCATGATAAAGCGAGAGCTGGTCGCTGTTCGAGAGGTCTCAAGTCCTTAAAGACTTTTTCCGCTTCGGGCGAGGAGTCGGCCTTGTCCGACTTAGGTGTATATAGCGCCCCCTAGTCGGCCTTCCGAATACTAGGGGCTTCACCAAAATTTAAAATTATAGACTTCTATGGCTAAGTGAGAGTGTAAAGCCTTATAGTCCGATTGCCTGGTTCGTTGTGCTGAACACCTCCCTCGAAAGACCCAAAATTGGGATAAAGAGTGCTCAGGTTTATCCCGAACACCCCAGTACTAGTTACATGGGGGCAGAAGCCGACGAGTGGCCAACTCTCAAATTTTATAAACGGCCGCACAGAAGGTAATATTTTAAATTAGAAGAGCGTTGCATAGCGCAAATGAACTGGTTTCATATTACAGGATCACATGAGCATGTTCATTCAAAAATTACATCTCTGGCACATTCCTCCACCACAAGGCAGGAACCCTTCAGGACACTGTCATAATACATTTTGGGGCAGCGATGCTCCTTGCCCTCCAGCGGCCCCTCCTTCACCAGCTTTATGGTGTCCAGCTTCGCCCAGTGCACCTTCACCCGGGCAAAAGCCCTGCGCGCACCCTCGATGCAGACAGACCGCTTTATAACTTCAAGCCATGGGCAGGCATCTACGCGCCGCATCACCAGACCGAAGTAGCTGCTAGGTAGGGGATCGCCAGGCAACATCCGGACTATAAGACCCTTCATGGCCTGTTCGGTCACCTTGTGAAGCTCGACCAGTTGCTTCAGCTGGTCGCTCAAGGGCATTGGGTGTTCGGTCCCAGTATACTGAGACCAGAACAACTTTTCCGTTGAGCTCCCCTCCTCAGCTTGGTAAAACTCCACAGCATCCAGTACACTGCGGGGAAGATCTACGAACGCTCCTGGAGAGCTCCAAACTCGGGTAAGTAAAAGGAAAGTTTCCTTCACATGCTTGCTTTGCATAATGAATGCCTTACCCGCTGCTATCTTCTTCACCGCATCCATCTCCTGGAGGGCCTTGTGGGCTTCAGCCTTGGCGCTCCGTGCTCTTTCGAGCGCCTTCGCAAGCTCGGACTCTCACGTCTTAGAGTCAAGCTCCAAGGATTCGTGTTTTTTGGCGAGAGCCTCGAGCTCTTGCTGCACCTTGCCTACCCAGGCTTCCTGCTTTTCCCGCTCAATGCGCTCCTTGGCCGCTTTGTCTTCGGCCTCGGACAGCGCCTTCTTCAGGGTCGCCACCTCGGTTGTGGCCCCTGACAAATTCATAATGATCCTATTACTTACAACCGAATTTCTTTTTAATATATAGACAAGGTATTGCTTACCTTTGCTCTCCTCGAACTGCCTCTTGGTAAGGCCGAGCTCGTCTTCGGACCGCTCAAGGTCCTGCTTCAGTGCAGCGACCTCCGCGGTACGTGCGGCAGCGGCCAGCAGTGAAGCATGCATATGCACATAGACATATTCTGATTAGACTCCTGAGTCATTATTTGATCCTCTATTCGGCCTTTCTTCGCGAACGCCAAATAGAGCATCAGGGGCTACTATCTATGCGATAATATTTTCCTATATTCTGATTCCTTACCTCAAAGCCTGTTAGGAGGTTGGCGCAAGCTTTGGTCAGTCCGTTTTTGGCGGACTAAACTTTCTCGATCACCGCACTCATGATAGTGCAGTGCTCTTCGTCGATGGAAGCGCCGCGAAGCGCTTCCAGCAAGTTGTCCGGTGCCTTTGGATGGACAGAGGCCACCAGCATGGGCGGCTTGCCCCTTTTAACGTGGGATCGCCTGCCGGAGTCCGGAACCACCGAAGGTTCCGGCGCAGTGTTCGGCTGAGGGCCGAACTTGGATCCCGTGGGAGTCTTGCTCCCTTTGTGCCCAGGGTCCGGAAGGTCGCCTCGAGGCGCCCCAGGGACTACCTCCCCTCGGCTCAGTGCCTTTTTATACAACACCTCGACGTTGTCCGTAGGGCAAGGGGTGGAGGCGGTCGGAAGTGAATTGCTATTCATATCCGACGAGTCCAAAGAATCGTCCAACGAAGATACGTCAAGACGGGCTCTGGAGGGACTGCATAATCATATTCGGCGTAAGGAGAAGAAGTGCAATAAAACATACCATGAATTACCATGGTATCCGGATACTTCCGACTTCGCCAGGGGCTTCTCCCTGGGTAACCACTCGTCGCCGCTATAGGCGGCCGTCGTGGAGCAGACCGGAAGGAGGGTCCTTCCCTTCTTGGACCCTTCGGCGTCCCCGGCTGGGTCGGCCTTCCTTTTCTTGTCTCCCCAGCTAAGGGGGGATAACTTTCCTCTTCCTCCTCCTCGTTTTCATGGGAGGAGGGCGCGTCGGAGTTATCGGATGATGAGTCCGATATAACCGTGCGCCAGAGACCCTTTCGGGTCCCCGTGGCCTTCTTCTTGGCCTTCTTCGCCGACACCTCGTAAGGCGCCGGAACCAGCATCTCTGTTAGGAGAGCATCTGCAGGATCTTCAGGCAGAGGGGCTGGGTAATTGATCCGCTCCGCTGTCTCCACCCAATCCTATTAATGGCATGGAAGCTTAGATCCCGCACATGATTAAAACTTGGGCAAATAAATATCCTGTGAAATACAAAAACTTACCGGATTGGCGTGGCGCTTTGCGCTGAGTCCGCGGTCCTCGGTAAGGGGAGGATGCACCTCAGCGCCCTTGAACAACACCTTCCAGACGTCCTTGTGCATCGTGTCGAAGAGCTCCCACAGCGTCTGGTGCTCGGCCGGGTCGAACTCCCACAAATTGAATACCCGTCGTTGACACGGGAGAATCCGGCGGAAGAGCATGACCTGGACCACATTGATGAGCTTGATTTTCTTGCTCATCATGTTCTTGATGGAGGTCTAGAGTCCGGTCAGCTCTACCGGGAACCCCAGGACAGGCCCTTCTCTTTCTAGGAGGTGAGCCGCGTGGGGATTCCGGATCGAAATTCGAGGGCCGCCACCCAGTTGGTGTTGCGTGGCTCGGTGATGTAGAACCACCCCGATTGCCACCCCTTTATGGTCTCCGCGTAGGAGCCTTAGATCCAGGTGACGTTAGGTATTTTTCCCACCATGGCGCCTCCGCACTCCGCTTGCTGGCCGACCACCACCTTCGGTTTAACATTGAAGGTCTTCGGCCACAGGCCGAAGTGGGGCCTGATGCAGAGGAAGGCCTCGCACACGACGATAAACGCCGAGATGTTGAGGATGAAATTGGGAGCCAGATCATGAAAATCCAGCCCGTAGTAGAACATGAGCCCACGGACAAACAGGTGAAGGGGAAATCCCAGTCTGCGGACAAAGTGGGTAAGGAAAACTACCTTCTCATGGGGTGCGGGCGTAGGGACGATCTGCCCCACATCTGGTAGCCGGTGCGCGATGTCCGTGGCCAGATATCCGGCTTCCCGTAGCTTTGCAATGTGCTCCTCCGTAACGGAGGAGACCATCCACTTGCCTCTCACTCCGGACATGCTTGGAGTGGTTTGAGAAGAAAGACGCGAACTTGGGCGCTGGAGCTCGAGTGCGTGAGAATGGATAAGCAAGGAGGAAGAAGGCGTGGGTAAAAAGGGTGAATCTTTGTCCCATTATAAGGGCGTAAGAGGCGATACACCTCCCCACTTACCTGGTAAAATTGCTTATTCCCCGAACACCGTAATTGATGGCACGGTTGGGTTACCCATACCCGTATTGATGAGAATCCCATGATAAGGGGACACGATCTCTGGTTTGACAAGACGTGTCAAGAAAACCGCCTCGATATGTGCAGTGCTGGTTGAGAAAAACGGTTTGAATAATGACTGGGCCGCAGTATGATGTCATGCTGTCAAGCATGTCAGCAGATTAGATTTGTGGAAATATTATTCTCTCTATGGTGGTATGCGGAACTTGTTTTGCAGAGCCGGACACTATCCTTGTGTTCAAAATCTTCTATGGAATATTCGGAGGAGGAACCCGCTGAGGGAGTCCTGGATTAGGGGGTGTCCGGATGGCCGGACCATACCTTCAGCCGGACTCCTGGACTATGAAGATACAAGATTGAAGACTTCGTCCCGTGTCCGGAAGGGACTTTCCTTGGCGTGGAAGGCAAGCTTGGCGATACGGATATGTAGATCTCCTACCATTGTAACCGACTTTATATAAACCGGAGGGTTTTAGTCCGTAGGACAACATTCACAACATTAATCTTACAATAGGCTAGCTTCTAGGGTTTAGCCTCTCCGATCTCGTGGTAGATCTACTCCTGTACTACCCATATCATCAATATTAATCAAGCAGGACGTAGGGTTTTACCTCCATCGAGAGGGCCCGAACTTGGATAAAACTTCGTGTCCCTTGCCTCCTGTTACCATCCGGCCTAGACGCACAATTCGGGACCTCCTACCCGAGATCCGCCAGTTTTGACACCGACATTGGTGCTTTCATTGAGAGTTCCTCTGTGTCGTCGCCGTCAGGCTTGATGGCTCCTACGATCATCGATAGTGACGCGGTCCAGGGTGAAACTTGTCTCCCCAGACAGATCTCTGTCTTCGGCGGCTTTGCATTGTGGGCCAATTCACTTGGCCATCTAGAGAAGATCAAAAGCTATGCCCCTGGCCATCAGGTCAGATTGGGAAGTTTAAACTACACGGCTGACATCCGCAGGGACTTGATCTTCGACGGATTCGAGCCACTGCCGAGCGCGCCGCACTGCCACGACGAGCATGATCTAGCTCTGCCGCCTAACAGTGCCCTGAAGGCCGCACCCGCATCGGCTTCGACCCTTAATTCGGAGCCAACTGCGCCGATCGAGGATGAGTGGTTGGACGCCGCCTCGGGGGCTGCGATCCTAACGGCGATCGAGCCGAACACCAGCCCTGCACTCCGCGAGACTCGTGATTCCAAGGAGCCAGACTCCTCTCCGGACTCTGAACCATTCGCGCCTCTGCCAATCGAATCTGATTGGGTGCCGATCATGGAGTTTACTACCGCGGACATCTTTCAGCACTTGTCCTTTGGCGATATTATGAAATCACTAAAGTCTCTCTCTTTATTAGGAGAGCCCTGGCCAGACTACGGTCAGCAAGATTGGGATACGGACGATGAAGAAATTCAAAGCCCACCCACCACCCACTTTGTAGCCACTGTCGACGATTTAACCGACATGCTCGACTTTGAATCCGAAGACATCGACGGTATGGACGCCATTGAAGGAGACGATGAAGAACTAGCGCCTATTGGGCCCTGGAACGCCACCTCGTCATATGACGTATACATGGTGGACGCACCAAAAGATGACGACGAGGAGTGGAAGGACACACCGAAGGCTTGTTCCCTCGAAAAGCAGTCAAAGCGGCAACGCAAGCGCCGCCCCAAATCCCGCCTCGACAGAAATAGAAATTACACAGACCCAGCACTAGAGCAGGGCGAACCGCTGCCGGACAACGGCAATCCGGATAATCAAACCGAACAAACAAATCCTATCAAGGATAATGGTCCGGACGACATAACGCCGGACAGGCACCCGGAACAGCAGACTGCCAGTAAAAGGTTTGCTGCCACCGCGAGGAGTCTGAAAAAGTAGAAGCAAAGGCTCAAGGCTGCACAAGACACACTCCACATCAGATGGAGTAAAATACTCAACACAGCAGTGATGTACGGCGACAATCGCCCCTCCAAGAGCTACCCAAAGCGGAAGCTGCTACCTGAATTCGATGAGGAGGCCTCAGACCCCCCACAACCAAATATCAAAGCAGCCACCTGGTCGGATAGACGAGCCCTCTATCAACACAGAGCGGCATATAACGCCACTCACAATACAACACGCGATCCATGCGAGGGCTCGCACCCAAAGGACGACGCAACAAGATCCATCTATGGACCACGCAAGCGCGCCCTAGCATATAATGGAACACAACAAACATCCGAACAACGCGGTACACCCAGCTACAGGGGTGCCGCACACCCCCTATGTTTCACCGATGAGGTGCTGGACCATGAATTTCCAGAGGGATTCAAGCCCGTAAACATAGAGGCATATGATGGAACAACAGACCCTGGGGTCTGGATTGAGGACTATATCCTTCATATCCATATGGCTCGAGGAGGTGATCTCCACGCCATCAAGTACTTACCCCTCAAGCTCAAAGGGCCAGCTCGTCACTGGCTCAAAGGCCTCCCCGAAAGCTCCATTGGAAGTTGGGAAGAGCTTGAAGACGCCTTTCGGGCAAATTTTCAAGGGACTTATGTCCGACCTCCGGACGCGGACGATTTGAGTCATATAACTCAACAGCCCGGAGAGTCAGCCCGAAAGCTTTGGAACAGGTTTCTTACTAAAAAGAACCAGATTGTCGACTGTCCGGACACCGAAGCCTTGGCAGCTTTCAAGCATAGCGTCCGTGACGAATGGCTCGCCAGACACCTCGGCCAAAATAAGCCGAGAACGATGGCCGCATTAACAAACCTCATGACCCGCTTTTGCGCGGGTGAGGACAGCTGGCTAGCCAGATGCAGCACCAGCGACCCCAGTACATCTGAAGTTAGAGATGGAAACGGGAAATCACGGCGCAACAACAATAACAAACGCCGGAATAAAGAAGACAACATGAAGGGCACGGCAGTAAATGCCCGATTCAAAAGCTCTTGGCCAGGTCAAAAGCCGCCCCCTAAAGGCACTAGGGATGCACTGTCCAGCCTCAACAAAATTCTGGACCAAGTATGTCAGATCCATAGTACCCCTGGTAAACCTGCTAATCATACCCACAGAGAATGTTGGGTCTTCAAGCAGTCCGGCAAGCTCAACGCCGTACACAAGGGGGAGTATACACCAAGTGAAGACGAGGACGAGCCTTCCAAGCAAGACACGGGGGAACAAAAGAAATTTCCACCAGAAGTCAAAACAGTAAACGTGTTACACGTGATCAAGGGAAAAAACAACACGACACTCCCAGGAAAATATACCCAAGTGCCTGTCACCGCAAAGTCCCGCCACTGGTCATCTCAATCGATCACTTTCGACCATCGCGATTACTCGGCAAGTATCCGACACGCGGGATGGGCTGCCCTGGTATTAGACCCAGTAATTGGCGGATATCACTTCACACGAGTCTTGATGGACGGCGGCAGCAGCCTAAACCTAATATATCAGGATACAATCCGCGGGATGGGGTTAGACCCAACACAAATTCGCCATAGAAATACTACCTTTAAAGGAGTAACGCCAGGCCCAGGGGCTCGTTGTACGGGCTCCCTCCTACTACAGGTTATATTCGGCTCCGCCGATAACTTCCGTCACGAGCATTTAACCTTCCACATCACTCTGTTTCAAAGTGGCTATCAAACACTGCTCGGACGCGAAGCTTTCTCTCGCTTTAATGCAATACCACACTACGCCTCCCTCACACTCAAGATGCCCGGTCCACGTGGCATCATTTCAGTGCATGGAAATATCAAGCGATCTTTGCACGCCGAAGAGAATGAGGCTGCCTTGGCAGCCGCACACTAAAGGCGCCCGGACCAGCGAAAGCATCCAATAGGTCGTCAAGATCTCAGACACAACTAATCGAGTCCGGCGCCGCTACTTATACCAAATAAATGGTCACACCCCTATTTGTCAATACAAGGGGCTCAACGCGCGCAGACAAGTGGCAATTTCTCCTCATCTTGAATTATACATGGTTTCCTTAAAAAACTATCTTTTTGCACGACAACTTTTTCACCTAAATTCCTCTATTTTACAGACGATCATCGTGCTACACCCGTCCAGGATACGGCACAACGGAGACACAGGCGCAGACGTGCAGCAGGGACCCGCTCCAAGGATTCTTTTTAGATTAAGACCCTGCGTAAACCTTTTTTACTGTCTCTTGTTGATACATATCCACCGTTGAGAA
Organism: Triticum urartu; assembly: GCF_003073215.2. Lineage (NCBI taxonomy): Eukaryota > Viridiplantae > Streptophyta > Magnoliopsida > Poales > Poaceae > Triticum > Triticum urartu. The sequence goes on along the minus strand of NC_053025.1, from coordinate 490,241,092 downwards.
GGATGCTGACGTCTTGGCATGTGGCCATGCCAGAACAATGCACGTACCTGGACACACGGGGCTTCTTACAAAGGCCATTATTTAGGCCCGTTTTATACCACTAAGACCGAATACCTTAGGGAGTGTTCGGCGTCGCGAGTTTGGCCTTATATGCATCAGCTCCGAATCATTGTCTTTGGTCAAATGTTGGGTTTGCCCGGCTCCTGTGTTTTGGTGCCTCACGTTCCTCTTTACCGGCTAAGGTAGCACCAGGAGAACTACTACGATTGTGCCCTGGTTCATCCAGACAAGCACCTCAGTAGAGAAAGCCGAAAACTGACTATCGTGATATAGCGTGAGACTGGTCAACCACTCGATGACCTGTTGGAATGTTAGAATTCCTCCGCCTTAACGAAGGGCCGTTTTCCGGCCAGGCATGTACGTACCCAGGGATCGGGAAAGTGCAGAGCCACCAGGGGCTATTTAGTAGCCCCAGTGTCAAACTCCTATGGCTAAGTGAAAGTGCTAAAGCATTATAGTACGGTTGCCTCGCTCGCTCCGCTATCACCTCCTTAATAGGACCAAGACATTGGGTTAAGTGTGAACGCGTGTTTTTGCGAGCACCTCCGCATTATATGCGTGAGGGTTGAAGCCGACAGCTGCAATCTTTCAGGTTATACACATGTATACATAAACGGCTGCCCAGGAGGCATCATTTTACTTTCAGGCAAAAATATAAAAATAGCCTTATACAAATTTATAAAAGCATTTCGCTTACAATGAGATTACATATCACTCAAACATAATATTTTTTGAGCACTGGGTCTCTATCAAACAAGCACCCCCAAGAACTTTTTCAAAGTAGTGCTCAGCAGCCCTTCGACCAATGGCCGAATCCCGCCCTGCAACTGTGGTAGCATCCATCTCCGCCCAGTATGCTTTAACACAGGCAAAGGCCATCCGTGCGCCCTCTATGCACGCCGACCTCTTCATCGCATTAATGCATGGCACCACGTCAAGGAACTGCTGCACCAAGCTGAAATAGCTGTTCGGTTTTGACCTTTCCGGCCATAGCTGATCCACAACAGACCTCATGGAGAGTCCGGACAACCTATTTAGTTTGGCCCATTCGGCTAATTGGTCAGTCAATGAAAGCGGACGCTCGGGAGAATGGAATTGTCTCAAAAACAGCTGGTCTACTTCACGGTCCGTCTGACCCTGGAAATACTTGGCCGCATCGGCAGCGCTCGCCGCTAAATCAATATATACATCCTCCGAACTCCACAGCCGATCTAGAGGGGCATACCGTGGATCTCTGAACTTCCTCCGCAACATAAAGGATTTCCCAGCTACGATATCCCCGGCTTCCCGCAACTCCTCCTTCTTTGCCCTCATAGCAGAGCGGAGGTCCTTTCTCGTCGCAGCAGCTTTCTCAAGGTCCGATGCCTTCGCTTGGTTTTCCTTTTCAAGAACCCGGCAACGGTCGGCGGTGGCTTTTAATTCTATGGCCATCTTGGCCATCTTGTCTCGGCTATCGCCATGCGCGGCCTTTTCAGCTTGCAACTCTTCGGCCGCCTTCAAAGCAGCCGCATTACCCAACCTCGCTTGTTCCTTGGCTCGGGCAAGTTCTGCCCGCAAGGCTTCAACTGTGGCAGCTCCATCTGTAGTCACAACATATTAAAGATATGGCACCCTGCTGCTCTTCCTATGTGGCGTTTACCAGATAATGACACTTACCCTGTGCCTCGTCAAGCCTTTTGTTAACAAGCTCGATGTCAGCGTCTGCCGCATCCAACTGCCGTTCTAAATGGGCAAACTCGCTAGTCCGGCTAGCCACCGGAGCTTCCATCACCTGCACATAGAGGCAGTATGGTTATTACCTGGGAATATGATCATCTGTTCGTCGTCGTTTCCGACGACAACCAGAGTCTCAGGGGCTACTATCTACACAGGGCACACCTAGCATGTGCAGGACTATCATACATTCTTTTACATACCTCAAAGCCTCTCAGTAGACTCATAAAAGCTTCATGCAATCCGCTTTCAGTGAACGATATTCTCTCCATCACCGTATTCATCAGCACATGGTGTTCATCTGAGATGGCCGCTCGCCCCACCAACTCCCTCAGAACATCCGATCGCACACTAGACGGTGCCAGACTCTTTTGTCTACTCTCTTCGGGAGCCGGACACTGGGAGCTTCGGGGGTCAATGGGATTATCTTCTGGCCTCACCGGACTCGGAGAGGCCCTCCGCGACGACACTTCAGGGTCGCCCGCTTCCGGAGCAGAGGAGTCCGGAGGAGGCGTTTCACTCTCCATCATCTCTGGAAGAAGATCCCCCGAAGACAAGCTCATTTGAGAGGGGCTAAGGCCCGAACTGCAAAGATATATGCGGTGGTTATTTTCTTAGAAGAAAAAGATGGCATATCTGTACTATTAAAGTATTTCGGGTCACTTACGACTCGCGGGAGAATTGATCCCCCCGCGGACTTTGTGCGGCAACAACGCCCCCCAAGGTAGGACCCTCTGTGGGAGACTTCTTCTCCCGTTTGGAAGCTTCGGCTTCCGAATCCCCGGGCGCAGTCCTTTTCCTCTTCTGGTTGTCTTCCTTCATGGAGACGCTCGCTCCCTCGGTTAGAATGGGCAGCGTTGGGGGCCCGCGTCCGCCCGTATTATCCTCCACAGTATCTTCCTTCAAGGGCTCCGGGCAAGGTGCGGTCTGTAGCATCTTTTCCAATACCGGATTTTCCAAATCCTCTGGGAGGGGGGCCAAACACCGAATCAACTTCGCCTTTGTTAGCCAGTCCTGGTCAAAAAGCAAACTCTCAGAAATAACTTCGTAACAAAGGAGAGATAGTATGTTCGGCCGGAAGATGCCTTACCTGTTCGGCGGCGCGGTTACTACTCAGGCCCACGTCCTCGGTGATTTCCGGACACTCCACCTGAGTTCCGAAGAATGACTTGTACATCTCCTCGTGCGTCAGGCCGAGAAAATTTTGAATGACACGCGGTCCCTCGGGATTGAACTCCCACATGTGAAGAGGCCGGCATTTGCAAGGCTGGACTTGACGAACCAGCATAACTTGTATTACCGCAACCAAACTGAAATCTCCATTGAAGAGATCTCGAATGCGGCTTTGCAGTACAGGCACGTCCTTTGCTGGACCCCAGCTCAGACCTCTACTGATCCATGACATCAGTTGTGGTGGAGGGCCCGAGCGGAAAACAGGGGCGGCCGCCCACTTGGCACTTCTAGGAGCCGTGATGTAGAATCACTCCTGCTGCCACAATTCAGACACCTCTGGGATGGAACCTTTGGGCCACGGAGCTCCCGTCATCTTGCATATTGAGGCACCTCCACACGCTGCATGTTGCCCCTCGATCATCTTCGGCTTTACTTCAAAGGTCTTGAGCCATGGGCCAAAGTGAGGGGTAACCCGGAGGAAGGCCTCGCACACGACAAAAAATGTCGTGATATGAAGAAAGGAGTCCGAAGCTAGATCATGGAAGTCTAGCCCGTAATAAAACATCAAACCCCTGATGAAAGGATCCAGAGCAAGGCCTAGACCTCGGAGGAAGTGGGAGACGAACACGACGTTCTCGTTGGGTTCGGGGGTGGGAACGGCCTGCCCTCGGGGAGGCAGCCGATGCAAAATCTCGGCGGTCAGATATCTGGCCTCCCTCAACTTTTTGATGTCTTCTTCCGTGACGGAGGAAGGCACCCATCGGCCTTGAAGGCTAGATCCGGACATGACTGAAGGTTCGGGGCACCTCACCTGAACTTTGGGCGTTTGAGCTTGAGGTGGGGGAAGGATTCGATTGAGCACGGGAGGGAAAAATAAAAGCCTTGTCCCTTTATAAAGAGGGTGAATATCAAGCGTCCTCTCCGTGTCTGTTTGGACTTGCCTATAATCTAGGAGTCCTAGAAGCGGTTGGGTTACCCACGCCCGTATTGATGAGAATCCCGGAATAAGGGGACACGATCTCTGCTTTAACAAGACGTGCCAAGGAAACCGCCTCACATGACGCGCTGAGGTGAGATAACGAAATGACTCGGATAAAGGCTTGGCCGTGGTGTGTCACACTACGGAGTACGTCAGCAGATTAGATTTGTGTAAATATTATTCTCTCTATGGCAATATGTGGAAACTTATTTTGCAGAGCCGGACACTATCTTTGTGTTCAAAATCTTCTATAAAGTACTTGGAGGAGGAATCCGCCTTGCAATGCCGAAGACAATCTGCGCACCGGACTCGTCGTCATTGAAGCCTGGTTCAGGGGCTACTGAGGCAGTCCTGGATTAGGGGGTGTCCGGATGGCCGGACCATACCTTCAGCCGGACTCTTGGACTATGAAGATACAAGATTGAAGACTTCGCCCCATGTCCGGAAGGGACTTTCCTTGGCGTGGAAGGCAAGCTTGGCGATACAGATATGTAGATCTCCTACCATTGTAACCGACTTTGTGTAACCCTAACCCTCTCCGGTGTCTATATAAACCGGAGGGTTTTAGTCCGTAGGACAACATTCACAACAACAATCATACCATAGGCTAGCTTCTAGGGTTTAGCCTCTCCGATCTCGTGGTAGATCTACTCTTGTACTACCCATATCATCAATATTAACCAAGCAGGACGTAGGGTTTTACCTCCATCGAGAGGGCCCAAACCTGGATAAAACCTCGTGTCCCTTGCCTCCTGTTACCATCCGTCCTAGACGCACAGTTCGGGACCCCCTACCCGAGATCCGCCGGTTTTGACACCGACACCCGCCTTGCAATGCCGAAGACAAATCTGCGCGCCGGACTCATCGTCATTGAAGCCTGGTTCAGGGGCTACTAAGGGAGTCATGGATTAGGGGGTCTCCGGATAACCGGACTATATCCTTTGGCCGGACTGTTGGACTATGAAGATACAATATTGAAGACTTCGTCCTGTGTCCGGATGGGACTTTCCTTGGCGTGGAAGGGAAACTTGGCAATACGGATATGTAAATCTCCTCCCTTGTAACTGACTCTGTGTAACCCTAGCCCCCTCCGGTGCCTATATAAGCCAGAGGGTTTAGTCCGTAGGACAACATACAATCATACCATAGGCTAGCTTCTAGGGTTTAGCCTCTACGATCTCGTGGTAGATCAACTCTTGTAATACTCATATCATCAAGATCAATCAAGCAGGACGTAGGGTCTTACCTCCATCAAGAGGGCCCGAACCTGGGTAAACATTGTCTCCCCTGTCTCATGTTACCATCCGCCTTAGACGCACAGTTCGGGACCCCCTACCCGAGATCCTCCGGTTTTGACACCGACAGCGCCCGAGCCCTCGGCGCCCGAGACAGGGGCGGCGGGTGAGGAGGGGGTGCCGGCCGAGGCGTCGGGGCCGACCGAGGGGGCGGGGTCGGCCGGGGAGGATGAAGAGGTAGGCACCGACGTGGGGGCGCTAAGCACAGCTCAGCCCACGGTTTGAGGACCGCCAAAGCCTGGAGGCGGTCCGAGAGCCGAGCGGGGCCATCCACCTGACGGAGTCGCCGATGGGCCGCCGGTGGCCGGCGGCGACGGGGCGACGAGGGGTACCTTGTGCTGAAACGGAAACACCTTCTCATCAAAGTAAACGTGTCGGGAGGTGAAAACACGATGGGAGACAGGATCGTAGCAGCGGTAGCCCTTAGTGTTAGGTGGGTAGCCGAGAAATATGAAGGTGACGGAGCGGGGTGCAAGCTAATGAGGCGCAGTGGCGGAGATGCTAGAATAGCAGAGACAACCGAGGATGCGAAGCTCATCATAAGAGGGTGGTGCACCGAAGAGGAGGTGATGAGGTGCAAAGTTCCCGCGAGTGCGACATGGACGGATGTTAATGAGGAGTGATGCGGTGGCGAGAGCGTCAGGCCAAAAGCGCGGAGGCACATTGGTGTGAAAGAGGAGAGTCCGAACGCAATCGTTAAGAGTGCGGAGGACACGCTCAGTGCGACCGTTCTGCTGTGAAGTGTACGGGCAGGTGAGATGAAAAGTCATGCCATGTGTGGCGAGGAGAGTACGGACAACTAGGTTGTCGAACTCCTTCCTGTTATCTGTCTGGAACACAAGAATGGGATGACCAAACTGCGTGAGAACATAAGAGTAGAAGGCGACGAGAGTGGATATAACATCCGACTTGCGACGCAACGGGAAGGTCCACACACAATGTGAAACATCATCAAGTATGACAAGATAATAAAGATAGCCCGTATTGCTTGCAATGGGAGAGGTCCAAACATCACTATGAATTAACTCAAACGGGTATGATGCAACATGAGAAGATGCCCTAAACGGAAGATGAGCATGTTTGCCAAGGCGACATGCATGACACAAGTGATCCTCGTTCTTATTACACGTGAAATAAAAACTCTGAAGTATATTACAAAGGGTGGCGAGGTTGGGATGACCCAAGCGAGTGTGCCAAAGATCCACTCCGGTGGCGAGAGCGACAGGAGCGGCGGAAGTGGTGGAGGTGGCGGAGTGAAGCGGGTAGAGCTCGTCGGGGCTATCACATCGGTGGAGTACCATCCAGGTGCGAGCGTCCTTAATAGAAAAACCACACTCGTCAAACTCAACGGTAATAGGATTTTCACATGTAAAAGAACGAACAGAAACAAGATTTTTAATAAGATCAAGAGAAAGTAAGACGTTAGACAGTGATAATGTAGTAGAATTAGACAAAAAAGATGCATGTCCTATGTGAGTAATGGGAAGGGAGGAACCGTCACCGACGGTGATGCGAGCGGAAGTGTGGACGGGATAGGAGGTGTGGAGGTTATCGGGATAAGCGGCCATATGCGCGGTAGCTCCAGTGTCCATATACTTGAAGGAAATATGCCCTAGAGGCAATAATAAAGTTGTTATTTATATTTCCTTATATCATGATAAATGTTTATTATTCATGCTAGAATTGTATTAACCGGAAACTTGATACATGTGTGTATACATAGACAAAACATAATGTCCCTAGTATGCCTCTACTTGACTAGCTCGTTAATCAAATATGGTTAAGTTTCCTAACCATAGACATGTTTTGTCATTTGATGAACAACATCACATCATTAGGAGAATGATGTGATGGACAAGACCCATCCATTAGCTTAGCATAATGATCATTTTGTTTTATTGCTATTGCCTTCTTCATGACTTATACATATTCCTTTGACTATGAGATTATGCAACTCCCGAATACCGGAGGAACACCTTGTGTGCTATCAAACGTCACAACGTGATTGGGTGATTATAAATATGATCTACAGGTGTCTCCGAAGGTGTTTGTTGGGTTGGCATAGATCAAGATTAAGATTTGTCACTCCGAGTATCTGAGAGGTATCTCTGGGCCCTCTCGGTAATGCACATCACGATAAGACTTGCAAGCAATGTGACTAATGAGTTACTTGCGGGATGATGCATTACAGAATGAGTAAAGAGACTTGTCAGTAACGAGATTGAACTAGGTATGAGGATACCGATGACCGAATCTCGGGCAAGCAACATACCGATGACAAAGGGAATGACGTATGTTGTCATTATGGTTTGACCGATAAAGATCTTTCTAGAATATGTAGGAACCAATGTGAGCATCCAGGTTCCACTATTGGTTATTAATCAGAGATGTGTCTCGGTCATGTCTACATAGTTCTCGAACCCGTAGGGTCCCACGCTTAACGTTCGATGACGATTTGTATTATGAGGTATGTGTTTTGGTGACCGAAGTTTGTTCGTAGTCCCAGATGAGATCATGGACATGACGAGGAGTCTCGAAATGGTCGAGAAGTAAAGATTGATATATTTGACAAAGCTATTCGGCCACCGGAATAGTTTCGGGACATTCCGGATATTTATCGGACTACCGAGGGGTTACCGGAACCCCTCGGGGAAATATTGGGCCTACATGGGCCATATGGGTGGGGGGAGGCAGCCCACAAGTGGTGACCGCTCCCCCCTCCCATGGGGAGTCCAAATTGTACCAGGGGAGGGGGCGCCCCCCTTTCCTTCTCCTCTTCCCTCTCCCTTCCCCCTTTCCCCCTCCATGAGAAGAAAAAGAGGGCGACGAATCCTACTAGGACTTGGAGTCCTAGTAGGACTCCCCTCTCCTTGGCGCACCCCTAGTGCCCGGCCTCTTCCCCTCCTCGTTTATATACATGGGCAGGGCACCCCTTGGAAACACACCAATTGTTCCAAGCCGTGTGCGGTGTCTCCCTCCACATTTTACTCCTCCGGTCATATTCACGTAGCACTTAGGCGAAGCCCTACGCGGATCACATCACCATCACCGTCACCACGCTGTCGTGCTGACAAAACTCTCCCTCGACACTTTGCTGGATCAAGAGTTCGAGGGACGTCATCGAGCTGAACGTGTGTTGAACTCGGAGGTGTCGTACATTCAGTACTTGATCAGTTGGATCGTGAAGACGTTTGACTACATCAACTGCGTTAACCTAATGCTTCCTCTTTAGGTTAACGAGGGTACGTGGACACACTCTTCCCCTCTCATTGCTATGCATCTCCTAGATAGATCTTGCGTGATCATAGGAATTGTTTTGAAATTGCATGCTACGTTGCCCAACAGTGGCATCCGAGCCAGGTCTATGCATAGATGATATGCACGAGTAGAACACAAAAGAGTTGTGGGCGATCATAGTCATACTTCTTACCACCAATGTCTTATTTTGATTCAGCGGTATTGTTGGATGAAGCGGCCCGGACCAACCTTGCATGACCACATTCATGAGACCGGTTCCACCGACAGACATGCAACTAGTTTTGCATACAGGTGGATGGCGGGTGTCTGTTTCTCCAACTTTAGTTGAATCGAATTTGACTATGGCTGGTCCTTGTTGAAGATTAAAACAACACACTTTACGAAAAATCGTTGTGGTTTTGATGCGTAGGTAAGAACGGTTCTTACTAGAAGCCCGTAGCAGCCACGTAAAACTTGCAACAACAAAGTAGAGGACGTCCAACTTGTTTTTGCAGGGAATGTTGTGAGGTGATATGGTCAAGACATGATGTGATGTATGTTATTGTATGAGATGATCATGTTTTGTAAAAGTTATCGGCAACTGGCAGGAGCCTTATGGTTGTCGCTTTATTGTATGAAATGCAATCGCCATGTAATTGCTTTACTTTATCACTATGCGTTAGCGATAGTTGTAGAAGCAATAGTTGGCGAGACGACAACGACACTACAATGAGAACAAGGTGTCAAGCCGGTGATGATGGAGATCATGACGGTGCTTTGGAGATGGAGATCAAAGGCACAAGATGATGATGGCCATATCATGTCACATAATTTGATTGCATGTGATGTTTATCCTTTTTATTTTGCTTAGTATGGTGGTCGCATTATAAGATGATCCCTCACTAAATTTGAAGGTATAAGTGTTCTCCCTGAGTATGCATCGTTGCGACAGTTCGTCATGCCGAGACACCACGTGATGATCGGGTGTGATAAGCTCTACGTTCACATACAACGGGTGCAAGACAGTTTTGCACATGTGGAATATTCAGGTTAAACTTGACAAGCCTAGCATGTACAGACATGGCCTCGAAACACTGAGTCCGAAAGGTCGAACGTGTATCATATAGTAGATATGATCAACATAGAGATGTTCACCATTGAAAACTACTCCATCTCACGTGATGATCGGACATGGTTTAGTTGATATGGATCACGTGATCATTTAAAAGACCCGAGGGATGTCTATCTAAGTGGGAGTTCTTTAGTAATATGACTAATTGAACTTAAATTTACCATGAACTTAGTCCTGATAGTTTTTGCATATCTATTTTGTAGATCAATGGACCGTGCTACCGTTCCCTTGAATTTTAATGTGTTCCTAGAGAAAGCTAAGTTGAAAGATGATGGTAGCAACTACACGGACTGGGTCCATAACTTGAGGATTATCCTCATTGCTGCACATAAGAATTACGTCCTTGAAGCACCACTAGGTGCAAGGCCTGCTGCAGGAGCAACTCCAGATGTTATGAACGTCTGGCAAGCTAAATCTGATGACTACTCGATAGTTCAGTGCGCCATACTTTATGGCTTAGAATCGGGACTTCAAAGATGTTTTGAACGTCATGGAGCATATGAGATGTTCCTAGAGTTGAAGTTAATATTTCAAGCAAATGCCCGAGTTGAGAGATATGAAGTCTCCAACAAGTTCTATAGCTGCAAGATGGAGGAGAACAGTTCTGTCAGTGAACACATACTCAGAATGTCTGGGTACCATAACCACTTGACTCAGCTGGGAGTTAATCATCTGGATGATAGTGTCATTGACAGAGTTCTTCAATCACTGCCACCAAGCTATAAAGGCTTCATGATGAACTATAATATGCAAGGGATGGAAAAAACTATTCCCGAGCTCTTCACAATGCTCAAAGCTACGGAGGTAGAAATCAAGAAGGAGCATCAAGTGTTGATGGTTAACAAGACCACTAGTTTCAAGAAAAAGGGTAAAGGGAGGAAGGGGAACTTCAAGAAGAATAGCAAGCAAGTTGGTGCTCTCGGGAAGAAGCCCAAGTCTGGACCTAAGCCTGAAACTGAGTGCTTCTACTGCAAAGGGACTGGTCACTGGAAGCAGAACTGCCCCAAATATTTGGCAGATAAGAAGGATGGCAAAGTAAAAGGTATATTTGATATACATGTTATTGATGTGTACCTTACTAATGCTCATAGTAGCATCTGGGTATTTGATACTGGTTCTATTGCTCACATTTGAAACTCGAAACAGGGGCTACGGATTAAACAAAGATTGTCAAGGACGAGGTGACGATGCGCGTCGGAAATGGTTCCAAGGTCGATGTGATCGCCGTCAGCACGCTACCTCTACATCTACCTTCGGGATTAGGTTTAGACCTGAATAATTATTATTTGGTGCTAGCGTTGAGCATGAACATTATATCTGGATCTTATTTGATGCGAGACGATTATTCATTTAAATCAGAGAATAATGGTTGTTCTATTTATATGAGTAATATCTTTTATGGTCATGCACCCTTGACGAGTGGTCTATTTTTGTTGAATCTTGATCGTAGTGATACACATATTCACAATATTGATGCCAAAAGATGCAAAGTTAATAATGATAGTGCAACATATTTGTGGCACTGCCGTTTAGGTCATATTCGTGTAAAGGGCATGAAGAAACTCCATGCAGATGGGCTTTTGGAATCAATTGATTATGAATCACTTGATGCTTGCGAACCATGCCTCATGGGCAAGATGACTAAAACTTCTTTCTCCAGAACAATGGAGCGAGCCACTGACTTATTGGAAATAATACATACTGATGTATGCGGTCCGATGAGTGTTGAGGCTCGCGGCGGGTATCGTTATTTTCTGACCTTCACAGATGATTTGATCAGAATGGGTATATCTACTTAATGGAACACAAGTCTGAAACATTTCAAAAGTTCAAAGAATTTCAGAGTGAAGTGGAAATCATCGTAACAAGAAAATAAAGTTTCTATGATCTGATCGCGGAGGCGAATATTTGAGTTACGAGTTAGGTCTTCATTTGAAACAATGTGGAATAGTCTCGCAACTCACGCCACTTGGAACGCCACAGCGTAATGGTGTGTCCGAATGTTGTAACCGTACATTATTAGATATGGTGTGATCTATGATGTCTGTTACCGATTTTCCACTATCATTTTGGGGTTATGCTTTAGAGACAGCTGCATTCATGTTAAATAGGTCACCATCTAAATCCATTGAGACGACACCATATGAACTACGGTTTAGCAAGAAACCTAAGCTGTCGTTTCTTAAAGTTTGGGGTTGCGATGCTTATGTGAAAAAGCTTTAGCTGGTAAGCTCGAACCCAAATCAAAGAAATGTGTCTTCATTGGATACCTAAAAGAAACTGTTGGGTACACCTTCTATCATAGATCCGAAGGCAAGATATTCGTTGCTAAAAATGGATCCTTTCTAGAGAAAGAGTTTCTCTCGAAAGAAGTGAGTGGGAGGAAAGTAGAAATTGATGAGGTAATTGTACCTTCTCTCGAATTGGAAAGTAGTTCATCATAGAAATCAGTTCCAATGATGCCTACACCAATTAATGAGGAAGTTAATGATGATGATCATGAAACTTCAGATCAAGTTACCACCGAACCTCGTAGGTCAAGCAGAGTACATTTGAAAGTGCAACTATCTCTAGGTGGTTTTGGTAATTCATAACAACATATAGCTCATTGAGCTAATGCTATTCCAAGATGATTATTTCAGGAAAGCTCAATGATTGGCATGGCATGGATGTGAAAGTGGAACCCTCAAAATGCTAAGGACAAAGGATTGGCTCAAGCTCAAAAGCTCAAGACTCTTCATTTCATATTTTAGTGATCCAAGATCACATTGAGTCCATAGGAAAAGCCAATACTATTAAGGAGGGATGAGGTGTTGCTTAATGAGCCTCTTGCTTCATGTGCTTAATGATATGCTCCAAAACCCTCAACTACTTTCCCATATCCACATATGACCTAAACTCTAAGCCAAACTCGGTCCTACCGATTTTTCCTATCCGGCGCCACCGAGTTTCAATTGTCATTAGCCACTGCCAAACCCTAGCATTTCGGTTCTACCGATAAGGATCTCGGTCCCACCGAGATGGGGTTGCAAACTCTCTGTTTCCCTTTCGTAACTTTTCGGTCCCACCGAAAGAGCGAATCGGTCCCACCGAGATTGCAATGTAAACTCAGTGTTTCCCCTTTGTAACTTTTCGGTCTCACCGAGTTCCACTCGGTCCCACCGAAAGAGCAAATCGGTCCCACCGAGTTTGCCTGACCAACTCTCTGGTTAGCTAATTACCAGACTCGGTCTCACCGAGTTTGTGTAATCGGTCTCACCGAGATTACGTTATGCCCAAACCCTAACCGAATCGGTCCTACCGAGTTGCATGTCAGTCCCACCGAAATTCCTAACGGTCACTAGGTTTACATTTTCGGTCCGACCGAGTTTTATGATTCGGTCCCACCGAGATTGGAAAACTGTGTAACGGTTGGATTTTGTGTGGAGGCTATATATACCCCTCCACCTCTTTCTCATTTAGTGAGAGAGCCATCAGAACACACACATCATTCCAACTCATTTGTTCTGAGAGAGAACCACCTACTCATGTGTTGAGATCAAGACATTCCATTCCTACCATATGAATCTTGATCTCTAGCCTTCCCAAGTTGCTTTCCACTCAAATCTTCTTTCCACCAAATCCAAATCCTATGAGAGAGAGTTGAGTGTTGGGGAGACTATCAATTGAAGCACAAGAGCAAGGAGTTCATTACCTACACACCATTTGTTACTTCTTGGAGAGTGGTGTCTCCTAGATTGGCTAGGTGTCACTTGGGAGCCTCCGACAAGATTGTGGAGTTGAACCAAGGAGTTTGTAAGGGCAAGGAGATCGCCTACTTCATGAAGATCTACCGCTAGTGAGGCAAGTCCTTCGTGGGCGATGGCCATGGTGGGATAGACAAGGTTGCTTCTTCGTGGACCCTTTGTGGGTGGTTGCTTCTTCGTGGAACCTTCGTGGGTGGAGCCCTTCATGGACTCGCGCAACCGTTGCCCTTGGGTGGAGCCCTGTGTGGACTCGCGCAATCGTTACCCTTCGTGGGTTGAAGTCTCCATCAACATGGATGTAGGATAGCACCACCTATCCGAACCACGGGAAAAACATCCGTGTCTCCAATAGCGTTTGAATTCTCCAAACCCTTCCCTTTATATTCTTGCAAGTTGCATGCTTTACTTTCCGCTGCCAATATACTCTTTGCATGCTTGCTTGAATTGTGTGATGATTGCTTGACTTGTCCTAAAATAGCTAAAATCTGCCAAGAACTAAAATTGGGAAAATGTCAAGTTTTTATTTGGTCAAGTAGTCTAATCACCCCCCCTCTAGACATACTTTCGATCCTACAACATTCCGCACCAAAGTGGTATGGTAATCCTGTTCTAGAAGTCATGTTAATAGACCATGACGAACCTACGAACTATGAGGAAACGATGATGAGCCCAGATTTCGCGAAATGGCTTGAGTCCATGAAATCTGAGATGGGATCCGTGTATGAGAACAAAGTATGGACTTTGGTTGATTTGCCTGATGATCGGCAAGCCATAGAAAATAAATGGATCTTCAAGAAGAAGACTAACGCTGATGGTAATGTTACTGTCTACAAAGTTCGACTTGTTGCGAAAGGTTTTCGACAAGTTCAAGGAGTTGACTATGATGAGACCTTCTCACCTGTAGCGATGCTTAAGTTTGTCCAAATATTGTTAGCAATTGCCGCATTTTATAATTATGAAATTTGGGAAATGGTTGTAAAAACTACATTCCTTAATGGATTTCTTAAAGAAGAGTAGTATATGATGCAACCAGAAGGTTTTGTCGATCCTAAAGGTGCTAACAGAGTGTGCAAGCTCCAGCGATCCATTTATGGACTGGTGCAAGCCTCTCAGAGTTAGAATATACGCTTTGATGGTGTGATCAAAGCATATGCTTTTATACAGACTTTTGGAGAAGCCTGTGTTTACAAGAAAGTGAGTGGGAGCTCTGTAGCATTTCTAATATTATATGTGGATGGCATACTGTTGATTGGAAATAATACAGAATTTCTGGATACCATAAAAGGATACTTGAATAAGAATTTTTCAATGAAAGACCTCGGTGAAGCTGCTTATATATTGGGCATCAAGATCTATAGAGATAGATCAAGACGCTTAATTGGACTTTCACAAAGCACATACCTTGATAAAGTTTTGAAGAGTTCAAAATGGACCAGTCAAAGAAAGGGTTCTTGCCTGTGTTACAAGGTGTGGAGTTGAGTCAGACTCAATGCGCGACCACTGCAGAAGATAGAGAGAAAATGAAAGTCATTCCCTATGTCTCACCCATACGTTCTATCATGTATGCAATGCTGTGTACCAAACCTGATGTGTGCCTTCCTATAAGTTTAGTAGGGAGGTACCAAAGTAATCCAGGAGTGGATCACTGGGTAGCGGTCAAGAACATCCTGAAATACCTGAAAAGGACTAAGGATGTGTTTCTCGTTTATGGAGGTGACAAAAAGCTTGTCATAAATGGTTACGTCGATGCTAACTTTGACACTGATCCGAATGGCTCTAAGTCGCAAACCGGATACGTATTTATATTGAATGGTGGAGCTATTAGTTGGTGCAGTTCCAAGCAGAGCGTTGTGGTGAGATCTACGTGTGAAGCGGAGTACATAGCTGCTTCAGAAGCAGCAAATGAAGGAGTCTGGATGAAGGAGTTCATATCCGATCTAGGTGTAATACCTAGTGCACCGGGTCCAATGAAAATCTTTTGTGACAATACTGGAGCAATTGCCTTAGCGAAGGAATCCAGATTTCACGAGAGAACCAAACACATCAAGAGATGCTTCAACTCCATACGCGATCAAGTCAAGGAGGGAGACATAGAGATTTGCAAAATACACACGGATCTGAATTTTGTAGACCCATTGACTAAGCCTCTTCCATGAGCAAAACATGATCAGCACCAAGACTCCATGGGAGTTAGAATCATTACAATGTAATCTAGATTATTGACTCTAGTGCAAGTGGGAGACTGAAGGAAATATGCCCTAGAGGCAATAATAAAGTTGTTATTTATATTTCCTTATATCATGATAAATGTTTATTATTCCTGCTAGAATTATATTAACCGAAAACTTGATACATGTGTGAATACATAGACAAAACATAGTGTCCCTAGTATGCCTCTACTTAACTAGCTCGTTAATCAAAGATGGTTAAGTTTCCTAACCATAAACATGTGTTGTCAATTGATGAACGGGATCACATCATTAGGAGAATGATGTGATGGACAAGACCCATCCGTTAGCTTAGCATAATGATCTCTAAGTTTTATTGTTATTGCTTTCTTCATGACTTATACATATTCCTTTGACTATGAGATTATGCAACTCCCGAATACCGAAGGAACACCTTGTGTGCTATCAAACGTCACAACGTAACTGGGTGATTATAAAGATGCTCTACAGGTGTCTCCAAAGGTGTTTGTTGGGTTGGCATAGATCGAGATTAGGATTTGTCACTCCGAGTATCGGAGAGGTATCTCTGGGTCCTCTCGGTAATGCACATCATGATAAGCCTTGCAAGCAATGTGAATAATGAGTTAGTTACGGGATGATGCATTACATAATGAGTAAAGATACTTGCCGGTAACGAGATTGAACTAGGTGTGAGGATACTGACGATCGAATCTCGGGCAAGTAACATACCGATGGGAATGACGTATGTTGTCATTACGGTTTAACCGATAAAGATCTCGTAGAATATGTAGGAACCAATATGAGCATCCAGGTTCCGCTGTTGGTTATTGATCAGAGATGTGTCTCGGTCATGTCTACATAGTTCTTGAACCCGTAGGGTCCGCACGCTTAACGTTCGATGACGATTTGTATTATGAGTTATGTGTTTTGGTGACCGAAGATTGTTCGGAGTCCGGGATAAGATCACGGACATGACGAGGAGTTTTGAAATGGTCGAGAGGTAAAGATTGATATATTGGATGAAGGTATTCGGACATCGGAATGGTTTCAGAACATTTCAGATATTTATCAGAGTACCGAGGGGTTACCGGACCCCCCCCCCCCCCGGGGGGAATATTAGGCCTACATGGGCCATAGCGGAGAGGGGAAGCAGCCCACAAGGGGTGGCCGCGCCCCCTCCCATGGGGAATCCGAATTGGACTAGGGGAGGGGGCGCACCCCCTTTCCTTCTCCTCTTCCCTCTCCCTTCCCCCTTTCCCCCTCCATGAGAAGGAAAAGAGGGGGGCTGAATCCTACTAGGACTTGGAGTCCTAGTAGGACTCTCCTCTCCTTGGAGCACCCCTGGTGGCCGGCCTCCTCCCCCCTCCTTTATATACGTGGGCGGGGCACCCCTTGGAGACACACCAATTGTTTTCCAAGCCGTGTGCGGCGTCTCCCTCCACGGTTTACTCCTCCGGTCATATTCACGTAGGCGAAGCCCTGCGCGGATCACATCACCATCACCGTCACCACGCCGTCATGCTGGTGAAACTCTCCCTTGACACTTTGCTGGATCAAGAGTTTGAGGGACGTCGTCGAGCTACACGTGTGCTGAACTCGGAGGTGCCATACGTTCGGTACTTGATCGGTTGGATCACGAAGACGTTCGATTACATCAACCGCGTTAACATAACGCTTCCATTTTCGGTCTACGAGGGTACGTGGACACACTCTTCCCCTCCCGTTGCTATGCATCTCCTAGATAGATCTTGCGTGATCGTAGGAATTTTTTTGAAATTGCATGCTACGTTCCCCAACAATACCAGTCGCTGCCGCTGGTGTAGGTGGACAGTGAGGGGGAGGTGTGAAGAGCCGCCAGAAGAGCTAGTTCCCACGGTGCCAGCGGGAGAGCCTGCTGCTGCGGCGGGGCCATCAGGGGCAGCAACGACAGCCCACCTCTGGCTGCCGCTGCTGGCCGTAGGAGAGAGGCCCGTAGGGCGCTGCGTAAGGCTGCGACACGACATAGAACGCCTGGTAAGACGGTGGCCAGGCACCGAGAATACCCGGGGCAGGGGCATGGGGAACCGGCATGGAGTAGGCGTGCACGACGCCGGTCCATGGGTTCTGGCCGGTGTACCACGGGGTCGGCTGGTAGGGCTGCTGTGGCGGGCGGGACGCTCCTCCCTGAGCGCCTGCGCCCTCCTAATACTTGGGGCCCCCGGAAGGCCCCCCCCCCCCCCCCGTTAGGGGCTAGCTGGGGCGGCGGGAAGGGGGCGACAGGGACGGGCGGGTAGACGGGCACCGGCTGCTGGACCGGCACGGGGCGCGGCGGCGGCGGGGCCTGGCCCCCACGGGTGCCGGCGATGAGGGCGGTGTGGGTCGCCCTAGTCCGGGCCATCCTCATCCGGCGCTCCTCCAGCTTGAGGTATGCCACCATCATAGCGAAGGTAGGCTCCGAGATGAGGGTGAGGTTGGAGGCAGCGTTCCGAAAATCCTCGTTGAGGCCGGCGGTGAGGGTGCTGATGAGGAGCTCGTTGCCAACCGTCTCCCCGAGATCGTGGAACTCATCGGCAAGCTTTTTCAAGCGCATGCAAAAATCATCGATGGATGAGTCAAGCTGCTAGCACCCGTAAAACTCACCGTGTAGAAGGACCTTGTGCTCTAGCTTGTTGGTGAAGAGGCCATTAAGCTTGGTCCAGACGGCGTAGGCGTCATCGTCGTCATCCACCATGGTGTGGAAGAGGTCGCTGGAGATGGTGAGGTAGAACCAGCGGATGATGGTGGCGTCGAGGATCATCCACTCCTCGTCGTTGATCATGAGGGCCGAGTCCAAGGTGTCGTCGACGTGGCCATGAAGGAGGTACTCACGGAACACAAGCGGAAAATACCGCTTCCAAGCGGAGTAGGAGGCGGTGGATTGATCAAGCTTCACCGGGACACGCTCGTGGATGTTAAGGTCGCGGACGAGGGTGACATCGGGACCGGTGAAGGGGTTGAGAAGGTGGTGGAGGAGGAGCTCATGGCTAGGGTTTTAGGGTTGCGGCACGGGTAGTGGCGCGGGGTGGAGGGGCGGCACGAGGTGGAGATGGGTGCGGCGCGGGGTGGAGGTGCGGCACGGGATGCGGCGCGGGGTGGGGAGACGGAGCGGAAGCGAGGCGATCGGCAGCTGCAGCGGCTGGAGAAGCCGTGGTAGCGGTGGATAATGCGGTAGGGGGGAGGCGGCAGCGGCCGAAGGAACGGCGGCGGCGGCGGCGGCTGGTGGCGGCGGCGGGGTGAAGCGGTGGCGGCGTGATACGTCTCCAATGTATCTATAATTTTTTATTGTTCCATGCTATTATATTATCTGTTTTGGATGTTAATGGGCTTTATTTTACACTTTTATATTATTTTTGGGACTCACCTATTAACCCAAGGCCCAGTGCAAATTGCTGTTTTTTGCCTATTTCAGTGTTTCGCAGAAAACGAATATCAAACAGAATCCAAACAGAATGAAACCTTCGGGAACGTGATTTTTTGAACAAACGTGATCCAGAGGACTTGGAGTGGACGTCAAGAAACAAATGAGGAGTCCATGAGGCAGGGGGCGCGCCTACCCCCTTGGGCGCGCCCTCCCCCCTCGTGGGCCCCTCGTGGCTCAACCGACCTACTTCTTCCTCCTATATATACTCATATACCCTGAAAACATCCAGGAGCACCACGAAACCCTATTTCCACCGCCGCAACCTTCTGTACCCAAGAGATCCCATCTTGGGGCCTTTTCCGGAGCTCCGCCGGAGGGGGCATCGATCACGGAGGGCCTCTACATCAACTCCATGGCCCCTCCAATGATGTGTGAGTAGTTTACTTCACACCTTCGGTCCATAGTTATTAGCTAGATGGCTTCTTCTCTCTCTTTGAATCTCAATACAAAGTTCTCCTCGATCTTCTTGGAGATCTATTCGATGTAACTCTTTTTGCGGTGTGTTTGTCGAGATCCGATGAATTGTGGGTTTATGATCAAGTATATCTATGAACAATATTTGATTCTTCTCTGAAATCTTTTATGCATGATTTAATATCTTTGCGTCTCTTCGAATTATCAGTTTGGTTTGGCCTGCTAGATTGATCTTTCTTGCAATGGGAGAAGTGCTTAGCTTTGGGTTCAATCTTGCGGTGCTCGATCCCAGTGACAGAAAGGGAAATGACACATATTGTATTGTTGCCATCGAGGATAAAAAGATGGGGTTTATATCATATTGCTTGAGTTTATCCCTCTACATCATGTCATCTTACCTAATGCGTTACTCTATTCTTATGAACTTAATACTCTAGATGCATGTTGGATAGCAGTCGATGTGTGGAGTAATAGTAGTACATGCAGGAAGGAGTCGGTCTACTTGTCATGGACGTGATGCCTATATACATGATCATGCCTAGATATTCTCATAATTATTCGCTTTTCTATCAATTGCTCGACAGTAATTTGTTCACCCACCGTAATACTTATGTTATCTTGAGAGAAGCGACTAGTGAAACCTATGGCCCCGGGTCTATTCTCCATCATATTAATCTTCCGTAATACAAGCTATTTCTATTACCTTTTATTTTGCAATCTTTACTTTTAATCTTTATCATGAAAATACCAAAAATATTATTTTATCATCTCTATCAGATCTCACTCTCGTAAGTGACCGTGAAGGGATTGACAACCCCTTTATCACGTTGGTTGCGAGGTTCTTATTTGTTTGTGTAGGTATGAGGAACTTGCGTGTGGCCTCCTACTGGATTGATACCTTGGTTCTCAAAAACTGAGGGAAATACTTACGCTACTTTGCTGCATCACCCTTTCTCTTCAAGTGAAAACCAACGCAGTGCTCAAGAGGTAGCACGGCGACGCGTGGAGGCGCGACGGCGGTGACGGCTAGGGTTTAGGACCGTGCTGCGATAGATACCATGTAGAACGAGAAGAATAGGTTGTACAATCACAATGCATTGATCGGTGCACCATATATATATATGAGTACAGGGGGCACAACCTCGACTATACAGAGAAAACAGGAGGTGGGCCCAATACACAATATACACGTACACAATATACTCAACAGAACACATATCTACTGTATATCTAAATAGAAGCCCCCCATTACATGATTTCTGTTGACATGCAGGTCATCGACATCATCAATCAACATGCAACCTAATGGCACAGTATTATCAAGCATATAAGTAGTTTCATCATAAGTATCATGCAAAGCAGAAGTGATATCATAAATAACATGCGACATATCAGAATAAATATCAGGAGTGGGTGTCACAAGTTTACTCAAAATAGAAGGTGAATCAAGTGCAGAGCTAGATGGCAGTTCCTTACCTCCCCTCGTAGTTGAGAGGAAAATCTTGGTTCTTTCATCTTTTAAGTTCTTCATAATGATCAACAGATATAAATCCCAAGTGACTCAAAGAATAGAGCTATGCTCCCCGGCAACTGCGCCAGAAAATAGTCTTGATGTCGGGGGACTAATCCATGAACACCTATGGGACTGGCGGACCGAGTCCCTTTCGGTTCGGCAGGGGCGAGGGTCGCACGAAGAGCGGATCGAGGCGAAGCACACGAGTAGTTTACCCAGGTTCGGGCCGCACGGATGCGTAAAACCCTACTCTTGCTTTGTGGTTTGTATTGAGTTCTTGCTCGGGAGCGCGGAGTGCTACAGTACCCCTCAGCAGCTAACGAGACCGAGCGTGAGTGTTCTCCCCCCCTCTCTACGTTGCGCATGGGCCTCCTTTTATATGCTCAAGGGGTCACCGACAGGTGGCAACGTAGACAAGGGTAAAAATGGAAAGGTGCTGCGGTTGGTACAGCTACCTGCTACAGTGTATCATACCTAACCCTGACGGCAGGGGACAAGGGCATTAAATGCCCATCTGCGTCGCCTAAATAGTGCAAAAGGGACCGTCAGGGACGCCACCGCTTGCCACGATGGCGATCTTGTCAGCTCCGCTTGCCGCCGCGCACCGCAGGCTGCACAGCCTCCTGCCACGTACGCCTGGAAGGGTCCCAGAGCGACACGTTGGTGGATGTGCTGGAGCGCGGGCAGAGTGGTGGCTTGCCGCGGCAAGCGCCTTGCCGCGGTTGTTGTCTTGTCGCGCCCGGGAGCTTGTCGCTCACCGGGCCTTGCCGGGACGCGTGGCGCGTCGCGGCAAGCTCCTTGAGATGCCTTGGTTGGCCTTCCTGGCAAGCTCCTCTTGCCGAGGTCTTGAGGTGCCTTGGTTAGCCTTCCCGACAAGCTCCTCTTGCCGGGGTCTTGAGGTGCCTTGGTTTGGATACTTTGTCCTTGAATGGCTCCAAAGGAACCACGGAGGACCTTGGCGGTCACCCGGCAAGCCTTGCCGCGGGATGCTGCGACTGCCCGTGCACAAGTTCGGGATACTAGGGTACCCCTACACTAGTACACCGACAGGAGCCCCCGGGCCTGGGCCATACACGGTGCCGAGCGTTGTTGGTCCAGGCCCAAAACAGGGCACGGACACGCACGGCCTAAGTTACGCCGTATCTCTCCCCGTATCCACCGCGCCCTCCCCGAACGGCACGCGTCGAATGCGGCGTCGTGGGAGAGATCGTGGATGGTTTCTTTATTCGGAAATGCGGAAAGTCCGCCCCCTCCCTCTTTATAAGCAGGGGAAACAGGGGTAGTTCGCCCATTCGCCGGTTGCTGCTTCAATCTCGGAAATCTCCGCCGCTCCCTCATCTTCCCAAAGCCGAAAGAGAGCAGCGCTCCACCCCCATCGCCACCAGCACCACCAATGCCGTCGACCTCCTCCACCACTTCCGCCATGGCTCCAAAAGCCGACAAGGGGAAGGTTGTGAAGTCGACCGAGGCGCAGCGGCTTGCGGCGCTGCGAAAGGAGCGGGCAGTCTTCCCCCCCAAGCTCGCCGCGAGGGAGCTGAGGGAGAACTACTACCTCTTCTGGTCGACGGAGACGCGAGCGCATCCGCGCACGAAGGTACTTCCAGCCGCCGCTTGGAAGAGGGCTCCAAACGGATATCCTTTCTTCGCCTTGTTCTTCTACTGCGGGCTCTGCCCGCCCTTCTCTGAGTTCTTCTGCGATATTATGAACACCTACGGGTTCCACCTCCTTGATTTCACCCCCAATGCCGTTCTGACCATGGAAGTTTTCGCACATCTCTGCGAAAACTTCATCGGAGTCCATCCCAATGTAGCCCTTTTTCACCACTTCTTTATGCCCTGAGTAGAGAGAGGAGAGCCTTTATTCGGCGGAATCGCCTGGATCTCGAGGGCCGGCAAGAAGGAAACTTATCTGGAGGGAGAGTTCCGCGGCAAGTGGGAGGAATGGAGAGCAGACTGGTGCTGGATTGACGAGGAGAACCCGCAGCCGTTTACCACCCGGCGCCAAACCCCAGTAGCACGCGGCAGCGATTGGAGTGACGTGGCCCCGGAAGACGATAGGCTGAAGATTGCCGTCACCCGGATCCTACGCCTCAGGCTTGCCGGGCTCACTGTAGGCGCTGTTGGCGCAGATTTTCTTCGTCGCCGCATCGCCCCCCTGCAGGAACGGGGGAGACCCGCCTGGGAATTCAAGAATGCGGCGGACATCATGAGGCTGCGCCCGGGCCTCAACTTCAACTTCACTGTTCTGGAGCTTAACGCGATGCTCCAGGAGCTGTTCAAGTACGACCCCCAACACCCCGAAGTGTTCAGGTTGCCGGGGGCCGTCGTTCCGCTGTGCAACAACTCCGCGCTCGACCGCATCCGTGCAATGATGCCGCTGTGCGACTCGCATGGAATCGTCCCAACTTGGCAAGAGCCTGCGGACGACGTCGTGCAGCAATTCTTCGATGGCTTGGTAGAAGTGCCGATCCGCTCCGACGAGAAGGATAGCCTCACCCGCGACACCACCAATGCGGAGATGA
This sequence comes from Triticum urartu, assembly GCF_003073215.2. Taxonomy (NCBI): domain Eukaryota; kingdom Viridiplantae; phylum Streptophyta; class Magnoliopsida; order Poales; family Poaceae; genus Triticum; species Triticum urartu. Next base: position 490,217,680 of record NC_053025.1, on the reverse strand, counting down.
CACGCATCGCCACTAGGCTGGAAGAGGCGGCGGCAGCCGCAGCCGCGGGCGAATTTGGATTCACCGTGGAGGAGGCAGAGGCGGCAAGCCGTGCCGAGCGAGGGGAGCCCGCCGGCGAGAAAAAGCTTGCCGGGCATGACGTCGAGTCGAGCGAGACCGCCAAGGATACGAGCGGCTCGCTGGAAATCAACTCCTCTTCCTCCTCATCTTCAGGCAGCTCGCCGCAAGCAGAGCCTCCATCCCCACCAAGAAGGCGTCTCCGTAAGGCCGGTGACGTAGCGGAGCGGCAGGCGAGTCAATAGTCGCCGCGCCGCGTGACACGCTCCACCGCGGCAAGCACTGTTGCCGCGGGAGCACCTCACGCTGCGACGGCAACTGGAGCGGGGCCCTCCCGGACCACCGCTTCTACTCCTGCCGCTTCTCACGCCGCGGCGGTAGCCGGAGCGGGGTCGTCTCAGACCACCGCCACTGCTCCCGCCAAGCGGCCAAGGGAACCTACTCCTCCGCCTCCTCACACCGGTCGTGAGCCGGACTTCGACTTCTCCGCGTTCAGCTCCGACGAGGAAGAAGAAGAAGAGTAAGATTCCCTTGTTATACTTGTAGTTCTCCAATCCTTGCTGTTTTGTCTTGTATCTCATTTGCTTTACTCTGAACTTGTTCCTCTTTAGGACTCTGGCCCAGAGAGCAGCAAAGAGGGCCAAGGTCTCGGTGATTGTCATCGAGGACGAACCTACTGCGACAGCAGGGGGTGCGCCCGAGACAACCTTGCCGGACCCGGCAACTTTTCTCCAGAGCAGCCCCCAGCGTAAGTATATGGTTCGCTTTCCACTGTGAGGTGCGCATGGATACTCTGTCTCTGCTGATATCTAACTGCTGGTTTGTGTAGGAGCAGAGCAACCTCACCAGGAGCGCCCGGAGGCCGCCCCCTAAACGCCAAGGGAGAGTCCTCCGGCAAGGGAGGGTTATCCGGTAAGGGAGAGGTCTCCGGCAAGGGGGAGTTCTCCGGCAAGGGACAGCACCAGCGGCCCCCCGGCGGCGGAGATCACGACTGCAGAACCTGGGACAGGTAATCCTTTTGCTGCAAAACTCCCCTTGGGTTCTTCTTCTTTTGATCTTCTTCTTGTTGAATATTTGCTTGACTCTTCTCCCTTTTCCGGCCGTCAGACCCATCTGCTGCGGAGCAGATGGAGACCGAGGTTGCCGCCGACGACGCCGCTGCCACCGAGGGAGCAGCCGGTGCTGACGATCCCGCCGGCGCAAAGGCCGCCAAAGCTGCCGCCGCAGCAGCTGGCGAGGGGTCTGGTGATCGTACTGACGGCCCTGAGGCCGCAGGAGCGCCAGGCGCTACATCGACCGCTGACCCGTCTGCCGCAGCCGCAGCGCCAGGCTCCGAAGAGCCCCAGCCAGGCGTCTACTTGAAGGCCGGCGATGGCGTCTTCATCAACCTCCCCTGGGCGTCAAGCTCTAGGGCGCAGGTTGAGGGAGAGATCTTTGATGGGGAGGTGCTTGCCTCCGCTGGGCTGACGCTGGTTGACGCGCCGAGGAGCAGCAGCGAGCCTGAGGAGGAGCGGCTGTTGCGGAAGTTGTTGTCGCTCTACCGTGCGCGGCAAGCCAAGCTGGAATCCCGCGAGGCGCTTGTCGCGAAGGCGGGAGCAGACATCGAGAAGCGTGCGGAGGAGCTCCGGGGTCTCCACCAGGAAGCTCTCCGGTCCCTGGCGGAGGAGCGGGAGCAACTTGCCGAAGAGCAGAAGGCCTTCTTCCTTGAGAGGGCCGAAGTTGAAGAGCAACGGTGGCTTGCCGCTGAGAAGCTGTTTGCGCAGTTAGGTGAGCTGGCGCAGCAGAAGGTCAACCTTAACGCCCACGAGGAGGAACTTGCCGTGCGCGAGGAAAAACTTGGCGGAGCCCTTAAGCAAGCAGAGGATGCTGCCACAGTTGCTGAGGCCGCCAAGAAGGAGCTGGAGACGAAGGTGGCGCAGCTGGAGGCCGATCTCGCCGAGAAGGGCAAAGAGCTTAGCGCTGCCAAGGACTCCAACGCAGATCTTGAGTTGAAGCTGACCACTTTGACCAAGACTCTGGATGGTGCCAAGGAGCAGGAGGTGGCCTTAAAGGAGGAGATCAAGGCCGATAAGGCGCTGCTGGAGAGTGCTGCCACTGCCCAGAATGCCTTTAGGGAGAATGTGGAGCACTGGACGGAGGGTCTCGTGAATGTTGCCGCCGACATTGACAGGGAGCTGGCGCAGCTGGGGATGGAGGACCTCGGGTATCCCTCCGATGAGAACCTCCAACCCAGCGCCAAGCTCATCTTGTTCTTCAAAGGCATGGCGACGGCCCTCCAGCGACTCCAGGAGAGGATCCCAAAGCAGCTGGCCGACGAGTCGCGCAAGATCTGCGCGGGAGCTCTTCAAAAGGTGTTGGTGAAGGTGGCCTTCCGCAACCCGGGCCTCAACCTCACCAACGTCCTCAAGACCTTGCCGCCGGATGCTGATCTGGAGGCGCTCAAGACCCTTGTCGCACCCATTGTGGACAAGGTGAGCGGGATCAAGAGGATTGAAGGCGATCGCATAGACTAGGCCGCCCGTTTCTTCTTTTCTTGTCGCTGCTGGTCATGTTATAAGAACAATCTGTTAGAGCCGCGACAAGCTACTTTGTAATATAACTCTATTCTGGGTAATGATTGCAATGTTATTCCCTTTACTTGATTCCTCCCTTTGTATGTCTTTTTACCCTACGCTTTTAGGGAACTTGCCGGTGCAGGCACCCGAGCCGCGAGCGCTGAGTGCGGGACGTCAGCAGCCTGCTGGCGGTGCCGCTACCGACAAGAAACCTTGTCGCAACTAGTTGCAGCTCACTTAAGTTGTTGAGCGGACTCGAAACAAAGTAAGGGCGCAACTAGCTACGACTTGGTTCCTCCGCGCACAGGTTTTCCATACAAAGTGCGGTCGTTCAAGGGAGATAACTTAAAAATTTAAAAAATCTGATTGCTCAAACTTTGGCAACTTAGATTTTCTGTTGTTTGCTTCCTGGCAAGGCGAAACTTTCTAGAACGACGCCTGGTCCATACCATTATCTTCTCCTTTCCCCCCCAGCAAACTTGTGGGCGAGGGAACCTTCCTTTCCTTGAGAGAAAAAAAAGAAAGAAGAGAAAATAAAGATATGGAGCCTTACGGCTCGTTGTTGCTTACCGGGGAGTAGGTGCTGCACAAAGTGTCAGATAACACATGCAAAAAATAGAAAGCATGAAATTGACAAGATGTGCGGAGCACATGAGCTTTACTTATGCACGGGGTCTGCGCCCGGCTTTGTACAAAGGATTACATGCAACAGCGGCAAGACTTGTACAAAAGGTGGTTGCCGGAACAGGTTCCGGCAACTGCGCCTTACGGGTAAAACTTACGAAGATGCTCAATGTTCCAGGAATTGCTCACCGGAATGCTATCTTCGGTCTCAAGGCGGACAGCGCCAGGCCTAGTGACTCGTTTCACCCGGTAAGGGCCTTCCCACTTCGGCGTTAACTTGTTGGAATTCTTGGTGGACTGAACACGCCGAAGAACAAGGTCGCCTTCCTCGAGACTTCTGGCGTTAACTTTGCGGCTATGGTAGCGGCGCAAAGCTTGCTGGTAGCGAGCAGCTCGTACAGCAGCCCGAAGAAGGTCTTCCTCAAGGAGCAGCGCGTCATCTTGTCGCAGCTGCTCTTGCTCAAGCTCATCATAAGCGAGCACTTGAGGTGATCCGTATACGAGTTCCGTGGGGAGAACTGCCTCTGCTCCATAGACTAGAGCGAAAGGTGTCTGGCCAGTGGCTCGATTTGGCGTCGTCCTGATCGACCAAAGAACCACCGGCAGCTCCTCGATCCAGTTTTTTCCTCACTTGTGCAGCCTGTCGAAAGTCCTGGTCTTGAGCCCGCACAGCACTTCAGCATTTGCCCTCTCCGCTTGACCGTTGCTTCTCGGGTGAGCAACAGAAGCGAAGCAGACCTTGGCGCCAAGATCTTGGACGTACTGCATGAAGGTGCGGCTCATGAATTGTGTACCGTTGTCGGTGATTATCCTGTTAGGGATCCCGAAACGGTAAACAATCGACCTGAAGAACTTGACTGCTGACTGTGCTATCACCTTCCTCACTGCTTCCACTTCCGGCCACTTTGTGAACTTGTCGATTGCAACGTACAAGTACTCAAAGCCCCCGATTGCTCGGGGAAAGGGCCGAGGATGTCGAGCCCCCAGACCGAAAATGGCCAGGATAAAGGGATCGTCTGGAGAGCTTGAGCTGGTTGATGTATCTTCTTGGAATGGAACTGGCACGCTTCACACTTGGTTACTTGTGCAGTTGCATCCTGGAGGGCTGTCGGCCAAAAGAAACCTTGCCGGAATGCTTTGTCGGCAAGTGCTCTTGCGCCAATATGGTGACCACATATGCCTCCATGTATCTCTGCCAACGGCTTTTGTCCGTCTTCCCGGTGAATACACTTCAATTTCACACCGTTGAGTCTTCTTCTGTATAGTGTGTTGTCGACAAACTGGTACATACTTGACTGCTGGGATACTCTTTCCGCTTCTTCTTGCTCTTCGGGAAGTTCTCCTGTCTGAAGGAAACGGACAATCTGCTGTGCCCATGCTGGAGCTTGTGGCTCGACAACAAGGACTAAAGGCAAATCTGTTGCTGCGGGAACATCCGCTTCTACGGCTAGAACCTGCGGCCCTGCCGGAGCTTGACGTTCCCCGGCAAGATTGCCGGAGCAAAACTTGTCGGGAGCTTCTACTTCAACGGAACAAACCCTAGGGCTTGCCGGAGCATATTGCTCCTCAGTGCTCTTGGCGTTGATCTTGGGGACCTTCTTGGCGGCGGCTTCGGGAAGCTCTGCCGGAAAATAGTCACCAGAAATCAACTTCCTCTTCTTGCTCTGTCCAGTTGATGGTGTTACAGACGGTTGAGTCAGCTTGAGCACAAAGATCCCTGGTTCCACAGGTAACTTAAGTGCAGCGCACTTTCACAGGCCATCGGCGATGGCGTTCTGAGCTCTTGGAACATGCTCCATCTGTAGGCCGTCAAAGTGCTCTTCTAGCTTTCTCACTTCGTCAACGTAGGCTTCCATCAATGGACTCTGATAGCTCTTATTCACTTGGTGGACGACAAGCTGCGAGTCACCCCTGACAATGAGCTTCTTGATCCCAAGGTCTGCTGCGATCCTGAGACCGGCAAGCAAGCCTTCATACTCTGCAGTATTGTTTGTTGCTTGCTCCTTGGGAAAGTGCATCTGGACTACGTACTTGAGGTGCTCTCCGGTGGGTGCGACAAGCAGCACGCCAGCGCCGGCGCCTTGCAGCGAAAAGGCACCATCAAAGTACATCAGCCACTCTTTGCTTGCTTCCTTGACGGGGATGCTTGTTTCTAGAATTTCTTCATCTGATGTTGGCGTCCATTCTGCTATGAATTCTGCCAATGCTCTGCTTTGGATAGTTGAAGTACTCTCAAACTTGAGGCCAAAGCTTGACAGTTCCAGCGCCCACTCAACAATCCTGCCTGTCGCTTCTGGATTCTGTAGTATCCTCTTCAGCGGAAAGCGAGTGACAACTGTGATCTCGTGTGCTTGGAAGTAATGGCGCAGCTTTCTCGAGGCCATGAGAAGGCCGAAAAGCAATTTCTGCACGCCAGAGTACCTTGACCTAGCCCCCTGCAGAAGGGAACTGACAAAGTAAACTGGGCGCTGCACCATTTTCTTCTGCGCAGATCCATCCTTGTCGGGACCAGAGCTTGTCGGGGAAGCCCCCTGCTTGTCGCTGGATGTGCCGGCCGTGGTTGGTCGCTCGTCATCTGCCTCCCTCTCTGCTACTAACGCAGCACTAACCACTTGATTGGTTGCTGCTATATACAGCAGCAACTTCTCTTGTGGTTTAGGTGCGACAAGTATTGGAGGGGAGGACAGGTATCTCTTCAAGTCTTGCAGCGCAGCCTCCGCTTTCGGAGTCCATTTCACTGGACCTGCCTTTTTCAATAATTTGAAAAATGGCAGGGCGTGCTCAGCAGACCTAGAGATAAACCTGCTGAGAGCAGCCACGCAACCGGCAAGTCTTTGTACATCCTTGATGCGCTTTGGTGCTTCAATCTGCTCAATGGCCTTGATCTTGTCGGGATTGGCTTCAATTCCCCGCTGAGACACGCAGAACCCGAGAAGCTTGCCGGAGGGGACTCCAAACACACACTTCTCGGGGTTGAGCTTGAGGCTGATCTTGCGCAGATTTGCAAAGGTCTCGTCTAAATCTTGGATCAGAGTTGCCTTGTCCTTGCTCTTGACCACTATGTCATCCATGTAGGCTTCCACATTTCTGTGTATTTGTGGCTCAAGAGCGACATGGACTACTCTTGCAAATGTTGAACCAGCATTTTTTAAACCGAAAGGCATCCGTATGAAACAGTACGTGCCACATGGAGTGATGAATGCGGTCTTCTCCTCATCCTCTTCTGCCATGAAGATCTGATGGTATCCTGAGTACGCGTCAAGAAATGAAAGCAAGTCACATCCGGCCATGGAGTCAACAATCTGGTCAATGCGCGGCAAAGGAAATGGTTCTTTGGGACAAGCTTTGTTAACATCGGTAAAGTCTATACAAAGTCTCCATTTTCCGTTCGCCTTGCACACGACTACAGGATTGGCCAACCACATAGGATGGAGCACTCCTCTGACAAGGCCTGCTGCTTCCAACTTCTTGATCTCTTCTGCAATGAATTCTTGGCGCTCCACTGCTTGCTTCCTGACCTTCTGCTTGACAGGCCGCGCATGAGGACAAACGGCAAGGTGGTGCTCAATTACTTTCCTGGGAACACCGGGGATGTCAGACGGTTGCCATGCAAACACGTCGACATTCGCCCATAGGAAAGCAATGAGCGCGCTTTCCTATTTAGGGTCGAGAGTGGCACTGATGGTGAAGGTACCACCAGTGCCGTCCTCCTTGGCGGACACCTTCTTGGTCTCTGGCGGAGCTGCCATTGTCTTCTTACACTTGCCGGTGGAGCTCGATGGTGCGTCCTCGACGGCGGCGCAGCACTCCGAAGAGGTGCGCTTGCCGGAGTGGGCATCAGAACTCTTGCCGGACTTGGTCTTCTTCTTCCCCCCGGGAGCTTCAACGGCAAGTGACTTGCGGTCTGTTGCGGCTGCCGCTTCCCGGTAGATCTTGTCGGCGCAGATAAGAGCATCCTTCTTGTCACCGGGGACAGAGATGACGCTTATCGGGCCTGGCATCTTCAGCATGTTGTATGCGTAGTGAGAGGCTGCCATGAACTTGGCGAGTGCTGGACGGCCAAGTATCCCATTGTAAGGCAATGGAATATCGGCAACGTCAAAAGTGACCCTCTCAGTCCTGAAGTTCAGCTCGCTGCCAAATGTTATTGGCAACGTTACCTTCCCCTTTGGCTTGATCCTTCCCGGGTTGATTCCTTGGAATGTGCCGGTCTCTTCAAGCTCGCTGTCAGGGATCTGGAGTTTCTGGAGTACAGCGGAGGAGATCAGGTTCAAGCCGGCCCCGCCGTCAACTAGCATCTTAGTGACCTTGAGGTTGCGGATAGTTGGTGAAACCAACATCGGCAAGCACCCGACCGCAGTTGTGCGATCAGGGTGGTCCTCAATGTCAAAGATGATAGGCATGCTGGACCATTTCAGAAGCTTGCGTGACTCGACAGGTGGTTCCACCGCATTGACTTCCCGCACCCACTGCTTGAGTTGGCGGTGCGAAGTATGCAGAGAAGCACCGCCGTCAACACACAAGACCTCTGTGGCTTTCTGGAATTCCTGCTCACTGGTCTCGACATCATCCATGTCTTCGTCGTTGTCATCATCTTCATCCTTGTCGCGGCCGCGGGGAGGTCTGTCCCCTTTCCGCTGCTTGGCCTTGCCGCGGCGTCCTCCCCGGCCGGCGCGCTTCTTGCCGGATTCTCCAGCGCCTCCTTGGGCCCTCTCCTTGTCGCGTCGCTCGTATTCAGCCTTTTGCTGCTGGACAAGCTGCTCGACCTTCTTGCAGCTCTGGAGGTCATGGCCCTTGGTGCGGTGAATCTTGCAGTACTGCTTGTCGGTGTCGTCCTGCTTGTCGGCGACCGCCACAGCCTGACAGTTGGTGCATGCGGCAATCTCCTTGCCGGAGCTACCAACTTTGGCTTTCTTGGCGCCACCTTCGTTGCCGGACTGCTCAACGACTAACACATCTTTGCCTTTCTTCTTCCTGTTGTTCCGTCGCCGGCTTTTCTTTGTCGGGGTAACATCCTCGCTGTCAGATCCTCCTGCTCCTGTATTCTCTCCGGGGAGTTTCCTCCCCTCCTCAGCACGTGCACACTTGTCGGCCAGGGCATACAGCTCACTGACGTCTCTGATCTTGCACATCGCCATCTCCTCCCGCATCCTGCGGTTACGCACGTTCTGATGGAACGCGCTGATGACCGCGGCAGGGTGGACATCTGGGATGTTGTGCTGTACACGGCTGAATCTCTGAATGTACTTGCGCAGGGGCTCTCCTTCCTTCTGGGCGAGCAGATGAAGGTCACTCTCTTGGCCATGAGGTTTGTGGCCGCCTGTAAAGGCGCCGACAAACTGATGGCATAGGTCTGCCCAGGAGGATATGGAGTTGTCCGGCAAGTGCATGAGCCAGGACCTGACGTTGGGCTTGAGCACCAGCGGGAAGTAGTTGGCAAGGATCTTGTCGTCCCGTCCCCCGGCAGCATGCACCGCGATGGTGTAGATGCTGAGGAACTCCGACGGATGCGACTTGCCGTCGTACTTCTCTGGTACGTCTGGCTTGAAATTCTTCGTGTTGGGCCACTGGACTTGCCGCAGCTCACGGGTAAACGCAGGGCAACCTACCGCGTACGGCAAGTCGCCTGGTTCCCCTGGCGCATGCATGTCGACAGAGGGCCCAGCGCGCTGGTCCGATTGACGTCGCGCTTCTCTTCGGCGCTCGATGCGAGTACGAGCGTCTTCTTGCTGTCGTTCGTGAAGAACTTGGCACTGGTCGCGACGAGCTCGTGGATCTGATGACGCGGTGGAGTCGCTGTCGAGGTGGATCCGGCGAGTCGGTGATCTTGGCCTTCGGGGCGGAGAGTGCACAATGGTTGCACCCCCACCGGTCTTGTCGCCACCGGCTCGTGCCTGGCTGACTTGCCGCTGCTGCGACGTGCTCGGCTGCCGTTGAGCGTCGCCATTGGCGAAGCCGATGAGATTCTGAATGGTGGCCCTCCAGTCGTCGATCTTGTCTGCCGTTGGAGGGTAGTCCAGGAGCAGTTGAGCTCGCGCCAAAGCTTCTGCTGGAGTGGCGGGTGACGGTGGCGAACGGTGCGAGGAGCGGGATATGCTTGGACTTCTAACTATGTTAGAAGGAGCAGTATCCCGTCCAGGCGACCGTGCCTCGATCGTGCTAGCATGTTGGCGTGCATGCTGGTCTTGAGCACTCTGAGATCCGCCAGCTCGATCTTGGTCCAACAAACGCATGGTACCGTGAGTACCGTGACGCTGCCGGTCCCGTGCCTCCTGAGATGGGCGCGGTGCATGCACGGACGCCGAGGTCTTGTAGTGCGCCCGGTCGTTGTGGGAGCCGGCTACGCCGCCGATGGGCAGCGCAGCCTTGTCCTTGGACCTGGCAGCACCGTGAGCTCCCTCGTCGACGCCCGTTCTTCCGCCGGCGTCTGCCCCATCAGCCATTTGCTCCGGCGGTGGTGGGTTCGGCACGGACGGAGCAGCCGTCTCCGAAGCTTTCTTCTTCGGCAGCATGTCGATGAAGATGATGAAGGTCTAGCTCGCGTGAACGCCGGATCTGGTTCACACAACCTTGACGCCCCCTACCTGGCGTGCCAAAGATGTCGGGGGACTAATCCACGAACACCTATGGGACTGGCGGACCGAGTCCCTTTTGGTTCGGCAGGGGCGAGGGTCGCACGAAGAGCGGATCGAGGTGAAGCACACGAGCAGTTTACCCAGGTTCGGGCCGCACGGATGCGTAAAACCCTACTCCTGGTTTGTGGTTTGTATTGAGTTCTTGCTTGGGAGCGCGGAGTGCTACAGTACCTCTCAGCAGCTAACGAGACCGAGCGTGAGTGTTCTCCCCCCCTCTCTACGTTGCGCATGGGCCTCCTTTTATATGCTCAAGGGGTCACAGACAGGTGGCAACGTAGACAAGGGTAAAAATGGAAAGGTGCTGCGGTTGGTACAGCTACCTGCTACAGTGTATCATACCTAACCCTGACGGCAGGGGACAAGGGCATTAAATGCCCATCTGCGTCGCCTAAATAGTGCAAAAGGGACCGTCAGGGACGCCACCGCTTGCCACGATGGCGATCTTGTCAGCTCCGCTTGCCGCCGCGCACCGCAGGCTGCACAGCCTCCTGCCACGTACGCCTGGAAGGGTCCCAGAGCGACACGTTGGTGGATGTGCTGGAGCGCGGGCAGAGTGGTGGCTTGCCGCGGCAAGCGCCTTGCCGCGGTTGTTGTCTTGTCGCGCCTGGGAGCTTGTCGCTCACCGGGCCTTGCCGGGACGCGTGGCGCGTCGCGGCAAGCTCCTTGAGATGCCTTGGTTGGCCTTCCCGGCAAGCTCCTCTTGCCGGGGTCTTGAGGTGCCTTGGTTGGCCTTCCCAACAAGCTCCTCTTGCCGGGGTCTTGAGGTGCCTTGGTTTGGATACTTTGTCCTTGAATGGCTCCAAAGGAACCACGGAGGACCTTGGCGGTCACCCGGCAACCCTTGCCGCGGGATGTTGCGACTGCCCAAGCACAAGTTCGGGATACTAGGGTACCCCTACACTAGTACACCGACACTTGATAACCCACAAGTATAGGGGATCGCAACTGTTTTCGAGGGTAGAGTATTCAACCGAAATTTATTGATTCGACACAAGGGGAGCCAAAGAATATTCTCAAGTATTAACAGTTGAGTTTTCAATTCAATCGCACCTGAAAGACTTAATATCTGTAGCAAAGTAATATGGAAGTAACGGTAATGGTGGCAAAAGTAACAGTATTGGTTTTGTAGTGATTGTGACAGTGGCAACGGAAAAGTAACTAAGCAAAGATCAATATCTGAAAAGCTCGTAGGCAATGGATCAGTGATGGATAATTATTTCGGATGCGATTCCTCATGCAACAGTTATAACATAGGGTGACACAGAACTAGCTCCAGTTCATCAATGTAGTAGGCATGTATTCTGAATATAGTCATACGTGCTTATGGAAAAGAACTTGCATGACATCTTTTGTCCAACCCTCCCGTGGCAGCGGGGTCCTATTGGAAACTAAGAGATATTAAGGCCTCCTTTTAATAGAGTACCGGAACAAAGCATTAACACTTAGTGAATACATGAACTCCTCAAACTATAGTCATCACTGGGAGTGGTCCCGATTATTGTCACTTCGGGGTTACCAGATCATAACACATAGTAGGTGACTATCACTATAAAAAAATACACTTTCGTGATGATACGTGTTTGTCATAGTAGGTCGCGTTTTTTGTCATGCATGTACATCCATGACAAATTTATGACAGAATCAAGATAGTCATACATGTGCTGTCGTAGAAGTGTTCCATGACATTACCAAAATTATCATCACGGAAGTGTCCACTTCCATGACGATAAATCGCGCGTCACAGAAGTGCTTTCGTCAAGGGTGACCAACACGTGGCATCCACCATAACGGAACGCCGTTAAGCTATCAGGCCGGGTTTTGGATCCGATAACCCGTTAACAGCCCCGGCCAATGGGGATTTTCCATGTGTAAAATCATCATTGGCTGGAGGAGACACATGTCAGGTCCGCGTTGGCACAGGTGTCACTCATCCAATGGACGAGACGCGCCTATGATATGTTGACACGTGGACCGGCCCATCAAGTTTAAATGGGCCGGCCCAACTGAAGGCCCACAAGATTTTGCAGACCATAATGGGCCAGCCCAGCTAAAGGCCCACGAGATTTTGCGGACCATAATGGGCTGGCCCAGCTAAAGGCCCACAAGATTTTGTGGGCCATAATGGGTTGGCCCAGGTAAAGGCCCACAAGATTTTTGTGTGCCATAATCGGCCGACCCATGTAAAGGCCCACAAGATTCTTGCGGATCATAATGGGTCGGCCCAGTTAAAGGCCCACGAGATTTCGCCGACATTAATGGGCCGGCCCAGCTATAGGCCCACAAGATTTTGAGGACCCTAGTAGGCCGGCCTATTAACTGGCTACCATGTTTTGGCCAAATGTCGGCCCATATTTGATCCGGTCCATTAATGGCCTGCCACGCTCCGGGCCTAATAGTGCCCCATATGAGATCCGGCCCGTTAAAAGCCTACCACGTTCTGGGCCAAATTACGGCCCAGATCAGGTCTGGCCCTTTAAGAGGCTTTGGGCTCCATTATGGCCCATATCAGATTCGGCCCGTCAACTGGACACTATGCTTTTGGGCCCACTTGCTAAAGCGCCACTTAGTAATTCGGCCTGATATTAGTTTTGGCCTGTTAAGGGCCCGTTTAACATTTCAGCCCTATATTAATTTCGGCCTGTTAAAAGCCCATCATATAGTTGGGCCTAACTATGGCCCGGTTTGCATACGGCCTGCTCGCAGCCGATATCTGATTGGGCCAAACAAGGACCGAGACAATTTTGGCCTGTTAAAATCCCGTGATTTGATTTGCACAATAATGGGCTGGGGTTCATTTCGGGCTGCTGCCGGCCCGTGAGCTGTTCGGCACGTTTCAGGCCCAACCTACATCTTGATTGCATGACAGCCCGATTATGTACCGTAATTTTACGGTTTGGCCGGTTTACTGCGAAGACAGGATATATATACAGTAAAATAACTGCAGCATCGTGAATAAGAAAAAACCTAGACTATACAATAAAGAAATTACGACATATTACATCCACTGGGCATCAAAGTTTGCCACTATGATAATAAAGCACAAGCAGACAGCAGATTACATACACTGGGCATCAAAGATCGCCGCCAGTGCAAATAAACACGCCGACAAAATAATATACAAAACCGATAGCACTTCAATAGAGTTCAAGAAAGGTTAGCCATGCTGGGGAGCTGCAGCGCAAGCAACTGAGCAAGATGATGAGACTGCGCTTGTTCAACACTTATATCTTGCTCACTCTGAAAGATAAACAAGCAGACAGATGACAGGTTTTGCACATAAAAGTATCAGTGCTGACAATTCATCACATTTCTTACTGACGAATAAGGTGACACAGTTTAAAACTGCATTAACACAATATGGTATTGTTTAGGTCAAGACATGGCAGGAAATGACATTGTGAAGGAGTTGGCAGCTTCACGACACCATTGGATTACAGATCAAGAACTCATAAGTATCAATGGTTAGTGTGCTATCAATTTATACCATTTCAGATTGGCAAATAAAGAGACGGTTTAAAGAATAGTATAATGATATGACATTGTTCATAGTTAAGACATTGTAGAATATGACATTGTGCTGTAGTGGGTAGGTTCACCACACCACTCGATTACGGATGAAGAACAGAAGCATACATGCAGTGCAAAAGAAGATCACTTGCTCTGTATAGTTTAATTTACACGGTATGAAGAAGGAACTTGGTTGTAAAACTGAAAACTTAAATTGAGAAAGGACAAACTTTTGTTTATGAACTACATAATAAACTTTAAACAAGCAATTTGATGCAAACACCAAAAATAAACAGCTGTTGCAGTCATGCCTAACCAAATATATACAACAAAGTTTGAAGGCTTGAGATGTACAAACTTACATTATTGGTGAAGACAGGCTCTATAAAGGCCTTGTCCATGCTGATGGGGGGGCAATTTAAGAAGTTTACCACAGAATCTTCTTCAAAAGCATTGCCTTTATTCTACATTTTGTTAAGAGTAAATATAGATGTGATAATATACGAAAAAATGGAGAATATTTAAGATAAGATGAAGAGTGATGCTACATAACCAAGTAGCTATAAATGAAAGTGCAGCGATACAGGCAAAAGGTACAGCCAAGAGCAATGCACAACTAAACTTCTTTAGTACCAACCTTATGGTAAGAGTAAATATAGATCTGATGTGTAGAAAATGGAGGGCAAAGGAAAATAAGCTGCAGAGTGATGGTACATGAACAACTACCTGTCATTATAAGTACACTGATAAAGGACAGCATTTACTTACAAGAACAATGCAGAGCTAAAAAAACATTTGCATTGGATATATTCTACACTAATGTAACCATTCATACAGATCAGATAATTTGGAGCGAACAATTGATAAGCAAGCTATCATGCATACTGCTGTCACATAATGAACCAAGTATGTATGCAACTACAGTGATATAGGACAACATGTACTAACAAGAGCAAAGCAGCGGGCAGCATATTTGTGATATCCTGTCGTTCTTGTCAAACCGGAATTCTTCTTCGAGCAGATTTCCTGCAAAAAGATCTGTAAGGCACATGCGGAAAAGTAGAAGTTCAAATTGTCATGTGATTTCATAGACAGTACCTCATCCTGGGAACGAGACCAGTGCATAACAAGGTTTTTCCATTCAATGTCTTCTAAATTTAGCACAGGAGACTTCACCGAAAATCCGTTTATAGACTTGCTATCAAAGTGTGATTTCCTCAGGTAACACCGATACTGCTGCAATGCTTCCTTGAAAAGCACAAGCAAGCTTTGCTCGTCATGACTATCCAGATTGACCCTGGCCTAGTTACAACAATGTAATGTAAATCATTGATATGTTCAATCAGCAGAAAACAGGAAAATAATAACCATGAATAATAGCACTTACACGTAAGTTGGACAGGAAGATGTGAAAATGGTGTTTGTCTTCACAATAATCTTCCCATGATGGGAATATATGCACGTAGTCCCTAACAACATTGAAAGCATTGTCTTTTAAACTAGGAATAAATGGAATGGGGTTCCAATCTACAGGAATTGGCTATCTCTGCAGTTGGGATAGGTCTTCAGCCGATGGACTTGCTGTACTTTTTGCTGGAGTGGGATTTTTCTGTGGTACAGCTGGTGCTATGGAAAATGAAATAGGTATACCTTTTGCTGGAGTGCAGTTCCTGTGTGGTGGGGCTAGTGGTGTGGCCAGTGAAGTATGGGTACAGTCTGCTGGAGTCAGTCCTACGTTTTGTGTCACTGGTTGTACAACCAATATAAGTGGGGTGATGTCTGATTTCTCCGGCACCACCACGTTTTTCAAGGACTTTGCTGGTGCTCCTTCAGGTTCGGTAATCACCCTCTTCCTTTTCTATGTCTAATGCACAAGAACATCATTTGAGTGGAAAAATATGGTATGATGATAGATGGAATATGTATTGATAATGGATGGGCATGACATCTCGACATATATGATGAGTAAACTAAGCATATGGTGGTGCAACAAAGTAGAAGAAATGCAAGACAACATATGCAAGATACCCGCAATCAATAAAACATTGCCAAATTAGAACAGGCACCTTGATGGGTGAACAGGACAGGCCATCTGCCTTTGACTCCTCGAGGTTAGAATAGTCATTAGGATCATATTCTGAACAAGAATCAACAGGTGGGGAGCGTATGAGTTTCATTGCATCCAGAATGGCACTCAATGCCTTGGTGCCAATTTTGTAAGTCATTGCAGTGTTTAGCTTCAAGAGTGGACTGCTGCTAGTGCGACACAAAGCAGCTACACAGATCATAGTGTAGATATAACAGGAAAACCTTAAGCATCAGAGTAAAATCAGCAAAGTGGAACTTGCTGGAATATATGTGCTAGTATTGCCGGTACGGCTAGAAAGGCTTTGTATACTAGCTCTCTTCAAGTGAAGGTGCGGTACTGTTAATATCAGTGTAACTCTCAAAGGCGACACAGCTCCCCATATTTCCTTGCTATTCTTATAGGATTCAAGTGGGCAGGACACTACAAATTCTATTCCTATGTTTACAAGATCCTATGAATCAAAGAGGCTCAAAGTGTCCATCACAACCGGCCGTATAGACCTCTACACAGCAAATGTCCCTGCTCATCTTCAGTACAAGGAACATACTGTACTACTGTCATACTCCCTCCGTTCCAAAATATAAGTCTTGGTAGAGATTTCCACTATGGATCACATACAGATGTATCTAGATACATTTTAGAGTGTAGATTCACTCATTTTGCTCCATATGTAGTCCAGGGTGGAATCTATACAAAGACTTGTATTTAGGAACGGAGAGAGTACATATTAAAGAAGAACGGAAGAGGAACATGGTAAAGAAGAGCAAGCAGATTTTGGATAATAAAATGTTGGTTGCGCAGTGCCCACACATGATGAACTAGAGCGCATTAAGAATGCAACTCCCAGCTGTCTCTCGACCATTTCAGGCGGTTGGATGAAGATCCTACGTCTCCTAACCCTTCTTCTTCCTCGTCTCTGATTCTTCCCATACAGAACACCGCACGGGCCGCCGGCCGGACCACCGACCCCCACCGCCTATGTTCCTCCGCCACCCCCACCCTCCACCCCCGCCCCAACCCCCACCCGTGTCGAGTTTTCTTCGTTCGGCGAGGCCCCACAACCACCCGAGCCCCTTCGATCGCACCGGCGAACTCCGGCGAGCTCTGAAAAATCGACTGACGCAATTTTGAAATTTAGTCTACTGTGATTTAACTAGTGTGGAATATAAAAGGGGAAAACCATAAGCATTGGGAGTATAGTGTTGAGCGTGCCATGGCAGATCTGAAGGTGCAAACCGGACAAAGGCAACTTCGCAACCAAGACAAGAAATCAGAGTAAAGCAGTGGCGATCTATTTTCTTGCTGTGATAAATAAGTTGAGCAGATACGAAAGAGTACCGCCTCTGGTGCGGCGCCGTGTACGCATCTGCTGAGAATTTGATGGTGTTGCGGTAGCGATGGCTGTCGGCGGCGTGGAAGAAGATCTAGGAGGGTAGATGGTGGCGGCGGGGTGCGGTGGACGAGACGGTCGTAGGAGCGGCGCCGGCAAGGTGGACGACGGCGGGGATGAAGCGAGAGGACGGGATGCAAGGATCCCGGTCCAAAGCCGTGGATGAGAGAGGTCGATCTCTTGTAATGGACGGTGGCGTCGGGGTATCAGCTCCAGCATGGTGGAGGAGGACGGTGGTGGATGGGGTGGCGGACGGCAGCGGACGGGGGAGGATGGGGTGGAGAGGGTGTTTTGGCGCCCACGGAGTATGAATGGGGAAAATGGAGGTAGAGAGGAAGGGGGAACCATGTATTTAGGGCGCGCTTGTCTCAAATGCGAGGAAATTTACAAACTTAGCCCCCATTTCAAATTTCTACTACATCACAGCAACATTAGTCGGTTGGGGATAGGAGGGTAATCTCGCATACACTAAATATTTGCCGACGAGAGTTTGTTTTTGGCACCCACCGTGTATGAATATGAATCGGGGAGGGAGTCGATTTTGGCCGAGGACACACTATGTTTTGGCGCCCACCGTGTATGAATACGGGTGAGAGGCGGTTACGTCACATTTGGGTGAAATTACAAACCTACCCTTATCGAAACCTATAGAAATCCAGCAGATAGGCTTTGCATGGCAGGGATAGGCAGTAGTGATTTCCATCTCGCTGATTTTGGTTTCGGGCGGTTACTATGACTTTCCCCGCTTCGTTCAAATTTTGCAGAGTGCACGTTTACCGTGCCAACTCAATTCGAATCCTGTTTGTATTCTATTTTTTTCGGGCGGGATCCATTTTCAATTGGAATTACATTCTATATACATCATTTTTTATATATACTTTCAAAAGCACAACACCATTTATACATAAATATGGTTTACAAATGGCATGATCTCAGATTCACAAGGTTGTATCCATCAATTTGGATTTTCAAATATTTGAAACCACTTTATGCTGAAATCCAATGTATGCATTCCTCACTAACTGTCTCCAATTAATGTGTGTTTCATGCGGGTTTTTTTTACTTCTCAAACATGTATAATGTGTTTCACACACGCAACATATAGTGTAATCCCGTTTAGACATTAATTGCATATAAACCATGCATTGTTTGTAATTGAAGAATCTATGGATCACCAATATTGATAAACTATATAACATTACACGTGTGCCCAAATTCAAATGAATATGCATGTTTGATACACCAATTTGCGTTATGCTATTATCGATGTCGTGATCTCCAGTTTAAATATTTGAATCCCCTTTAATCCAGATATTCATCTCATATAGCTATCACTCATGCTTATATAGGACTATCTCTCTGGACCTATACGCGTTCATCGTCTCGCAAGTATCTCTTGTGCTACATGTATGTCGACAATGATCTTTTATCTTCGTAACACACTGACAATACTCTCTCCCTCGACCTTCATCACTCTATCTCTCTCTAAGTATATCTCGCTCCCTGCTATGTGTCTCTAACTATGATTCTCCATGTGGAATCTCTTTCTCTCACACAAACACAAAACTTTGTCTCCCGGGGTCTCATTTCTCTCTATTATTCCCATGTGTGCCACTCGCACACCCCTCATACAGAGATGTCTTTTGCTCCTTAGATATGAGAACCTATGACTCTTCCTCTTCAATATCTCTTTCTCACACACAAACACAAACTCTGCCTCCCAGGGTCTCATATTTCTCCATTGTTCTCTTGTATGTCGCTCACACACACCCTCTCTCCCTAGAGATATCTTGCGTTCCCTCGTATGTCTCTCTAGCTATCACTCTCGTTGTGAAATATCTTTCTCTCTCGCAGACACAAAACTCCGTCTCTCTGGATCTCATTTCTCTCTCATATCTGTTTGTATGTGACTCACATGCACCCTCTCTCTATCTCTCTCACACCCACACACATAACCCAGCCTTCTGATCCACTCGACTCCTATCTCTAACGCACACTAGCTAGCATCTTTATCTTTCTATTTATCTTTTTCTCCATCAACCTTCTCCATCAACCTTCTTTCTCGCCCTCACTCTTGATTCCTATCACGCACACTACATATGTTTCTCTCTACATGCAGTCAAGTGCCCTCTCACACACATATATATAACTTCACCCTTTGAACCACCCGACAGTCATCTCCAACACCCAAACTAGTGGATGTCCCTCTAGCTAGCATCTCCATCTCTGTATCTATCTGTAGTGTCAACATTTCTTTCTCGCACGGAGTCTTGCTTCCTATCACCCACACTATATATGTCTCTCCATACATATGCATTTATAGGTTGGTCTCTTTTGCACAATCGTTGCGCCTCACTCCCTCTACTCGCCATAGATGCATGCTCCAGCCCATGCCACTATCTCTTAAAGACAAAAACACATGCTCAATTGTCGGGCCCTCTTCCCTGCATTCTCACATGCATGCATATTGTCATACCGATCCGTCTCTCCCATGTCGTTGATCTTATGACTTATGTCTTCTTTCTTTTATCTCGATCATGCGCGCGCGCGCACACACACATCCCACGTATACATGTATACCTCTCACACATGCACGTTCAAGGTCTCTATGTCTCCATACGTAGTTAATTACCCTCAATCCTAACGCCACATCGAATCGTTCTCCTCTTTTGTGCACATAACTTCCGCCTGGATGGGTAAAACACACACTCACACTTAACAATCTCCTTCTAGCTACCCCCCCCAGCGCCTCTCACTCTTCCCCTATATCCCCGAAACCAATAAGACCATCCCTTTGTTTAATTCCTGCCTACATGCACCATCGATATATAGTAGTCTTCCTCAGTGTCTCTCAAACAAACACGTTCTCTCGATGTCGACTCCTCTCACGCGCACACACCTTCTCTTCCCTCTCTACGGGCATTTTGTCTCTCGCACCCCATCGTTGGTGGCCTCTGCCATACACATCACCTCTCTATGATGAAGCCATGCACACTTAAATTACATCTGCCATAGAGGACCCCGCGACACACACACGCACACACACACGCGCACGCACCCCCCCCCCACACACACACACACTAAGACTCCATCTCTCTCACACACACACACACACAAACACACACACACACATGCACCCCCCCACCCACACACACACTAAGACTCCATCT
This sequence comes from Triticum urartu, assembly GCF_003073215.2. NCBI lineage: Eukaryota > Viridiplantae > Streptophyta > Magnoliopsida > Poales > Poaceae > Triticum > Triticum urartu. Next base: position 490,197,653 of record NC_053025.1, on the reverse strand, counting down.
CTCTCTCTCACACACACAAACTAAGACTCCATCTCTCTCTCCTCTCTCTCTCTCACACACACACCCCACACACACTAAGACTCCATCTCACACACACATGCTCTAGGCGGAGCATTTGTTCCTACCACCCTTCATCCAACCTTACCCGTATGATAAACAATGACCTTTATTTACTTGCATAACATGGACAAATTCCACTTTACTTTAGTAGTCAACAAACTTATCATCTGTACCCTTATAAAAAAACAAGTTGGCGGTGATGGTGTGCCTGCCATCTTGTAATACAGACCGTATGATCTATATCTGAGGATAGAAAGCAAACTATGATAATTTTACAAAAGATACCCGCACCTCTCTCCACATCATTATCTCCCGCAACCTCATTGCTCAGCAATTAAAAAGGAATAAGTCTCTGGAACAATCTAGCATGCATGGTGGCCTCTGCCGCCTGCCGGCGCCGTCCATCCCCATGCCTCCACCCATTCCGACCACCAGTCACCACCACGCTCCACTCCTCCTCACCTTATCTCTCATCTTTCATTTTTTTCGATGACATTCTCGAGATACCAGTTTTCTGATAAAATTCTTGAGATATCATTAGTTTTTACACATGGGATTACTCCTGCATGGGTCAATCACAACAGGTGTTTTGTAAAAAAATGCATATTGATGTTCCGTGCAATGCATGAGAATCTTGCTTGTAATTATATAACGCAAATCATGAGCAGGAAGTGACATTTTTTTGACACAACCACGTTAACATGGCCACGTAAATCACTAGCTAAAGTAAATACCATTATACTTATATCCCGATGCAAAAGGTTGAGTACATGTCCGAAGAGTAGAGTCGCACACACGCACTTTGTCTCTCAGAATCTCTCACACACACACCAGTTACGTGACGCCCACTTAAGCAGACACGTATGTTACAATTTGTGCACCCGCGGTTACACGTGATGCTGCGCATTTATTTAAGCCGGAAGGCGAACCCAAACAGTAGCTGCATTCATTCCCCTCCCGCCGCCTCTTCTCTGGTCGCCGTCGCCCGGTAGCCATAGGCCGGCCGAAGGTAACAACATACGCCATACTCCCGCCGAAGCAACGCTTTAATATGGAAATTTTAGTGGTCATGCATGCATGTTTTTGTGCTAGCACTCCTATATAAGGGTTGACCGGTCGCTTCCCGCGGACGTGCGCGGGCGGTGGAAGAGGAAGGAGAAGGGAAGCGGGTTGTGGAGTAATGTTTTTTACCACAATTTCTTAGGAAACTGAGTGCAATAATTGAGTAGTTTTGCAAACTACCAGTACTACACCTAAAACGGTTCAAAACCTATACTCCCTTGCCAGCGCGCGCTTCCCGCGTGAAACGGTCAGCATCGCCCTGGAGCGTCAGTGCCGCATTAATGCCCGGCCAGAGCGGAGGCGACCTCTCACTGGCGCCGGCTTTGAAGTGGCGCGACGGCCAAGAGAGTGTCGCTTCCCGGTGCACGCGACTGCTCCGCGTCGAGACTGGCCATAGGCCCTGTTTGGATCCATGGGTTAGAGTTAGTTTGAGCTAGTTGGGGCACAAATAGCCCTAAAGTATCCAAGCATGAGGGTTTAAATTGGAGCAAGTTGCACCGAACCCACCAAAAAAACTATCCCACCCAAGAGGTGCTAACTGGAGATAGTTCTCATTGGTACCACTGAAAAATCACTTTTCTCTCTCCATGAAGTGCATTTATTGTCAATCTAACCCTATCACCCAAACACCTCTTTGGCTACAGTTAGTTTAGGGTTAGTCATGAGTTAGTCTAACCTCTAGCTAAGTTAGAGTATCAAACAGGAGCAGTATAGGACATGCAAGTTGCTCAAAGCATACAGGCAAATTCGTACGTGAAAGGATTTTTCTCTTTTTGAAAATGGAACATGAAAGGAATTTTTTTAGAATGCTCTTGGCATGTCGCTAACATGTGATAGTTAACCGACCTCAATAGACGGTAGAAACACCAGCCCGCCGCACTTCGATAGAGACGAGGAGGGAGAAGCGATACAGGCTGCTGGATTACTAGAGATAGGTGTCGCACGGAAGCCAAGAAATATGGTGATAGCATGGGTTAGCCATGTACTAGTATGATGTAACTACACTGGGCTGCCGTGTTTCGTACTCTTCCAGTCCACTGTGGAGATGATTGGTTAATTTTGTATCGCTGAATAATATTAAATATTATGAGTGCAGACGCTCCACCACGAGGTTCCTTGCTCCTTCTCGGTCGTCCAGAATCTATGTTCTTCCACTCTATTTTTTCACTTGAGCTTTGTTCATCCTTTTGCCAACACGCGAGACATCTAGCATCAAGGTGCACATGTTATGCAAGGATCGTTCCATCTATATGAAGAACACGTGGGACTGGAACTACGAGACGGACATGTACCCAGGAGTGGACGTACGAACCTGAGTAATGTAGCGCAGTAAGTGAAGTAGAAAGGCACAAATGGTATGAACATGCGTGGCATATAGGGTGTGTTTGGTTGCGTTCTCGTCTCAGCATAGTTGTTCCCTCTTCATGCATGCTCAACTCAACACCCCTCTTCATGCATGCTCTCTTCATGCATGCTTCTAGTGTATTTGTGCTAAACTAGTGTGGACTCATGCACCCTCCATACACTCTACCAAACACCCAAAAGTAGGTCGAGAAAGGAACTCTTGGGCGGCATTTGTCTCTTACTATGTACTACCACTAAATGTTGTACGTGCAATGCACGATGATGTTATGGAGTACGTGCCTAAGTACTCTACTACTACTATATTAGTTGGAGGCACATATTAACTTTTATATTTGTTTACGTGTATGCCCCGAGACCTTCCAACTAGACGTGTCTTTCTCTCCAGGTCGCACTTTGTATCGTGCATACCACTAAGTACTACTACGTGTGGTCTCTGACCCAGAAGTGGAAGAAGTGGAGACGCTCTACCATGCTGTTTTTTTACGCTGGGCTCTACCACGCTGTTCATGTCCCACTCCTTTCGCTGACGTGTGGGACATCCAGCACGTGCCGTGTTTGGCACCCTTCGTCGTAAGAGTTGAAACGCTAGCATTCATCAAAAATAAAAAATAATTATAAATCGGTAGTGATACTATTTTTTTGCGAACCAATCAGCAGTGATACTATACCATGCGGTTTCCTTGCTCCTCGATATCGAAAAGAATACTTCCGTTCGCCAACATGTGGGACATCGACCATCCTGGTCCAATTGCCATGCACGCAGAACTCCAAGGGAGAGTCACCCAGGTCGTCGCGCCACAGTAACAGTGACTAATGAGCCGTCTAATCACATGCCCACTTCCCACTTTGAAGTTGCTCGGACGAAGGAACCATCATGACTTCGTTGAATTCTGCTTCTTGAAGAAAACTACTGTACCAGCAGTACTGCTAGCTACAATAGTTACTCCAACAGAGGCCTCCTTTCGTTCATAGGATAGGAATATGAAAATCACAGGAAGTGAGATGACATGCATCTCAATTCCTATAGAGAAAGAGATGTCATTTGATGCTTAGGATAGGAATTTTTCCATTTAGTCTAGGCTAATGTACTGGTAATTTGCTCTAAAAACTATATTAGTAACTAGTAGTATTGGTACATGCTCGTACTCAGACGCAGACACACACACTAACTACTAGTACTACTACTTCTCACATGCTGGCCAGGCGCCGTCGTTCTCCTTCCCGGCTTTGTCGGCGACACCCCACCGTGCTTGGATCTCCACCGACCTCTCCGCAGCAGCGCGTGCGTCCTTTTCTTTCTTGCAGCAGCGGGCCTCTCTTTTCTTGAGTGCTTTCTGACTTTTCCGCTCCCTCTGTGCGGCTTTGGCCGCCTCTTGCTCTACCACCCATTCGGCCTTGGCATCTTCAAATTCCTCCCACATAGTTGTGAGGTCACGAGCGGCGATGAACTCGGCACGGCGGGATGCCATCGCTTCCCTACCATTTTGTGTGCGGTCGCGGGCGGCGAGGAACTTGGCGCGGCGGGATGCCATCGCTGCCTTACCGGTTAGTGTGCGGCGCGGTGGCATGAACGACGCTTGGTGAGAGCTCTGGGGTGGAGTGGATGGACAACCGTATAGTGCATTGGTTTGTCAAGAGCTCAAGGACAGAAGACGAAGCAAATTTGGATTCCCCTCCAATCCTGGTCATTTATTACCGAGTAAAATGCACTGGCGGTCATTGAACTTGTCTTGATAGCTCACTTTGATCATTGTATACGAGATATGGTGATTATACGGTCACTGGCTCAGCGTATAGCTCCGTATTTGTCTGGTTGACCAGTCAAACAGTCCGCATGCGCCTCATCAACTCGTGTTCTTTATCTATCTACGCGGGCCTACCTGTCAATGGAGAAAGAAATACTGTAAAAACCAAAATTATGCGTATGTGGGGAATCAAACCACGGACTCGTTGCTGCAACGCACCCTCGTCAGCCAAATGAAAATGAAATACTTCGCGTCAGACACTCACGCTCACGCTGTCAAAGCATGCTAATGCATGCACGTCGCCCTCTAAATCAAAGTCCTGCTCATGGCGCAACGCAAACGGCGAGCCCATCACCTGCGCGCCCCGGCGGTGCCTGACATTACTGTTTAGAGGACTACGCGAACGCCGAGCATGTATTCACCTGGCTCAACACCAATGGTCATACTCGGACCGCCTTGCTCATGTATATCGTCCATCACAACGACAATCTATAAAACTGCCTAAGCTAGAGAGGGTACTATGGTAGTATGGTACGATGTATGTACTATCGTGAGCAACCGATCTTAGTGCCACTGCACACCGAAACCCCTTCCATCGCTAGCGCGCGCTTCCCGCCTGAAACGATCACCGTCTCTCCAGAATGTCAATGTCGCATTCACCGGACTTAACTGTAGGTGCAATTGGTGTGTCACTGATTCGCCCACCTTTCCTTCGTCGGTACAGAAGAAAAATGGCAAAACTGAGTAGCCTGGAGTGAGGTTTTCTTCAAGAAAGGGAAGAAAGGGCTTGAACGAGTGTTCCAATGAAATGATGGTTGCTTCGTCCAGTCCAACTTGGAGGCCACCTTACCACTGCTGGTAAAGGTGTGGGTTTTGTGATATGACGGGTCATGATGGCCACACCGGGGTGACAGGTGAGTCTCGACTATAGCACCTCGCTGTGATTTGGTGGATGGCACGCGGGCCCGGATGCTTTGAAATGTCCCGCATGTAGATAGAGCGGCTAGTCATATAGGAGTGCTCAATATTGTGCACCGCGACCAAGGTGGAGAGGAAAACGAGAGAACTACATAATTAATGCATGAGTTTAATTAGGGTAGTTTTTTAAAGTACGAGATACATTCCTCCAATCGCAAAATGCCTTGGTTCATGAGATTTGAGATTTGAGCCCTATAAACCGGAAGGGAGGGAGTACTGCACACGGTGTAGTCTAGTCACTTGTTAAAATCTCTAGAAAGGCAAATATTCCTTTCCGGTTTACAGGGCTATACTACTCCCTCCGTCTAGGTGTGTAAGTGATCTTACGAAAACTAAATAGTCCCAAAACACTTAGGCGCGGTGCATTAACTTCTAACTTGTTTCTTGTTTCTTGACATATCAACCAATAAGAGATGAGAGGTGTGCATGCTTTTAATGACTTGCAATGGCTAGTTCATTGCATGCAATACTATTAATTAGCAAATAAACATTGGTGATCCCAGGAGGAAACGGTGCTAAGCGCGTGGACCTATGCAGAATGAGTATCAACCAATGGATAGTGGAGTTTAATTGTTAAACAATAGCAATTTTGTCTCATGCAAGAGCCTGGCTAGTACTCCAAGGAACCGCACCACGCGAGCGTTCGCAACTGCCACGTTCGGGTTGCGCTTGTCTCTTCGCTTCTTCGAGAAGACGAACAATGATGTTACTCCTACTTCTACAGTATCGAATCCACTTCTGCATGTCCGTCCACCTCGTGCGGGAGGGATAGCGTGTAGCGAAAGCTTCTACTTACTACTCCTGCCTTTGCGTCTATGACAGGTGGGCCCAACAAGTGGTTGGCCCTCCTGTCATGCAGCCAAAGGCAGGTGCAGTTAAGGCACCTGAGCTCAGTCCGCGAGGGAGAGGGCGTTGTAGTAATCGAATTTCTCGGTCTTGTATGAGTTGACGCGACACATCAAAGCACTTCACTCGATATAAGTCTTTTTACACATTTCAAATGGGCTACTTCGTATGTAGGAGTAGACATATTTTGCTTTGTATGTAGTCACTTGTTGCAATCTCTAAAAATACTTATATTTGGAAACGGAGGGAGTACAACGCATGCATGCATGCCGTGACTTTCCTTTTGATACTTGCATGTGTTGATTTGATGCACCTTGCCAAATTTTGACTATAAATTGAACTAACCAAATTTACATGCATGTCACAAAAAATTACGGGGCTGTTTGGATTGTGACTATGTTTGTCTTATGTTGCCACATTATTTTTCCCACACTTGCCACACTTGCCTAACCTGAGTTGCTCAAATTGTTAGACACACTTTGGCTTGCCTAAGGGAATCTTGCCACAATTTTTGTGTCTATAACATGTGGGGTTCACTGCTAATAAAAAAAATTCTTGTCTTAGGTGTGGCTAATAAAAAAGACTTATATTTAGAAATGGAGGGAGTAGAAAATATAAATAATAATGCATGTTGGGGCAACCCACGTTTCCGCTAATTTTAGCCGTGGGCTTGTTCACAATTTTTACAAGGGGGTGGTTGTTCATTTAATGGAGGGACTTGTAGTACCAGACTTGAATGATACAAAGTGCGCCCTGGCACACCGTAACACCACTTGGAACAAGCGGGTAGCTATCTCAAAAAACAATCAACAACTAAAAAAACCGCGACCTGGCATGTAGTAGTACACAATTTTAAAAGATTGTTTTGATGGAGTGAAAAAGGAAAACTACCCCACTACGTATATATAGGCTGGAGCCTCCGCGCTTGCTTGCTAGGGTTGCTCTATTCACCCACTCTCATCCTCTCCAGATCTAAACAAGATAGGGGTAGTAACACTGTCTTTCTCCCTTCAAAAAACACTGGCTTTCTATCCTCACCGATGGTTACAGATCCGGACGTATCCCCCTCTGCCGGTGAAGGGGAGGAGGGGCAGCATTTAGGCCATCGTCGAGAGCGAGGGAGGAGACCCACTGCCGGCCGCACCGTTATCTATGGCCGAGCGCCGGCGCGGGAGGTCCTCCGATCCATTCGTCATTGCCTGTGGGCAGATCCGGCCTCCCACCGCCCACCTATCCACATCCCGACGACCTTCAGGTATATCTTCGTTCGAAACCGCCTTAGCTCTACTTCCCCAGCTCGCTACATCGCTGCATGTGCATCATTTTCTACCTCTCAGCCCCTCTTGATCGGGTGGTCCAACATCACATATTTTTTTCTTCTATTGTTAGAGGTAAAGCTACTTCATGGAGTCGAATCTTGTACTCCCTCCGTCCGAAAATACTTGTCATTGAAATGGATGTATCTAGATGTATTTTAGTTCTAGACACATCCATTTTGATGACAAGTAATTCCGGATGGAGGGAGTACTTGGTTCAAACAAGAAATAAAGTGGGTGAGGGAGTCCTGGATTAGGGGGTGTCCGGACGGCTGGACTATACCTTCAGCCGGACTCCTGGACTATGAAGATACAAGATTGAAGACTTCGTCCCGTGTCCGGAAGGGACTTTCCTTGGCGTGGAAGGCAAGCTTGGCGATACGGATATGTAGATCTCCTACCATTGAAACCGACTCTATGTAACCCTAACCCTCTCCGATGTCTATATAAACCGGAGGGTTTTAGTCCGTAGGACAACATACAGAACAACAATCATACCATAGGCTAGCTTCTAGGGTTTAGCCTCTCCGATCTCGTGGTAGATCTACTCTTGTACTACCCATACCATCAATATTAATCAAGCAGGACGTAGGGTTTTACCTCCATCAAGAGGGCCCAAACCTGGGTAAAACTTCGTGTCCCTTGCCTCCTGTTACCATCCAGCCTAGACGCACAGTTCGGGACCCCCTACCCGAGATCCGCCGGTTTTGACACCGACATTGGTGCTTTCATTGAGAGTTCCTCTGTGTCGTCGCCGTTAGGCTTGATGGCTCCTACGATCATCAATAGCGATGCAGTCCAGGGTGAGACCTTCCTCCCCGGACAGATCTTCGTCTTCGGTGGCTTCGCACTACGGGCCAATTCACTTGGCCATCTGGAGCAGATCGAAAGCTATGCCCCTGGCCGTCAGGTCGGATTTGGAAGTTTAAACTACACGGCTGACATCCGCGGGGACTTGATCTTCGACGGATTCGAGCCACTGTCGAGCGTGCCGCACTGTCACGACGAGCATGATCTAGCTCTGCCGCCAAACAGTGCCCTGGAGGCCGCACCCGCATTGGCTTCGACCCTTGATTCGGAGCCAACTGCGCCGATCGAGGATGGGTGGTTAGACGCCGCCTCGGGGGCTGCGATCCCAACGGCGATCGAGCCGAGCACCAGCCCCGCACTCCGCGAGACTCATGACTCCAAGGAGCCGGACTCCTCTCCGGACTCCGAACCCTCCGCACCCCTGCCGATCGAATCCGATTGGGCGCCGATCATGGAGTTTACTGCCGCAGACATCTTTCAGCACTCGCCTTTCAGCGATGTTATGAAGACACTACAGTCTCTCTCTTTATCAGGAGAGCCCTGGCCGGACTACGGTTAGCAAGGTTGGGATACGGAGGATGAAGAAATTCAAAGCCCACCCACCACCCACTTTGTAGCCACTGTCGACGATTTAACCGACATGCTCGACTTCGACTCCGAAGACATCGACGGTATGGACACCGATGCAGGAGACGATGAAGAACCAGCGCCTATTGGGCCCTGGAAAGCCACCTCGTCGTATGACATATACATGGTGGACACCCCAAAAGAAGGAGATGGCGATGGAACAGCGGAGGATGACCCCTCCAAGAACAGCCTAAGTGCCGGCGTCAGCGGCGCCGCTCAAAATCCCGCCAAAGCAAATACGGTGATTCCAGCACGGGAGATAATAATACTCCGGAGAGTGCCGAAGAAAACCCCCTCCAGCAAGATTCAGCACAGGAGGACGGAGAAGCCAGCCCTCACGAGAGAGCGGCAGACAGAGAGGTCGAGGACGATAATTATATGCCTCCATCCGAAGACGAGGCAAGCCTCGATGACGACGAATTCATCGTGCCAGAGGATCTCGTCGAGCAAGAGCATTTTCAACGTAGGCTTATGGCCACGGCAAGAAGCCTCAAGAAAAAATAGCAACAGCTTAGAGCTGATCAAGATTTGCTAGCCGACAGATGGACTGAAGTCCTTGCGGCCGAAGAGCATAAACTCGAACGCCCCTCCAAGAGCTACCCAAAGCATAGGTTGCTACCCCGATTAGAGGAGGAAGCACTTAAACCTACATCACCAGCACTTGATACGGCCGACCGGCCACCTCATGGCCGCGACAGAGAGGCCTCTCGGCCCTCCACTCAAGCCGCACCCCGTACCAAGGCACGGGAAAATGCGCCAGACCTGCGAGATATGTTGGAGGACAAGGCAGGGCAAACAAGATCGATCTACGGATCGCGTGGGCGCCCCACGACTCGAGACGATAACCGTCACGCCGGACACAAATCCGGTAGGGCCGAACACAGTAGATAAAGCTCATTGGAGCTACGTCGTGATATAGCCCAGTACAGAGGCACCACACATCCACTATGCTTCACAGACGAAGTAATGGATCATCAAATCCCCGAGGGTTTCAAACCCGTAAACATCGAATCATATGATGGCACAACAGATCCTGTGGTATGGATCGAGGATTATCTCCTTCATATCCCCATGGCCCGCGGCGATGATCTCCACACCATCAAATACCTCCAACTCAAGCTTAAAGGACCAGCTCGGCATTGGCTTAACAGCTTGCCAGCAGGATCAATCAGTTGTTGGGAGGACCTGGAAGCCGCATTCCTCGACAATTTCCAGGGCACTTATGTGCGACCACCAGATGCCGATGACCTAAGCCACGTAATTCAGCAGCCAGAGGAATCAGCCAGGCAATTCTGGACACAGTTCCTAACAAAGAAAAATCAAATAGTCGACTGTCCGGATGCAGAGGCCATAGCAGCCTTCAAGCATAATATCCGTGACGAGTGGCTTGCCCAGCACCTTGGACAGGAAAAGCCAAAATCTATGGCAGCACTCACGACACTCATGACCCGCTTTTGCATGGGAGAAGATAGCTGGCTTGCTCGTAGCAACAATATGACCAAGAACCCTGGTAATTTGGATACGAGGGATAGTAGTGGCAGGTCGCGTCGCAACAAGCAGAAGCGCCGCATTAATGGCGACATTGCTGAGGATATGGCAGTTAATGCCGGATTCAGAGGCTATAAATCCGGTCAGCGGAAAAAGCCATTCAAAAGAAATCCTAGGGGCCCGTCCAGTTTGGACCGAATACTCAACCGCTTGTGCCAGATACACGGCACCCTCGAAAAGCTGGCCAATCACACCAACAGGGATTGTTGGGTGTTCAAGCAGGCAGGCAAGTTAAATGCCGAAAATAAAGACAAGGGGCTGCATAGCGATGACGACGAAGAGCCCCGGCCGCCGAACAATAGTGGACAGAAGGGTTTTCCCCCACAAGTGCCGACGGTGAACATGATATACGCAACCCACATCCCCAAGAGGGAGCGGAAGCGCGCGTTAAGGGACGTATACGCGGTAGAGCCAGTCGCCCCAAAGTTCAACCCATGGTCCACCTGCCCGATCACCTTTGATCGAAGGGACCATCCCACTAGCACCCATCATGGCGGACTCGCCGCATTGGTTATAGACCCAATTATTGACGGATTTCATCTCACTAGAGTCCTTATGGACGGCGGCAGCAGCCTGAACCTGCTTTACCAGGATACAGTGCGGAAAATGGGCATAGATCCCTCGAGGATTAAGCCCACCAAAACGACCTTTAAAGGCGTAATACCAGGTGTAGAGGCCAACTGTACAGGCTCAATCACACTTGAAGTGGTCTTCGGATCTCCGGATAATTTCCGAAGTGAGGAGTTAATCTTTGACATAGTCCCATTCCGCAGTGGCTATCACGAACTGCTCGGGCGAACCACATTCGCGAAGTTCAATGCGGTACCACACTACGCATACCTTAAGCTCAAGATGCCAGGCCCTCGAGGAGTAATTACGGTCAATGGAAACACCGAACGCTCCCTCCGAACGGAGGAGCACACGGCGGCCCTTGCAGCGGAAGTACAAAGCAGCCTCTCCAGGCAGTTCTCCGGTCCGGCCATTAAATGTCCGGACACCGTCAAGCGCGCCCGGAGTAACCTACAACAAGACCGCCTGGCACGTTCCGAGCAGGCGTACCAATGCGGCCCCAACCCCAGCCCTCGCAAAAATGCGACACCAGTGCTTCGCGTACATAACTACGCTCTAGAATTACCATGGGTACAGGGGAGGGGCACCATCATGGCACGCCCGAAACACGGCTTAAACCGCACCAGGGGCTGCCGATTTTTTAATTTTCTCTTACTTTCAGGACTCCATCCTTCGGAAGGCCTGTTCGGCAGTTCAATTGCCGCACAAACGATGCAAGAACCAGGGAAGCAAACAAGCCATGCCGCATTACGGAACTCCCAGGTGGTCTCTATCACGAGCACTATACCTGTTTCGCATACCATTCCGCAGCCTGCCCCTGAAACGGACATGTTAAATAGTCCAACCTTTTGCTTATCGCATTATTTGTATCGTTCTGCTTTGATCGCAGCCCTTTTTACTAAACAATGCATAGCTTTTGTCTATTTTTGCATTACTCTTTTTTTACAAATATATGTTCCTTAACGACATGTTGCACCCGTACACTTTGGTACGGCCAAAATACGCCAGGGGCTTTAGTACCCCTCAATATGGTGTGAGAAGTCCAAACACTTTAACAAGTGTGGCACCCCGAACTTATAGCATTATATGCATCGGCTCCGAATCATGTCTTGGGTCAATAGTTGGGTTTGCCCGGCTCCTATGTTTTGGTGCCTTACGTTCCGCTATGTCGGCTAAGGTAGCACTAGGAGAACTACTGCGATTGTGCCCCAGTTGAGCTGGGTCGAGCACCTCAGTAGAGAAAGCTAAAACTGACAGTCATGATGAAGGGAGAGCTGGTCGCTGTTCGAGAGGTTTTTCGAGTCCCTAAAGACTTATGCCGCTTAGAGCGAGGAGTCGGCTCTGTCCGGCCAAGGCGTGGATAGCGCCCCGAACTCGGTCTTCCGAATACCAGGGGCTTCGCCGAAATTTAAAATTATAGAATTCTATGGCTAAGTGAGAGTGTTCACGCATTATAGTCCGATTGCCTTGTTCGTTGTGCTGAGCGCCTCCCTCGAAGGACCCAAACATGGGAAAAAGAGCGCTCAGGTTTATCCCCGAACACCCCAGCACTAGCGGCACGGGGGCAGAAGCCGACGACTCGCCATCTCTCAGAATTGATAAACAGCCGCACAGAAGGTAATATTTTAAATTCCAACAGCATTGCTTAGCGCATATGAACAAGTTTTCAGCGCACAGGACAAAACGAGCGAGTTTTACTCAAAAATAACATCCCCGGAACATTCATCCGCCATAAGGCGGGCACCCTTCAGAACATCCTTATAATAATTCTCGGGCTTGCGATGCTCTTTCCCCGGCGGTGGCCCGTCCTTCACAAGCTTCTCAGCATCCAGCTTGCCCCAGTGCACCTTAGCACGGGCAAGGGCCCTACGGGCACCTTCAATGTAGACGGAGCGCTTGATGACTTCAAGCGTTGGACAGGCCCCCACCAGCCGCCGCACCAGCCCGAAATAGCTCCCAGGCAGAACCTCTCCAGGCCACAGCCGAACTATGAGGCCCTTCATGGCCTGTTCGGCCGCCTTGTGGAGCTCGGGGTGTCCGGCCTCAGCATACTGAGACCAGAACACCTTCTTTGTCGAGCTGCCCTCCTCGGCTCGATAGAATGCGGCGGCATCGGACACGCTACGGGGAAGATCTGCGAATGCTCCTGGAGAGCTCCGGATTCGGGTAAGTAACAAGTAACTCACGTTTATATGTTTGCTTTGCATAAAGAATGCCTTACCCGCCGCTATCTTTTTCACCGCATCCAACTCCTGGAGGGTCTTCTGGGATTCGGCCTTGGCAGACTTGGCATTTTCAATAGCCACCGCGAGCTCGGACGCTCGCGTCTTTGAGTCAAGCTCCAAACTCTCATGTTTTTTCATGAGAGCCTGGAGCTCTTGCCGCACCTTGCCAACCTGGGCCTCATACTTCTCCCGCTCGGTGCGCTCCGTGGCCGCCCTCTTCTCGGCCTCGAGCAGCGCTTGCTTAAGGGTCGCCACCTCAGACGTGGCCCCTACAATAGCCACGATAATCCTGTCATTTTTTGCAATTGCACCTTTTATATATATATTTAAACAAGGTATTTCTTACCTTCCTTGTCCTCGAGCTGCTTCTTGGCACGCCCGAGCTCTTGCTCGGACTGCTCGAGGTTCTGCTTTAGCGTTTACTTCCGCAGTCAGTGTGGCGGACGCCAGTAGAGAAGCTTGCATACGCATATTGACTCCTTTTTGTTAGACTCCTGCGAATTTTATTTGATCCTCTATTCGGCTTTTCTTCCCGAACGCCAAACAGAGCATCGGGGGCTACTGTCTATGTGGTAATATTATTTACCCATTCTTTACCTCAAAGCCTGTTAAAAGGATAGCACAAGCTTCAGTCAGTCCGCTCTTGGCGGACTGAACCTTCTGGACCACCGCACTCATAATGGTGCGGTGCTCCTCGTCGATGGAGGCGCCTTTGAGCACCTCCAACAGATTGTCCGGCGCCTCCGGTTGGACGGGGGTCACCGACACGGTGGGCTTGCTCCTCTTGGAAGGAGGTCGCCCACCGGACTCTGGAACCTTTGAAGGTTCCGGAGCGGTGTCCGGCCTAGAGCCGAACTTGGAGCCCTTGGGGGTTTTATCCCCTTTACTCCTGGAGTCTGGGAGGTCGCCTTGAGGCGCCTCCAGGACCAGCTTCTCCTGGCTTGGAACCTGTTGGGACAACACTTCGGCGTCGTCCGTAGGGCGGGGGGAGGTAGCCGTCGGAAGCGAATTCACATCCGACGAGTCTAGTGAACCGCTCGACGACGCGTCGAGCCGATCTTTGGGTGGGCTGCATAATCATATTCGACATAAGGGAAAGCTGTGCAATAAAGGAATACTATGAATTACTCTGGTATCCGGATACTTATGATTTCGCCAGGGGCTTGGCCCTGAGCGGCCACTCCTCTCCGCCGTCGTCGGCGTCGGTGGAGTAGTCCGGAGGAAGGGTTTTCCCCTTCTTGGACCCTTCGGCCTCCCTAGTGAGGGCGGCCTTCCTTTTCTTCTCTCCCCCCGCTGGAGGGGGAGAGGTCTCTTCTTCCTCCTCCTCGTCTTCACGGGAGGAATGCGCCTTGGAACCGTCGGATGATGAACCCGACACCTCCTAGCGCCGGGCACTTTTTTGAGTCCCCGTGGCCTTCTTCATGGCCTTCTTCTCCGGCACCACATAGGGTGCCGGAACCAGCAGCTTCGCCAAGCGGGCATCGGCTGGGTCTTCGGGCAAAGGAGCCGGACAGTCGATCTGTCCGGACTTCGCCTGCCAATCCTATCAAAGGTAAGGGAGCTTAGATCCCGCATAGAGTTAAACTATGAAAAACTAATACCCTGTAAAAGGTACAAACAACTTACCGCGCTAGCGTGATGCTGCATGCTGAATCCGCGATCCTCAATAGTGGATGCGGGAGCCTCGGCGCCCTTGAAAAGCACCTTCCAGGCATCTTCGTACGTCGTGTCGAAGAGCCTGCTCAGAGTTCGGTGTTGCGCCGGGTTGAACTCCCACAGATTGAAGGCCCGTTGTTGACACGGTAGGATCCGACGGATGAGCATAACCTGGACTACATTGACAAGCTTGAGCTGCTTGCTCACCAGGGTTTGGATGCATGTTTGCAGTCCAGTCACCTCTTCTTTGCTACCCCACGACAGGCCCGTCTCTTTCCAGGACGTGAGCTGCGTTGGGGGTCTGGACCGGAACTCGGGGGCTGCGACCCACTCAGGGTCGCGCGGCTCAGTGATGTAAAACCACCCCGATTGCCACCCCTTCAGGGTCTCCCCAAAGGAGCCCTCGAGCCATAAGACGTTGGGCATCTTGCCCACCATGGCGCCTCCGCACTCCGCCTGGTTGCCGCGCACCACCTTCGGCTTGACATTGAAAGTCTTGAGCCATAGGCCGAAATGGGGGCGGATGCAGAGGAGAGCCTCGCACACGACGATAAACGCCGAGATGTTGAGGATGAAGTTCGGGGCTAAATCATGGAAATCTAGGCCGTAGTAGAACATGAGTCCCCGGACGAATGGGTGGATAGGAAAGCCCAGTCCGCGGAGGAAGTGGGGAAGGAACACTACCCTCTCATGGGGCCTTGGGGTGGGGAGGATCTGCCCCTCTTCGGGAAGCCGGTACGCGATGTCGTTAGACAAGTATCCGGCCTTCCTCAGTTTTTTGATGTGCCCCTCCGTGACGGAGGAGACCATCCACTTGCCTCTCGCTCCGGACATGGCTGGAGAAGGTTGAGGTAGGGAGTGCGGACTTGGGCGCTGGAGCTCGAGTGCGCGTAAATGGATAGGCAAAGGAGGAAGAAGGCGTAGGTGAAAAGGTGGATCCTTATCCCCTTATATGGGTGGACGCAACTACGTGTCCCCACCAGCCTGGTAAAACTGGCTTATCTCCAAGCGCCGTAATCAATGGCGCAGTTGGGTTACCTACGCCCGTATTGATGAGAATCCCAGAATAAGGGGACACAATCTCTGCTTTAACAAGACGTGCCAAGGAAATCGCCTCGCATGACACGCTGAGGTGGGATAATAAAACGATTCGAATAAAGGCTTGGCCGTGGTGTTGTCATGCTACGGAATACGTCAGCAGATTAGATTTGTGTAAATATTATTCTCTCTATGGCAATATGTGGAAACTTATTTTGCAGAGACGGACACTATCTTTGTGTTCAAAATCTTCTATGAAGTACTTGGAGGAGGAACCCGCCTTGCAATGCCGAAGACAATCTGCGTGCCGGACTCGTCGTCATTGAAGCCTGGTTCAGGGGCTACTGAGGGAGTCCTGGATTAGGGGGTGTCCGAACGGCCGGGCTATACCTTCAGCCGGACTCCTGGACTATGAAGATACAAGATTGAAGACTTCGTCCCGTGTCCGGAAGGGACTTTCCTTGGTGTGGAAGGCAAGCTTGGCGATATGGATATGTAGATCTCCTACCATTGTAACCGACTCTATGTAACCCTAACCCTCTCTGGTGTATATATAAACCGGAGGGTTTTAGTCCGTAGGACAACATACAAAACAACAATCATACCATAGGCTAGATTCTAGGGTTTAGCCTCTCCGATCTCGTGGTAGATCTACTCTTGTACTATCCATATCATCAATATTAATCAAGCAGGACGTAGGGTTTTACCTCCATGAAGAGGGCCCGAAGCTGGGTAAAACTTCGTGTCCCTTGCCTCCTGTTACCATCCAGCCTAGACGCATAGTTCGGGACCCCCTACCCGAGATCCGCCGGTTTTGACACCGACAGTGGGGGTGGGGGAATTTAGTATGTACATCGGACTTGGTACAAACAGGAAGGAAAGGGGGTGAAAGTAGTACAGACTGGTCATCCAACCGGTCTCTTGGTCGAAAAGGGAAATATAGGGGTAACGCTGTACACAGTGGTATGACCAGGACTAGATTTGCTATCCACACATAGGAGTAGGTGGCTATAGTGAACAAAAATGGGACCAACCCAGATATGTTTCTTGGATGTTTGTTTCTCGAGGCAACAAACTATGAATCACCACTTTATGCCCCTGTTTACGTACATGGTGCTGGACTGCTGGTGCACCCACTCTCCCATGCCCTTATACCAAATATTTAGGCTCCGTTCGGAATAAAGGGGCAGAAAACATAGGTCTTGATGAAAATAGAGGAATAGGAAAGGAATGTAGGTATAAAACTATGGAACAGCGAACCGGAGGAAACTCTCAAGAGAATGTGTTCGGATGGACTACGAAATGTACAGATTTGTTTTTTTAGAGTAGCATGCTTGGCAGTATGAGATGCTATTTGTTTATTCAGCTGCACAGTGACTACTCTTGTCCTCACCTCACGTACCACACATAGGTTGATTTTTTTATTCCGGCAACACAGCACAGCAACCTGTCTAACGCATGGCAGCGAGCGCCTGCCTCGGGCTTCCGCCCAAAAAATGAGCAATGTGTGGATGTTTCTAATCCTATGGAATTAGTACTACCAGACCATCTTTCCTATGAAACACTATTCACCTTTCCCGTGTTCCGAACAGTTGGAAGGGAAAGAATACCATAGGAATTGTGTTCCTATGAAAATCCTGCACCAAACCTGTGAACCGAACGCAGCCTTAGCTATTCTTAATCTAATGTCCCTGGTAAAAATGAAGCCATGCCACTGTTATAAGCCATGACAAGTTTAGCCAAATGATTTTGCCTGTAATTGTTTGAGACTCTGACTGTTTCCTCTGTGCCTTTTTGTGCAAACAGGGATATCCAATTCACCTAGTTGCTGTTGTGACCTTTTGGTGCACTGCACAAAACTCTTCTTAAAAGAAGTGACTTTTGTGCTGTTTAACTGGAATGTCAGAATGGAGTTGGTTCATTTTGGTGGAACTGCACAAAGGGAGATCTGTGTTCCAATCCTCATCATCCATATTGACGCCATAACTTTCCTTTAGGTAAGAATGATATTTAATGCATGTGTTCATCTCTATTTTCCGACTGCCATGAGAAAATAATGTTGCTTTTTACTAGTACACTTGTACTCCCTCACTGACAAAACCAATTCTGAATTAGAAGGCCAATCATGTACTTGGTTTCACCAACTGGTGAGGAGAAAGAGAAACAAAGCATGAAGAGGAAGAAGAAGAAGAAGAAACAGTGCCAAGGCGATCTTGCTGAAGCCAGAGGCCTCAGTCGAGGCCATTCAAGGGCTCCGTCAATGACTACCTTACATGTGAGATGATCCTCCAGGGAGCCCTTCCACTTCTGCTGTCTCACTTAATTAATTAGGAGTACTTAAGTACCACTAATTTATTACTGCCTAATTTTCCTGTTGGAGTTAAACAAATCTTTAGTAGGACCCTATGTTGAATCATGTACGTGTGTATGTTTGTCTATGGAGGTGAATCATGTGGTGGAGCAGGGAGGGAATATTATTAGTGTCATGACATAATAGTGCTATTGTTTTGCATGTCAATTTATTGCCATTGGTTCAATGAGGCAATGTTTTGCATATTGTCCATCATGAATTTGATGCTGCTGTTTGTGTAATATGATAATGTCTTCCTATCCTTTCTCACTAAGCTAATGAAGGTTTCACCTTGTTCCTACTTGTGCAAACAGGGATCATGTTGTGCCAATCATACATTTTAGTGGAACTACATAAGACAATACAATGAACTGTATCCCAGCCAGTGCTTTAACTCTGCTGGAAGTTCTTGATAATCTTTCGATATAATCTCAGCACTGGTAAACAAGAGTGATTTCAACCATACATTTGAAGTGCACAAAAATATATACTATTGTGTGATTCCAGTGATTGCTTTATCATCTCTTATGGGACTACATGAATAAGCTTTTTTTCTCAGGTTGGTACGGGCCTAAGGCCTTCATCCATATTAGTTTTCTGTCATCTCTATTTGTATCGTGCTACTGTCATGAGAAACTCCTTTATCTTTGCACATTAAAGTTTTGCAATCTATGATAAATGGCAATGCTTTGAGTGTTGAGTTGAGCTAATTGGCACTGATTAAATAAACTAATACCTCTCTTTAAGCAAGACTACTATGTTGCTAACTTTACCCATTAAGATAATGAGGGTGCTTCTATTTGTTAGTGTATGTTTCATCAACTAGTCCCACTATTATAGTAATCTCACTCTCTCGATATATGTGCCAACAGGGATGCTTGATTTTGGTGGAACTGCACAAAAACTTTGGATGCTTCATTGCCTCGACAGCTTCCGTCCTTTCCTGTCAGTCGCTAATCTCCGCTTGCTTTCTTCCTTTGCTGTCAGTCGCTTGGCTTATCTCGGCTTCCGGTCAAAGGAAATAGTAATTAATATGCTACCTCACACAGGTTGGTACGGGTCTTTATCCTGATTATTGTGCCTCTCATATGTATTGGTAATTTGGTATTGTGCTACTGTTTGCCGATTTCATAAAGGAGTAATTTGAAGCCTGAACTCGCAGGCAAATCATTACATCGGGTGATTTCAGTAGAACTGCACAAAATGATCAGATGGGCAGGTACTTATGCTGCTGCTATGTACTCCAAAGTTCACTCAGGCAAGCATCGATGTTGACAAGAAGTGCCTATATTCATTCGAGTATCAACCGGTGTCAACCAATTGTCAAACTCCAAGTATTAGGAGAGTGAACGTCAAAAATATTGCTTGGTGCATAGCCCAGAAAAACGTAGTCCAGTCTTTGGTCCCAACTTGTGCCTTTTGGTTATCGGCACATATGGTAGCAAACTATATGGTATGGAGTCTAAAGATTCCAAACAAGTTGGTTGACGCGTATATTCATCTGGCACTTAATCAATCTGCACGCCAAGGATGCTCCATTTCAGTTGAACTGCACAAAAAATTTGGGTGGTTCATTTTCTCAACCGCCTCCTTTCTCGTCTGCAATGTAGAATTTTGGCGAGATACAGGACCAAGATGAGCCAGTAAACTAGTTGGATGAAAGTAGTGGCCAAGTTGCTCAAACCTCCCTCGACACGAGGCCACTATTTGAGGATAAACCTACAAGAAAAGTTCAGATTGTCTGTGCTGCCTCTTATGTACTCGAAAGTTTACTCGTACAAGAACTAATTTTAGCAAGAAGTACCTCCGATTGAACACCATTTACCAGTCTGTACCCTAGGTAATTAAAGTTCGTCCATGGATCATATTGGCTGTGATCTCAATCATTTGGATGCATAAACATACTAAACATGTGTATATCTGAATCTTTTTGTGAATTATGTATGAATATTGTTGTGTGATTTATCAATCATTTGGATGCATAGATATGTTGAGCTTGTGTATATATGAATCTTTTGAGTTGTTGATAGTGAATGTTGGCTATGAATATGAACATGTCCTGTGAACCTGAGTTTGATATGAATGTTTACCTTTTCTGTTGTATTTGTGTGTGAACTTGTTAGTATGCCTACTGTGGGGTATAAAACGCAGGTCTCTTATAAAAGTAATGTTGTGTCCAATTTATGTTTTCCCTTCTAACCACATTATATATATTTATATTATTACTATTATCGTATATTTTATAGAGACTTATATATACATTATAAAAACATCCCACGTGTTATTAACTTATAAAAGTAAATGTTTAACGGAAGTTGGCAAGGAAAATCCTGGTTGTTTTTGACTCACAGGCAAGGAAAATCTTGTTGATTGCGTACAAAAGCTTGCGAAGATTTTAAGGACCAATTTAATAATAATGCGCTCATTTTTATTTTGAGAAATAACTCGCTAATTTCTTAATTATATATATATAATGTGCCTCTCCGATTTATTCTTTGATATTAATTGCTCCTTCTAACATAACATTATATATATAATGATTCCACCTAATACGTGTATTTCAAGGAAGTGCAAATGGGTTGGGATTTCTTAGAAAATATAAATGGGCCTGATTGACGCGAAATTATTTGTTCACCCAGCCTAGCAAATGGACTGTACATTCTAGAAAACATGGGTTAAATATATGCCACATTTTTGCAGGCTGACATGTGGGCCAATAGGTCGAGGCCTACGCAGGGCGTTGTCAACTTGATCAACAAATGATTGTGTCATCCACAGCCATTGGATTTATATCCAACGGTCGGCATGCACCTTCAATCTCTCGTCTTCTTCCTCCACCATCGCCGGGACCGCCTAGTCCGGCCTCCGGCGGCTAGCGGCTCTGCTTAGCACGCATCGCTGCAAAGCGCTACCCCACCGCCGGCCAGGCTATCCCTCCACCCCTCGACACCTCCTGTTATTCTCCACAGACTACAGCCCCACGCCGCAATAGAACCAGTTATAACCCTTCTCCTCCTCTCAATCTGCGACTCCACTGCCGCGTTTTCCCATCTCCGAGTCGTTCTCGTCCGGGGCCTCGCCGTCGTCCACCGCCTTGCTGCGTTCGGTGCGGCGTGGTCAACAAACGAGAGTCATCGGAAGAGGACTATACGTGGAGAGCCTGACGGCTGGGACCCACGAGGTCCATGGTCGCACGCAAGGAAAGTTCCTCCTTATTAAGCTGAAAAAATGTTTCCTCCACCTGACAGCTGGGACCCACCAGCTGTATCTTCGCACGGAAGGAAGTGCCTCCTTGTTTTGCGAAAAAAAATTATTCATCCCGTTGACAGCTGGGACCCATCAGATTTGGTGACTGACTTGTGGGCCTACTAAGTGGACGTGTACGCACGGCTTTGTCAACTTAATCAAAAAATGATTCTAGCAGGTGGACCGTTGGATGTTAATCCAACAGCCGTGCTCCTTCTTCAACCTCTATTCTTGCTCCTGTCTCCCGTGGGCGTGCTACCTCTTTTAGCACTGCGTTGGTTTTCCCCGAAGAGGAAGGGATGATGCAGCAAAGTAGCGTAAGTATTTCCCTCGGTTTTTTAGAACCAAGGTATCAATCCAGTAGGAGACTACGCGCGAGTCCCTCGTACCTGCACAAAACAAATAAATCCTCGCAACCAACGCAAATAGGGGTTGTCAATCCCTATAGGGCCACTTATGAGAGTGAGATCTGATAGATATGATAAGATAATAGTTTTGGTATTTTTCTGATAAAGATGCAAAGTAAAGTAAAGGCAAAGTAAATAAATAAGTAGTAGGAGATTGATATGATAAAGATAGACCCTGGGGCCATAGGTTTCACTAGTGGCTTCTCTCGAGAGCATAAGTATTCTACGATGGGTGAACAAATTACTATTGAGCAATTGACAGAATTGAGCATAGTTATGAGAATATCTAGGTATGATCATGTATATAGGCATCACGTCCGAGACAAGTAGACCGACTCCTGCCTGCATCTACTACTATTACTCCACTCATCGACCGCTATCCAGCATGCATCTAGAGTCTTAAGTAAAAACAGAGTAACGCCTTAAGAAAGATGACATGATGTAGAGGGATAGACTCATGCAATATGAAGAAAACCCCATCTTGTTATCCTTGATGGCAACAATACAATACGTGCCTTGCTGCCCTTACTATCACCGGGAAAGGACACCGCAAGATTGAACCCAAAGCTAAGCACTTCTCCCATTGCAAGAAAGATCAATCTAGTAGGCCAAACCAAACTGATAATTTGAAGAGACTTGCAAAGATAACCAATCACACATAAAAGAATTCATAGAAGATTCAAATATTATTCATAGATAGACTTGATCATAAACCCACAATTCATCGGCCTCAACAAACACACCGTAAAAAGAAGATTACATCAAATAGATCTCCACAAGAGAGGGGGAGATCATTGTATTGAGATCCAAAAAGAGAGAAGAAGCCATCTAGCTACTAATTATGGACCCATAGGTCTGAAGTAAACTACTCACACTTCATCGAAAGGGCTATGGTGTTGATGTAGAAGCCCTCCGTGATCGATGCCCCCTCTAGCGGAGCTCCGAAACAGGCCCCAAGATGGGATCTCGTGGATACAGAAAGTTGCGGCAGTGGAATTAGGGTTTTGGCTCCGTATCTAATCGTTTGGGGGTACGTGGGTATATATAGGAGGAAGAAGTACGTCGGTGGAGCAACAGGGGGCCCACAAGGGTGGAGGGCGCGCCTGGGAGGGGTAGGCGTGCCCCCCTACCTCGTGGCCTCCTGTTACGTGTCTTGACGTAGGGTCCAAGTCTCCTGAGTTGTATTCGATGAGAAAATCATGTTCCCGAAGGTTTCATTCCGTTTGGACTCCATTTGATATTCATTTTCTTCGAAACCCTAAAACAGGCAAAAAAACAACAATTCTGGGCTGGGCCTCCGGTTAATAGGTTAGTCCCAAAAATAATATAAAAGTGGATAATAAAGCCCAATAATGTCCAAAACAGTAGATAATATAGCATGGAGCAATCAAAAATTATAGATACGTTGGAGACGTATCAGGGCGGCACCGCGGCTGTGCTGCCGCGCACCCGAACCAGTGAAGTTTCCCACTCCTCTCCATCTGCGACTCCACTGCCCCGTCTTCCCCATCTCCAGGTCGTTCTAGTCTGGGTGCTCGACACGGTGTGGTCAACGTGGTCAACAACCGAGAGTCATCGGAAGATGACTGTACGTGAGAGGCTGACAGTGGGGACGCACCACGCCCATGGACGCATGCATGCAACGGAACGCGGCGAGGTCAACATGGTCAAGGAACGACTTCCATCGGAAGTATACTGTACGTGGAGAGTCTCAGCTGGGTCCACGGCCGCAGCAAGTAAGTGCCTCCTTATTATGCGGAAAATAATGATTCCTCCAACTGACAGCAGGGACCCACTGGACGCGCCACCGTATTTTGCGAAAAAACGTTTGCCCCTGACTGCTGGGACCCACCTGATGGACCACCATATTTCGCGAAAAAAATGTTCCCCCGCTGTCAGCTCGGACCCACCGGAAGTGCCTCCTTATTACGCACTAAAAAATGAATACTCCCTCAGCTAGCTGGGACCCACCTTGGTGGGAGGCTGACTTGTGAGCCTACTAAGTTGACGGGGACGAAGGGCTTTGTCAACTTAGTCAATATGAACGATTCTAGCTCCAGTGACTGTACGATGTCCATCCAACGGCCGTAGTGCTTCTTCAACCTCTGGTCTTCTTTCTCCAGCAGCCCAAAGTAGCGCTGGTCGTGCCGCATGCTCCTGCCTCCCGTGGCCGGCTATGCTGTCGCGGAGGCCTCACCGCACCCAACTATTCCCACCGCTGGCCAGGCCCTGCGGCGACGGCAGCCTCACACCGCAGCCGAACCAATGAACCCTCGTACTCCTCTCCGCGCGGGCTTCCACTACCGTGTCTTCCCCGGCTCTGCGTCGTCCCCTTCCTAGGCCTCGCCGTCGTCCACCGCCGTGGTGCTCTCTGCGCGGTGTGGTCAACGTGGTCAAGGAACAACTTCCATCGGAAGAGTACTGTACGTGGAGAGGCTGACAGCTGGGTCCACGGCCACGGCCTAGTTTTTTTGTGATTTGCCAAGTAAGTCACTTTGTCAGGCCTGTTGGGCTGCAAATCTTTCAAGACGAGGAGAGCTTTCATTCGGCTGGCCAAGAAAATGGCCCATCAGTAATGAGAAATGGGCTGTACATTTTTAAAACACATCAAACCGGCAATTAGTTTCAAATATCTTTTTTTTCATTTCAAGATTTTAAATTACATTAATTTTTATCGTGGAGAATTTGTTGGATTTTATATTGATATACATTTATTTTTAAAATCAGTTTGAATGTGAGTCAAAATTTTGGGATTAAAAATAGTTCGGCCCGCACCGAAATATGCAAAATTTCGTATAATTTTTTAACCGTGGCCACAATATGGGCTGTAATGCTAACAAAAAGAATATGGGCTCCAAAAAACCTGAATAATTAACAAATGGGCTATAAATTATTAGAAATAATGGCAGATGGGTTGTATGTTGTTTTCCACAGATTTGAGGTTTTCCTAAAAAAGGTTGATGCACAAGAAGTGACTGTTGGATGGCCATCCAACGGCCGTCGTGCTTCTTCAATCTCTGCTCTTCCTGCTCCAGCCGCTCAAACAAGCGCCGGTGGGACTGCCTGCTCTCTCCTCCCCGCGGCCGGCTCTGCTGCCGGGCAGGCCTCACTGCCCCATCGTACTCCCATCGCTGGCCTAGCCATCCCTCTACTCACCCACACCCGTTGTTATTCTCCAGCGACGGCAGACGAACCAGTAAACCCTCATACAGTCGTACTCCCCTCCGCGTGGGAAACAACTGCCGAGTCTTCCCTGCCTCTGTGTCGTTCCCTTCCTAGGCCTCGCCGTCGTCCACCGCCCTGGTGCTCTCGGCGCGTCCTGGTCAACATGGTCAACGACCGACATGCATCTGAAGTGGACTGTACGTGGAGAGGCCGACAGCTGGGTCCACGGCCGCACGCAAGGAAATGCCTCCTTATTACGCACAAAATAATGATTCCTCCACCTGACATCAAGGACCCACCGAAAGGGCCTCTGTATTTCATGAAAAAAACGTTACCGCCGCTAACAGCTCGGACCCACCAGCTATATCTTCGCACGCAAGGAAGTGCCTCCTTATTACGCACAAAAAATGAATACTCCCCGTGTTAGCTGGGACCCAGTATAGTGGCAGGCTGACTTGTGGGCCTACTAAGTTGACGGGGATGGAGGGCTTTGTCAACTTAGTCAATATGCACGATTGTAGCTCCAGTGACCGTACGATGTCCATCCAACGGCCGTAGTGCTTCTTCAACCTCTGGTCTTCTTGCCCCAGCCGCCCAAACCAACGCCGGTCGTGCCTCGTGCTCCTGCCTCCCGTGGCCGGCTGCGATGCGGCGGAGGCCTCACCGCCCCCTACTACTCCCACCGCTGGCCAGGCCATCCCTCTACTCACCCACACCCCCTGTTATTCTGCGGCGATGGCAGCCTCACACCGCAGCAAACCAGTGAACCCTCGTACTCCTCTACGCATGGGCATCCACTGCCACGTCTTCCCCGGCTCCGCGTCATCCCCTTCCTAGGCCTCGCCGTCGTCCACCGCCCTGGTGCTCTCGGCGCGTCGTGGTCAACGTGGTCAAGGAACGGCTTCCATCGGACGTGGACTGTACGTGGAGAGGCTAACAGTTGGGTCCACAGCCGCAGCAAGGAAGTGCCTCCTTATTACGTGGAAAATAATTATTCCTCCACCTGACAGCGGGGACCCACCGGACGGGCCACCGTATTTCGCAAAAAAAACATTTGCCCCTGACTGCTGGGACCCGCCAGCTACATCTTCGCACGCAAGGAAGTGCGTCCGGGCAAAAAAACGATTTGCCCCCCTGACTGCTGGGACCCACCAGCTACATCTTCGTAGGCAAGGAAGTGCCTGACAGTCGGGACCCACCTGGTCAAAGCATACGTAGCGTTGTCATTCTGGTCACGAACGTGTACGTACATATATACTGGTGGATGTAGAGGCGCGCACGTGTCATAGTAGAGGCGCGTATGTGTCGTAGTAGAGGCGCGCACGTAGCATGTACACGTACGTACAGCAGCCAGGGTGCAAGAAAGAAAATACGGCCACGTATGTGTACATACAGGCGGGGTCTCGAACGCCTACTCGCACATACGTACGGCCAGGGCTCGTGTACATGGCTGGGTCGAAACGGAGAAACAGCGTCGTCGTCGTGTTCATGGGGAGGCAACAGAATGCGTCGTGTTCATGGGGAGGCAACGGAATGCGTCGTGTTCATGGGGAGGCAACGGAATGTGTCGTGTTCATCGGGAGGCAACGGAATGCGTGGGAGCCAACCGGCTGGGTCGGAACGGAATGCGTGGTCGTGTTCATCGGGAGGGCTTGGACGGAACAGGCGATGGAAACGAGGCCTGGCGTACCGCACAACGGAGGAAACAGACCTCCTATGTTCGGAACGGGGTCCTGTTGATCGGGAGGGGTGTGGCATACCGCAAAACGGAGGAAACGGACCTCCTACGGTCGAAACGGGGGTCCTGTTGATCGGGAGGGGTGTGGCGTACCGCAAAACAGACGTAACGGACCTCCTACGATCGAAATGGGGGTCCTGTTGATCAGGAGGGGTGTGGCGTACCGCAAAACGGACGAAATAGACCTCCTACGGTCAAAACGGGGGTCCTGTCCATCGGGAGGGGTGTGGCATACCGCAAAACGGGACTCCACGGGATATGTTCATCTCCATCATCGACCTCCTCCAGCCTCCATGGGCTACCGTCGATCTCCTCCAGCCTCCACGGGCTCCTGTTCATCCAGCCTCCACCGCGCGCTACTCCATCGGCTACTGTTCAACCACCCCTCCATGGGCACCCCTCCACTGTCTACTGTTCATCCAGCCCTCCACACCACGGGGTCCTGTTCAACCACCCCTCCATGGGCACCCCTCCACCGTCTACTGTTCATCCAGCCCTCCACCACACCACGGGGTCCTGTTCATCCAAAGGCAATGCCACCGCTCACTGTTCATCCAACCCCCCCCCCCCCCCCCCCCCCCCCCCCCCCCCCCCCCGCAACGCTCACTGTTCATCCCAGAGGCAGTATCGATCGGCTTCAGTTAGCAGCAGTAGCGAAGAAATCGCTCGATCGGGTTCAGTAACAACCATCGATCGATCGCTCGGGTTCAGTAACGCGTAGCCTGCAGTGCAATCGCTCGGGTTCAGTTAGAGCCCAACGCCTTGCTCGGGTTCAGTTAGAGCCAACGCCTCGCACACACACACGTACGTGTATGAGAGAAATGCGCATCGCTCGGCCCCCGACCTCCCACCATAACCGGGAACTCCCTGAAATTTTCCTCGCCCTCGCTTCTACCACGGTTTTTTCCGTCATGGACGGCCCAAAGAATGTCATGCAGCTGCGTCTTCGGCCCGCCCAGGACGAAAAGCCCATTTTCTGTCATGATTTTTTGTCATAGAAGTAGGAGCCCACCACATCTATGATGATACCGGGTTTTGTCACAATTATCGTCATAGAAGTGTCATATGTATCACAGAATTTTTTTTCGTTCGGCCCAAAATGTCACGGATGTGTCTTTTTTTGTAGTGTATTGACTTGCAAGATAGGATCAAGAACTCACATATATTCATGAAAATATAATAGGTTCAGATCTAAAATCATGACACTCGGGCCCTAGTGACAAGCATTAAGCATAGCAAAGTCATAGCAACATCAATCTCAGAACATAATGGATACTAGGGATCAAACCCTAACAAAACTAACTCGATTACATGATAAATCTCATCCAACCCATCACCGTCCAGCAAGCCTACGATGGAATTACTCATGCACGACGGTGAGCATCATGAAATTGGTGATGGAGAAAGGTTGATGATGACTACGGTGATGGATTCCCCTCTCCGGAGCCTCGAACAGACTCCAGATCAGCCCTCCCGAGAGAGATTAGGGCTTGGCGGCGGCTCTGTATCGTAAAACATGATGAATCCTTCTCTCTGATTTTTTTCTCCCCGAACGTGAATATATAGAGTTGGAGTTGAGGTCGGTGGAGCCTCAGGGGGCCCACGAGATAGGGGAGGCGTGCCCCAGGGGGTGGGTGCGCCCTCCACCCTCGTGGACAGGGTGTGGGCCCCTTGGTGTTGATTCTTTCACCAGTATTTTTTATAAATTCCAAAAATATTCTCCGTGAAGTTTCAGGTCATTCCGAGAACTTCTATTTATGCACAAAAATAATACCATGGCAATTCTGCTGAAAACAATGTCAGTCCGGGTTAGTTCCATTCAAATCATGCAATTTAGAGTCCAAAACAAGGGCAGAAGTGTTTGGAAAAGTAGATACGATGGAGAAATATCAACTCTCAACAAAAGATAGAAATTTTCGCAGCAACACGTGGGGTATCTACTAGTCATAAATAATCTCTACTCCTATGAAAGACCCAGTTGGTGATGATAGTGTGTCTGCCATCCGTCATTTCTGACCATCCTGTCTGCATGTAACGCATGTGACACAAGCTGTCATATTATTTGTGAAATGGCCCCTACCACTCTGCTCTACATTTGCAGAAAACCCCTTAGTCTCTCCAGACATCCCCGTCCCTCCCCCATCTCATCCGAACAGATATGAGGAATAAATTTTGGGCGAAACCTAATATACTTTTAGTGATATATATACGAAAAAACAAAGTGATTTTATTTCAAGTTCACGACACATGCATTAGTTTATTTTGGATACGTTGCAACGCAAGGGCACTTTGCAAGTGAATTTTAGATGGCACATTGGTGTGTATGAACTTACTCTTTCACTTATTTGCTTTGTGCATTCACGCATGTGGTTATTCGCCTAGCCTCTCGTATATATGAGTCTCGTATATCCACACCAGTGGCATGTTTCGCCAGAAGAAGCTCGTCACCGGTGTTGAATGTGGTTGTCGACGCCATCTTGAGACGGAGGATCACCTCATCTTTGGGTACTCTATCGCCCGTTTGAGAGGGGGGGTGTCGGTGTCAAAACCGGCGGATCTTGGGTAGGGGGTCCCGAACTGTGCGTCTAGGCTGGCTGGTAACAGGAGGCAAGGGACACGAAGTTTTACCCAGGTTTAGGCCCTCTTGATGGAGGTAAAACCCTACATCCTGCTTGATTAATATTGATGATATGGGTAGTACAAGAGTAGGTCTACCACGAGATCGGAGAGGCTAAACCCTAGAAGCTAGCCTATGGTATGATTGTTGTTCTGTATGTTGTCCTACGGACTGAAATCCTCCAGTTTATATAGACACCGGAGAGGGTTAGGGTTACATAGAGTCGGTTACAATGGTAGGATATCTACATATCCGTATCGCCAAGTTTGCCTTCCACGCCAAGGAAAGTCCCTTCCGGACACGGGACGAAGTCTTCAATCTTGTATCTTCATAGTCCAAGAGTCCGGCTGAAGGTATAGTCCGGCCGTCCGGACACCCCCTAATCCAGGACTCCCTCAGTAGCCCCTGAACCAGGCTTCAATGACAACGAGTCTGGCGCGCAGATTGTCTTCGGCATTGCAAGGCGGGTTCCTCCTCCAAGTACTTCATAGAAGATTTTGAACACAAAGATAGTGTCCGTCTCTGCAAAATAAGTTTCCACATATTGCCATAGAGAGAATAATATTTACACAAATCTAATCTGCTGACGTATTCCGTAGCATGACAACACCACGGCCAAGCCTTTATTCGAATCGTTTTATTATCCCACCTCAGCGTGTCATGCGAGGTGATTTCCTTGGCACGTCTTGTTAAAGCAGAGATTGTGTCCCCTTATTCTGAGATTCTCATCAATACGGGCTTGGGTAACCCAACTGCGCCATTGATTACGGCGCTTGGAGATAAGCGAGTTTTACCAGGCTGGTGGGGACACGTAGTTGCGTCCACCCATATAAGGGGATAAGGATCCACCTTTTCACCTACGCCTTCTTCCTCCTTTGCCTATCCATTTACGCGCACTTCGAGCTCCAGCGCCCAGTCCGCACTCCCTACCTCAACCTTCTCCCAGCCATGTCCGGAGCGAGAGGCAAGTGGATGGTCTCCTCCGTCAACGGAGGGCACAAAAAACTGAGAAGGCCGGATTACTTGTCTAACGACATCGGCGTACCGGCTTTCCCCGAAGAGGGGCAGATCCTCCACCCAAGGCCCATGAGAGGGTAGTGTCCTTCCCCACTTCCTCCGCGGACTGGGCTTTCCTATCCACCCATTCGTCCGGGGACTCATGTTCTACTACGCCTAGATTTCCATGATTAGCCCCGAACTTCATCCTCAACATCCTCGGCGTTTATCGTCGTGTGCGAGGCTCTCCTCTGCATCCGCCCCCATTTTCGGCCTATGGCTCAGACTTCAATGTCAAGCCGAAGGTGGTGCGCGGCAACCAGGCGGAGTGCGGAGGCCGCCATGGTGGGCCAAAGAATGCCCAACCGTCTTATGGCTCGAGGGCTCCTTTGGGGAGACCCTGAAGGGGTGGCATCGGGTGGTTTTACATCACCGAGCCGCCGCGACCCCCTGAGGGTCGCAGCCCGGAGTTCCGGTCCAGACCCAACGGCTCACGTCCTGGAAGAGACGGGCCTGTCGTGGGTAGAAAAGAAGAGGTGACTGGAACTGCAAACATGCATCCCAAACCCTGGTGAGCAAGCAGCTCAAGCTGTCAATGTAGTCCAGGTTATGCTCATCCGCCGGATCCTACCGTGTCAACAACGGGCCTTCAATCTATGGGAGTCAACCTGGCGCAACACCGAACTCTGAGTAGGCTCTTCGACACGACGTACGAGATGCTGGAAGGTGCTTTCAAGGGCGCCGAGGCTCCCGCATCCGCTATCGAGGATCGCGATTCAGCACGCAGCATCATGCTAAGCGCGGTAAGTGTTTGTACCTTTTAACAGGGTATTAGTTTTCATAGTTTAACTCTATGCGGGATCTAAGCTCCTTACCTTGACAGGATGGCAGGCGAAGTCCGACAGATCGACTGTCTTGACTCTTGGCCCAAAGACCCAGCCGATGCCCGCTGGCGAAGCTGCTGGGTTCCGGCACCCTATGTGGTGCCGGAGAAGAAGGCCATGAAGAAGGCCACGGGGACTCAAAAAAGTGCCCGGCGCTAGGAGTGTCGGGTTCATCATCCGACGGTTCCAAAGGCGCATTCCTCCCGTGAAGACGAGAGGAGGAAGAAGAGACCTCTCCCCCCTCTTAGCGGGGGGAGAGAAGAAAAGGAAGGCCGCCCTCACTGGGAGGGCCGAAAGGGTCCAAGAAGGGGAAAACCCTTCCGGACTACTCCACCGACGCCGACAGACGGCGGAGAGGAGTGGCCGCTCAGGGCCAAGCCCCTGGCGAAATCTAAGTATCCGGATACCAAGAGTAATCATTAGTAATTCCTTTATTGCAACAGCTTCCCCTTATTGTCGAATATGATTATGCAGCCCACCCCAAAGACCGGCTCGACGCGTCGTCGAGCGGTTCACTGGACTCGTCGGATGTGATTCGCTCGACGGCTTACCTCCCCCCGCCCTACGGACGACCGAAGTGTTGTCCCAACAGGTTCAAGCCAGGAGAAGCTGGTCCTGGAGGCGCCTCAGGCGACCTCCCAGACTCCAGGAGTAAAGGGGATAAAACCCCCAAGGGCTCCAAGTCGGCTCTAGCCGGACACCGGCTCCGGAACCTTCAAAGGTTCCAGAGTCCGGTGGGCCGACTCCTTCCAAGAGGAGCAAGCCACCGTTGTCGTGACCCCCGTTCCAACCGGGAGGCGCCGACAATCTGTGGAGGCTTCCAAAGGCGCTCCATCGACGAGGAGCACCGCACCATTATGAGTGCGGTGTCCCAGAAGGTTCAGTCCGCCAAGAGCGGACTGACTGAAGCTTGTGCTATCCTTTTTAACAGGCTTTGAGGTAAGAATGGGTAAATAATTACCACATAGACAGTAGCCCCCGAATGCTCTGTTGGGTGTTCGGGAAGAAAAGCCGAATAGGAGGATCAAATAAAATTCGCAGGAGTCTAACAAAAAGGAGTCAATATGCGTATGCAAGCTTCTCTACTGGCGTCCGCCACACTGACTGCGGAAGTGAACGCTAAAGCAGAACCTTCGAGCAGTCTGAGCAAGAGCTCGGGGCGTGCCAAGAAGCAGCTCGAGGAACAAGGAAGGTAAGAAATACCTTGTTTAAATATATATAAAAATGGTGCAATTGCAAAAATGACAGGATTATCCGTGGCTATTAGGGGCCACGTCTGAGGTGGCGACCCTTAAGCAAGTGCTGCTCGAGGCCGAGAAGAGGCGGCCACGGAGCGCACCGAGCGGGAGAAGTATGAAGGCCCAGGTTGGCAAGGTGCGGCAAGAGCTCCAGGCTCTCATGAAAAACATGAGAGTTTTGGAGCTTGACTCAAAGACGCGAGCGTCCGAGCTCGCGGTGGCTATTGAAAATGCCAAGTCCTGCCAAGGCCGAAATCCCAGAAGACCTCCAGGAGTTGATGCGGTGAAAAGGATAGCGCGGGTAAGGCATTCTTTAATGCAAAGCAAACATATAACGTGAGTTACTTGTTACTTACCGAATCCGGAGCTCTCCAGGAGCATTCGCAGATCTCCCCGTAGCGTGTCCGATGCCGCCGGCATCTATTCGAGCGAGGAGGGCAGCTCGACAAAGAAGGTGTCTGGTCTCAGTAATGCGCCGACACCCCGAGCTCCACAAGGCGGCCGACAGGCCATGAAGGGCCTCATAGTTCGGCTGTGGCCTGGAGAGGTTCTGCCTGGGAGCTATTTCGGGCTGGTGCGGCGGCTGGTGGGGGCCTGTCCAACGCTTGAAGTCATCAAGCGCTCCGTCTACATTGAAGGTGCCCGTAGGGCCCTTGCCCGTGCTAAGGTGCACTGGGGCAAGCTGGATGCTGAGAAGCTTGTGAAGGACGGGCCACCGCCGGGGAAAGAGCATCGCAAGCCCGAGAATTATTATAAGGATGTTCTGAAGGGTGCCCGCCTTATGGCGGATGAATGTTCCGGGGATGCAATTTTTGAGTAAAACTTGCTCGTTTTGTCCTGTGCGCTGAAAACTTGTTCATATGCACTAAGCAATGCTGTTGGAATTTAAAATATTACCTTCTGTGCGGCTGTTTATCAATTCTGAGAGATGGCGAGTCGTCGGCTTCTGCCCCCGTGCCGCTAGTGCTGGGGTGTTCGGGGATAAACCTGAGCGCTCTTTTCCCCATGTTTGCGTCCTTCGAGGGAGGCGCTCAGCACAACAAACAAGGCAATCGGACTATAATGCGTGAACACTCTCACTTAGCCATAGAATTCTATAATTTTAAATTTCGGCGAAGCCCCTGGTATTCGGAAGACCGAGTTCGGGGCGCTATCCACGCCTTGGCCGGACAGAGCCGACTCCTCGCTCTAAGTGGCATAAGTCTTTAGGGACTCGAAAAACCTCTCGAACAGCGACCAGCTCTCGCTTCATCATGACAGTCAGTTTTAGCTTTGTCTACTGAGGTGCTCGACCCAGCTCAACTGGGGCACAATCGCAGTAGTTCTCCTAGTGCTACCTTAGCCGACACAGCGGAATGTAAGGCACCAAAACATAGGAGCCGGGCAAACCCAACTATTGACCCAAGACATGATTCGGAGCCGATGCATATAATGCTATAAGTTCGGGGTGCCGCACTTGTTAAAGTGTTCGGACTTCTCACACCATATTAAGGGGTACTAAAGCCCCTGGCGTATTTTGGCCCTACCAAAGTGTACGGGTGCAACATGTCGTTAAGGAACATATATTTGTAAAAAAAGAGTAATGCAAAAATAGACAAAAGCTATGCATTGTTTATTAAAAAGGGCTGCGATCAAAGCAGAACGATACAAATAATGCGATAAGCAAAAGGTTGGACTATTTAACATGTCCGTTCCAGGGGTAGGCTACGGAATGGTATGCGAAACAGGTATACTGCTCGTGATAGAGACCACCTGGGAGTTCCGCAATGCGGCATGGCTTGTCTGCTTCCCTGGTTCTTGCATCATTTGTGTGGTAATTGAACTGCCGAACAGGCCTTCCGAAGGATGGAGTCCTGAAAGTAAGAGAAAATTAAAAAATCGGCAGCCCCTGGTGCGGTTTAAGCCGTGTTTCGGGCGTGCCGTGATGGTGCCCCTCCCCCTGTACCCATGGTATTTCTAGAGCGTAGTTATGTACGCGAAGCACTGGTGTCGCATTTTTGCGAGGGCTGGGGTTGGGGCTGCATTGCTACGCCTGCTCAGAAAGTGCCAGGCGGTCTTGTTGTAGGTTACTCCAGGCGCGCTTGACGGTGTCCGGACGTTTAACGGCCGGACCAGAGAACTGCCTGGAGAGGCTGCTTTGTACTTCCGCTGCAAGGGCCGCCGTGTGCTCCTCCGTTCGGAGGGAGTGCTCGGTGTTTCCATTGACCGTAACTACTCCTCGAGGGCCTGGCATCTTGAGCTTAAGGTATGCGTAGTGTGGTACCGCATTGAACTTCGTGAATGTGGTTCGCCCGAGCAGTTCGTGATAGCCACTGCGGAATGGGACTATGTCGAAGATTAACTCCTCGCTTCGGAAATTATCCGGAGATCCAAAGACCACTTCAAGTGTGACTGAGCCTGTACAGTTGGCATCTACACCTGGTATTACGCCTTTAAAGGTCGTTTTGGTGGGCTTAATCCTCGAGGGATCTATGCCCATTTTCCGCACTGTATCCTGGTAAAGCAGGTTCAGGCTGCTGCCGCCGTCCATAAGGACTCTAGTGAGATGAAATCCGTCAATAATTGGGTCTAGAACCAATGCGGTGAATCCGCCATGACGGGTGCTAGTGGGATGGTCCCTTCGATCAAAGGTGATCGGGCAGGAGGACCATGGGTTGAACTTTGGGGCGACTGGCTCTACCACGTATACGTCCCTTGACGCGCGCTTCCGCTCCCTCTTGGGGATGTGGGTTGCGTATATCATGTTCACCGTCCGCACTTGTGGGGGAAAACCCTTCTGTCCACTGTTGTTCGGCGGCCGGGGCTCTTCGTCGTCATCGCTATGCAGCCCCTTGTATTTATTTTCGGCATTTAACTTGCCTGCCTTCTTGAACACCCAACAATCCCTGTTGGTGTGATTGGCCCGCTTTTCGGGGTGCCATGTATCTGGCACAAGCGGTCGAGTATTCGGTCCAAACTGGACGGGCCCCTAGGATTTCTTTTGAATGGCTTTTTCTGCTGACCGGATTTATACCCTCTGAATCCGGCATTAATTGCCGTATCCTCAGCATTGTCGCTGTTAATGCGACGCTTCTGCTTGTTGTGACGCGACCTGCCACTACTGTCCCTGGTATCCGAATTACCAGGGTTCTTGGTCATATTGTTGCTATGAGCAAGCCAACTATCTTGTCCCGCGCAAAAGCGGGTCATGAGTGTCGTGAGTGCTGCCATAGATTTCGGCTTTTCCTGTCCAAGGTGCCGGGCAAGCCACTCGTCACGGATATTGTGCTTGAAGGCTGCTAGGGCCTCTGCGTCCGGACAGTCAACTATTTGATTTTTCTTTGTTAGGAACCATGTCCAGAATTGCCTGGCCGATTCCTTTGGCTGCTGAATTACGTGGCTTAGGTCATCGGCATCTGGTGGTCGCACATAAGTGCCCTGGAAATTGTTGAGGAATGCGGCTTCCAGGTCCTCCCAACAACTGATTGATCCTGCTGGCAAGCTGTTAAGCCAATGCCGAGCTGGTCCTTTAAGCTTGAGTGGGAGGTATTTGATGGTGTGGAGATCATCGCCGTGGGCCATGGGGATATGAAGGAGATAATCCTCGATCCATACTGCAGGATCTATTGTGCCATCATATGATTTGATGTTTACGGGTTTGAAACCCTTGGGGATTAGATGATCCATTACTTTGTATGTGAAGCATAGTGGATGTGTGGTGCCTCTGTACTGGGCTATATCACGACGTAGCTCCAATGAGCTTTGTCTACTGTGTTCGGCCCTATCGGATTTGTGTCCGGCGTGACGGTTATCGTCTCGAGTCGTGGGGCGCCCACGTGATCCGTAGATCGATCTTGTTTGCCTTGCCTTGTCCTCCAACATATCTCGCAGGTCTGGCGCATTTTCCCGTGCCTTGGTACGGGGTGCGGCTTGAGTGGAGGGCCGAGAGGCCTCTTTGTCGCGGCCACGAGGTGGCCGGTCGGCCGTATCAAGTGTTGGTGATGTAGGTTTAAGTGCTTCCTCCTCTAATCGGGGTAGCAACCTACGCTTTGGGTAGCTCTTGGAGGGTCGTTCGAGTTTATGCTCTTCGGCCGCAAGGACTTCAGTCCATCTTTCGGCTAGCAAATCTTGATCAGCTCTAAGTTGTTGATGTTTTTTCTTGAGGCTTCTTGCTGTGGCCATAAGCCTGCGTTGAAAATGCTCTTGCTCGACGGGATCCTCTGGCACGACGAATTCGTCGTCGTCGAGGCTTGCCTCGTCTTCGGAGGGAGGCATATAATTATTGTCCTCGACCTCTATGTCTGACACTCTCTCGTGACGGCTAGCTTCTCCGTCCTCCTGTGCTGAATCTTGCTGGAGGGGGTTTTCTTCGGCACTCTCCGGAGTATTATTATCTCCCGTGCTGGAATCACCGTATTTGCTTTGGCAGGATTTTGAGAGGCGCCGCTGACGCCGGCGCTTAGGCTGTTTCTTGGAGGGGT
This sequence comes from Triticum urartu, assembly GCF_003073215.2. Taxonomy (NCBI): domain Eukaryota; kingdom Viridiplantae; phylum Streptophyta; class Magnoliopsida; order Poales; family Poaceae; genus Triticum; species Triticum urartu. Next base: position 490,160,706 of record NC_053025.1, on the reverse strand, counting down.
CATCCTCCGCTGTTCCATCACCATCTCCTTCTTTTGGGGTGTCCACCATGTATATGTCATACGACGAGGTGGCTTTCCAGGGCCCAATAGGCGCTGGTTCTTCATCGTCTCCTGCATCGGTGTCCATACCGTCGATGTCTTTGGAGTCGAAGTCGAGCATGTCGGTTAAATCGTCGACAGTGGCTACAAAGTGGGTGGTGGGTGGGCTTTGAATTTCTTCATCGTCCGTATCCCAACCTTGCTAATCCATCCTCGGTCGGCGCAGTTGGCTCCGAATTAAGGGTCGAAGCCGATGCGGGTGCGGCCTCCAGGGCACTGTTTGGCGGCAGAGCTAGATCATGCTCATCGTGACAGTGCGGCGCGCTCGACAATGGCTCGAATACGTCGAAGATCAAGTCCCGCGCGGATGTCAGCCGTGTAGTTTAAACTTCCAAATCTGACTTGACGGCCAGGGGCATAGCTTTCGATCTGCTCCAGATGGCCAAGTGAATTAGCCCGCAGTGCGAAGCCGCCAAAGACGAAGATCTATCCGGGGAGGAAGGTCTCACCCTGGACTGCATCGCTATTGATGATCGTAGGAGCCATCAAGCCTAACGGCGACGACACAGAGGAACTCTCAATGAAATCACCAATGTCGGTGTCAAAACCGGCGGATCTCGGGTAGGGGGTCCCGAACTGTGCGTCTAGGCTGGATGGTAACAGGAGGCAAGGGACACGAAGTTTTATCCAGGTTCGGGCCCTCTTGATGGACGTAAAACCCTACGTCCTGCTTGATTAATATTGATGATATGGGTAGTACAAGAGTAGATCTACCACGAGATCGGAGAGGCTAAACCCTAGAAGCTAGCCTATGGTATGATTTTTGTTCTGTATGTTGTCCTACGGACTAAAACCCTCCAGTTTATATAGACAACGGAGAGGGTTAGGGTTACATAGAGTCGGTTACAATGGTAGGAGATCTACATATCCGTATCGCCAAGCTTGCCTTCCACGCTAAGGAAAGTCCCTTCCGGACACGGGACGAAGTCTTCAATCTTGTATCTTCATAGTCCAGGAGTCCGGCTGAAGGTATAGTCCGGCCGTCCGGACACCCCCTAATCCAGGACTCCCTCACCCACTTTATTTCTTGTTTGAACCAAGTACTCCCTCCATCCGGAATTACTTGTCATCAAAATGGATGTGTCTAGAACTCAAATACATCTAGATACATCCATTTCAATGACAAGTATTTTCGGACGGAGGGAGTACAAGATTCGACTCCATGAAGTAGCTTTACCTCTAACAATAGAAGAAAAAAATATGTGACGTTGGACTATCCGATCAAGAGGGGCTGAGAGGTAGAAAATGATGCACATGCAGCGACGTACCGAGCTGGGGAAGTAGAGCTAAGGCGGTTTCGAACGAAGATATACCTGAAGGTCGTCGGGATGTGGATAGGTGGGCGGCGGGAGGCCGGCCCGCCCACAGGCAACGACGAAGGGATCGGAGGACCTCCTGCGCCGGCGCTCGGCCAGAGATAATGGTGCGGCCGGCAGTGGGTCTCCTCCCTCCCTGTCGATGACGACCTAAACGCTGCCCCTCCTCCCCTTCACCAGCGGAGGGGGATACGTCCGGATCTGTAACCAGCGGTGAGGATAGAAAGCCAGTGTTTTTTGAAGGGAGAAAGACAGTGTTACTACCCCTATCTTGTTTAGATCTGGAGAGGGTGAGAGTGTGTGAATAGAGCAACCCTAGCAAGCAAGCGCGGAGGCTCCAGCCTATATATACGTAGTGGGGTAGTTTTCCTTATTCACTCCATCAAAACAATCGTTTAAAATTGTGTACTACTACATGCTAGGTCGCGGTTTTTTAGTTGTTGATTGTTTTTTGAGATAGCTACCCGCTTGTTCCAAGTGGTGTTATGGTGTGCCAGGTTGCACTTTGTATCGTTCAAGTCTGGTACTACAAGTCCCTTCATTAAATGAACAACCACCCCCTCGTAAAAATTGTGAACAAGCTCACGGCTAAAATTAGCGGAAACGTGGGTTGCCCCAACATGCATTATTATTTATATTTTCTACTCCCTCCGTTCCTAAATATAAGTCTTTTTTATTAGCCACACCTAAGACAAGAATTTTTTTTATTAGCAGTGAACCCCACATGTCATAGACACAAAAATTGTGGCAAGATTCCCTTAGGCAAGCCAAAGTGTGTCTAACAATTTGAGCAACTCAGGTTAGGCAAGTGTGGCAAGTGTGGGAAAAATAATGTGGCAACATAAGACAAACATAGTCACAATCCAAATAGCCTATGTGTCGGGGTACTGATCCATGAACACCTATGGGACCGGCGGACCGTATCCCTTTCGGTTCGGCGGGGGCGGAGGTCATGCAAAGAGCAAATCGAGGCGAGGCACGCGAGCGATTTACCCAGGTTCGGGCCGCACGGATGCATAAAACCCTACTCCTGCTTTATGGTTTGTATTGATTCCTTGCTTGGGAGCGTGGAGTGCTACAGTACACACCAGCTGCTAGCAAGACCGAGCGTGAGTGTTCGAACTGGATAAACCCCCCTTCTACGTTGCACACGGGCCTCCTTTTATATGCTCAAGGGGTCACCGACAGGTGGCAACGGAGGCAAAGGGTAGAAATGGAAAAGTGCTGTAGTAGGCACAGCTACCTGCTACAGTGTATCGTACCTAACCCTGACGGCAGGAGACAAGAGCCTTAAATGCCCGTCTGTGTCGCCTAAACAGTGCGAAAAGGGACCGCCAGGGACGCCACCGTTCGCCACAATGGCGATCTTGTCAGCGCCGCTTGCCACCGCACGCCCCTGGCTGCACAGCCTTCCGCCACGTACGCCTAGAAGGGCCCCAGAGCGACACGTTGGTGGATGTGCTGGAGCGCGAGCACGGAGAGGTGGCTTGCCGCGGCAAGCGCCTTGCCGCTGTCGTTGTCTTGTCGCGTCCGGGAGCTTGTCGCTCACCGGGCCTTGCCGGGGCGCGTGGTGCGCCGCGGCAAGTTCCTTGAAATGCCTTGGGTGGCCTTCCCGGCAAGCTCCTCTTGCCGGGGTCTTGAGATGCTTTTGTTAGCCCTCCCAGCAAGCTCCTCTTGCCGGGGTCTTGTCTTCTTGGCTTGGACACTTTGTTCTTGAATGGCTCCAAAGGAACCACGGAGGACCTTGGCAGTCGCCCGGCAAGCCTTGCCGCGGGACGCTGCGACTGCCCGTGCACAAGTTCGAGGTACTAGGGTACCCCTGCTCTAGTACACCGACAGGAGCCCCCGGGCCTGGGCCATACACGGTGCCGAGCGCTGTTGGGCTAGGCCCAAAACAGGGCACGGGCACGCGCGGCCTAGGTTACGCCGTATCTCACTCCGTATCCACCGCGCCCTCCCTGAACGGCACGCATTGAATGCGGCGTCGTGGGAGAGATCGTGGGGGTTTCTTTATTCGGAAATGCGGAACGTCCGCCCCCTCCCCCTTTATAAGCAGAGGAAACAGGGGCGGTTTGTCCATTTGCCCGTTGCCGCTTCCAATCTCAGAAATCTCCGCCGCTCCCCTTGTCTCCCCAAAGCTGAGAGAGAGAGAGCAGCGCTTCGCCCCCCACCGCCGCCAGCACCACCAACACCGTCAATCTCCTCCACTGCTTCCGCCATGGCTCCAAAGGCCGACAAGGGGAAAGCCGTGAAGTCGACCGAGGCGCAGCGGCTCGCGGCGCTGTGAAAGGAGCGGTCTGTCTTCCCCCCCAAGCTCAGCGCGAAGGAGCTGAGGGAGAACTACTATCTGTTCTGGTCGGCGGAGACGCGCGCGCATCCACGCACAAAGGTACTCCCCGCTGCCGCTTGGAAGAAGGCTCCGAATGGATACCCCTTTTTTGCTCTGTTCTTCTACTGCGGGCTCTGCCCTCCCTTCTCTGATTTCTTCTGCGACATCATGAACACCTATGGATTCCACCTCCTTGACTTCACCCCCAACGCCGTCCTGACAATGGCAGTTTTCGCACATCTCTGCGAAAACTTTGTCGGAGTCCTTCCCAACGTAGCCCTCTTCCGCCACTTTTTCATTCCCCGAGTAGAGAGAGGAGAGGCTCTATCCGGCGGAATCGCCTGGATCTCAAGGGCCGGCAAGAAGGAAACGTATCTGGAGGGAGAATTCCGCGGCAAGTGGGAGGAGTGGAGGGCTGATTGGTGCTGGATCGATGAGGAGAGCCCGCAGCCATTCACCACCCGGCACAAAACCCCAGTAGCGCGCGGCAGCGATTGGAGTGACGTGGCCCCGGAGGACGACAGGTTGAAGATTGCCGTCACCAGGATCCTGCGCCTCAGGCTTGCCGGGCTTACTGTTGGCGCTGTTGCCGCAGACTTCCTTCGCCGCTGCATCGCCCCCCTGCAGGAACGGGGGAGGCCCACTTGGGAGTTCAAGAACGCGGCAGATATCATGAGGCTGCGGCCGGGCCTCAACTACAACTTCACAGTCCTGGAGCTCAACGCGATGCTGCAGGAGCTGTTCAAGCATGATCCCCAGCACCCCGAGGTCTTCAGGTTGTCGGGGGGTGTCGTCCCGTTGTGCAACAATTCCGCGCTCGACCGCATCCGTGCAATGATGCCGGAGTGCGACTCGCACGGGATTGTGCCAACTTGGCAGGAGCCTACAGACGAGGTCGTGCAGCAGTTCTTCGACGACTTGGTGGAAGTGGCAATCCGCCCCGACGAGAAGGACGGCCTCACCCGTGACACCACGGATGCGGAGATGGCGCTTATCGCCACTAGGCTGGAGGAGGCAGCGGCAGCCGCAGCCGCGGGCGAGTTCGGGTTCACTATGGAGGAAGCAGATGTAGCGGAGGCGGCAAGCCGTGCCGAGCGAGGGGAGCCCGCCGGCAAGAAGGAGCTTGCCGGGCGTGGCGCCGAGCCGAGCGAGCCTGCCAAGGACACGAGCGGCTCGTTGGAGATCAACTCTTCTTCCTCCTCATCTTCGAGCAGCTTGCCGCAAGCAGAGCCTCCGTCCCCACCAAGAAGGCGTCTCCGCAAGGTCGGCGACGTGGCGGAGCGGCAAGCGGGTCAACAGTCGCCGCGCCGCGTGACACGCTCCACCGCGGCAAACACCATTGCTGCGGGAGCGCCTCATGCTGCGACGGCTACTGGAGCGGAGTCTAGCCGAACCACCGCTTCAGTTCCAGCCGCTGCTCATGCCGCGCCGACAGCCGGAGCGGGGTCGTCTCAGACCGCCGCTACTGCTCCTGCCAAGCGGCCAAGGGAAGCTTCTCCTCCTCCTCCTCCCGCCGGGCGCGCGCCGGGCTTCGACTTCTCCGCGTTAAGCTCCGACGAGGAAGAAGAAGAAGAAGAAGAGTAAGCTTCTCTTGCTGTACTTGTATTTCTTCAATTCTTGCTGTTGGTCTTGTTTCTCACTTGCTTTTCCCTGAATCTGTTCCTCTTTAGGACTCTGGCCCAGAGAGCGGCAAAGAGAGCTAAGGCCCCGGTGATCATCATCGAGGACGAGCCCACTGCGATGGCAGGTGGCGCGCCCGAGACAACCTTACCGGACCCGGTGACTTTCCTCCAGGGCAGCCCCCAGCGTAAGTGTTTAATTTGCTTTCCACTGCGAGGCGCGCATGGGTACTTTTCTTTGCTGATATTTGCTTGTTGACTTGTGTAGGAGCCGAGCAGCCCCACCAGAAGCCAAGGGAGAATTCCCCGACAAGGGAGAACTCTCCGGCAAGGGAGGGCTTCCCGGTAAGGGAGAAGTCTCCGGCAAGGGAGGGTTCTCCGGCAAGGGACAGCACCAGCGGCCCCCCAACGGTGGAAACCATTACTGCAGAGCCTGGAGCAGGTACTCCTCTTGCTTCGAAACTTCCCTTAGATTTTTCTTCTTTGATCTTCTTGAGTTTTGCTGGATTTCGCTTGACTCTTCTCCCCTTGCCGGCTGTCAGACCCATCTGCTACGGAGCGGATGGAGACCGAGGTCGCCGCCGAGGACGTAGCCGGCGCGGGTGATCCTGCCGGCGGCGAGGCCGCCAAGGCTGGCGCCGCGGCGACTGGCAAGGGATCTGGCGATCGTACTGACGGCCCAAAGGCCGCAAGAGCGCCAGGCGCTACACCGACCGCCGACCCATCCGCCGAAGCCGGAGCGCCAAGCACCGAGGAGCCCCAGCCGGGCGTCTACTTGAAGGCCGGCGAAGGCATCTTCATCAATCTTCCCTGGGCATCGAGCTCTAGAGCGCCGGTCGAGGGGGAGGTCTTCGACGGAGAGGTGCTCGCCTCCGCTGGCTTGGCGGTGGTTGACGCGCCAAGCAGCAGCAACGAGCCTGAGGAGGAGCGGCTGCTGCGGAGACTGATGTCGCTCTACCGCACGCGGCAGGCCAAGCTGGAGTCCCGTGAGGCGCTTGTCGCGAAGGCGGGAGCTGATATCGAGAAGCACGCGGAGGAGCTTGGGGGTTTCCACCGGGAAGCCCTCCGATCCCTGGCGGAAGAGCGGGAGCAGCTCGCTAAAGCGCAGAAGGCCTTCCTTCTTGAGAAGGCCGAAGCTGAAGAGCGGCAGCGACTTGCCGCTGTGAAGCTAGCCACGGAGGAGGGCGAGCTGGCGCAGCGGAAGGTCAACCTCGACTCCCACGAGGAGGAGCTCGCCGCGCGCGAGAGAAAGCTCGGCGAAGCCCTCAAACAAGCAGAGGACACCGCCACCGCCGCCGAGGCCGCCAAGGAGGAATTGAAGACGAAGGTGGCGCAGCTAGAAGCTGATCTCGCCGAGAAGGGCAGAGAGCTCAGCGCCGCCAAGGTCTCCAACGTGGATCTTGAGTTGAAGCTAACCACTTCGACCAAGACTCTGGACAGCGCCAAGAAGCGGGAGGTGGCCTTGAAGGAGGAAATCAAGGCCGACAAGGCGCTGCTGGAGAGTGCTGCCGCCGCCCAGAACGCCTTCAGGGAGACTGTGACGCACTGGACGGAGAGTCTGGTGAACGCCGCCACAGATATCGACAAGGAGCTGGCGCGGCTGGGAATGGTGGATCTTGGGTATCCCTCCGACGACAACCTCCAGCCCAGCGCCAAGCTCGTCCTGTTCTTCAAGGGTGTGGCGACAGCCCTCCAGCGACTCCGGGAGAGGATCCCCAAGCAGCTGGCCGACGAATCGCGCAAGATCTGCGCAGGAGCCCTCGAGAAAGTGTTGATGAAGGTGGCCTTCCGCAATCCGGGCCTCCGCCTCACCAACATCCTCAGGACCTTGCCGCCAGAGGCCGATCTGGAGGAGCTCAAGGCCCTTGTCGCACCCATTGTGGACAAGGTGAGCGGGATCAAGAGGGTCGAAGGCGATCGCGTAGATTAGGCCGCCCATTTCTTCTTTCCTTGTCGCTATTTGGCATGTTATGAAAACAGACTATTAGAGCCGCGACAAGTTATCCTTGTAATATAACTTTTATTCTGGGTAATGATTGCAACGTTATTTCCTCTACTTGACTCCCCCCTTTGTATGTCTTTTTACCCTACGCTTTTAGGGAACTTGCCGGTGCAGGCACCTGGGCCGCGAGCGCTGAGTGCGGGACGTCAGCAGCCTGCTGGCGGTGCCGCTACCGGCAAGAAACCTTGTCGCAACTTGTTGCAGCTTACTTAAGTTGCCGAGCGAACTCGAAACAAAGTAAGGGCACTGGCGGCTCACTTAAGTTGCTGAGCGGACTCGAAGCAAAGTAAGGGCGCTAGCAGCTCGCTTAAGTTGCTGAGCGGACTCGAAACAAAGTAAAGGCGCAACTAGCTATGAGTTGGTTCCTCCGCGCACAGGTTTTCCATACAAAGTGCGGTTGTTCGAGGGAGATAACTTAAAATTTAAAAAATTTGATTGCTCAAACTTTGGCAACTTAGCTTTTCTGTTGTTTGCTTCCCGGCAAGGCGAAACTTTCTTGAACAACGCCTGGCCCATACCATCCATCGTCTTCTCCTTTCCCCCCCGGCAAACTTGTGGGCGAGGGGAACCTTGCTTTCAAAAGGAAGAAGAGACAATACAGATATGGAGCTTTACGGCTCGTTATTGCTTACCGTGGAGTAGGTGTTGCACAAAGTGTCAGATCATATATGCTAGAAAATAGAAAGCATAAAATTAACAAAATGTGTGGAGCACATGAGCTTTACTTATGCACGGGATCTGCGCCCGGCTTTGTACAAAGGATTACATGCAACAGCGGCAAGACTTGTACAAAAGGTGGTTGCCGGAACAGGTTCCGACAACCGCGCCTTACGGGTAAAACTTACGAAGATGCTCAATGTTCCAGGAGTTGCTCACCAGAATGCCATCTTCGGTCTCAAGGCGGACAACGCCAGGCCTAGTGACTCGTTTCACCCGGTAAGGGCCTTCCCACTTCGGCGTCAACTTGTTGGAATTCTTGGCGGACTGAACGCGCCGAAGAACAAGGTCGCCTTCCTCGAAACTTCTGGCGTTAACTTTGCGGCTATGGTAGCGGCGCAAAGCTTGCTGGTAGCGAGCAGCTCGCACAGCAGCCTGAAGACGGTCTTCCTCAAGGAGCAGCGTGTCATCTTGTCGCAGCCGCTCTTGCTCGAGCTCATCATAAGCGAGCACTCGAGGTGACCCGTATACGAGTTCCGTGGGGATAACTGCCTCTGCTCCATAGACTAGAGCAAAAGGTGTCTGTCCAGTGGCTCGATTTGGTGTTGTTCTGATCGACCAAAGAACCACCGGCAGCTCCTCGATCCAGTTTCTTCCGCACTTGTGCAGCCTGTCGAAAGTTCTGGTCTTGAGCCCGCGCAGCACTTCAGCATTTGCCATCTCCGCTTGACCGTTGCTTCTCGGGTGAGCAACAGAAGCGAAGCAGACCTTGGCGCCAAGATCTTGGACGTACTGCGTGAAGGTGCGGCTCTTAAATTGCGTGCCGTTGTCGGTGATTATCCTGTTAGGAATCCCGAAGCGGCAAACAATCGACCTGAAGAACTTGACTGCTGACTGTGCTGTCACCTTCCTCACTGGTTCCACTTCCGGCCACTTTGTGAACTTGTCGATTGCAACGTACAAGTACTCAAAGCCCCCAACAGCTCGGGGAAAGGGGCCGAGGATGTCGAGCCCCCGGACCGAAAATGGCCAGGATAAAGGGATCGTCTGGAGAGCTTGAGCTGGTTGGTGTATCTGCTTGGAATGAAACTGACACGCTTCACACTTGGTTACTTGTGCAGTTGCATCCTGGAGCGTTGTTGGCCAGAAGAAACCTTGCCGGAAAGCTTTACCGACAAGTGCTCTTGCGCCAATGTGGTGACCACATATGCCTCCATGTATTTCTGCCAACAGCTTTTGTCCATCTTCCCGGGGAATACACTTCAATTTCACACTGTTGAGTCTTCTTATGTACAGTGTCTTGTCGACAAACTGGTACATACTTGACTGCCGGGCTACTCTCTCCGCTTCTTCTTGCTCTTCGGGAAGTCCTCTTGTCTGAAGGAAATGGACAATCTGTTGTGCCCATGCTGGAGCTTGTGGCTCGACAACAAGGACTAAAGGCAAATCTGCTGCTGCGGGAACATCCGCTTCCACGGCAAGAACCTGCGGGTCTGCCGGAGCTTGATGTTCCCCGGCAAGCTTGCCGGAGCAAAACTTGTCGGGAGTTTCTGCTACAACGGAACAAACCCTAGGGCTTGCCGGAGCAGACTGCTCCTCAGCGCTCTTGGCGTTGATCTTAGGGACTTTCTTGGCGGCGACTTCGGGAAGCTCTGCCGGCAAATAGTCACCTGAAACCAACTTTCTCTTCTTGCTCGGTCCAGTTGATTGTGTTACGGACGGCTGAGTCAGCTTGAGCACAAAGATCCCTGGTTCCACAGGTAACTTAAGTGCGGCGCATTTTGACAGGCCGTCTGCAATGGCGTTTTGAGCTCTTGGAACATGTTCCATTTATAGGCCGTCAAAGTGCTCTTCTAGCTTTCTCACTTTGTCGATGTAAGCTTCCATCAACGGACTCTGATAACTCTTGTTTACTTGGCGGACGACAAGCTGTGAGTCACCCCTGACAATGAGCTTCTTGATCCCAAGGTCTGCCGCGATCCGGAGACCGGCAAGCAAGCCCTCATACTCTGCAGTATTGTTTGTTGCTTGCTCCTTGGGGAAGTGCATCTAGACTACGTACTTGAGGTGCTCACCGGTGGGTGCGACAAGCAGCACGCCAGCGCCTGCGCCTTGCAGCGAAAAGGCACCATCAAAGTACATCAGCCACTCTTTGCTTGCTTCCTTGTCGGGGATGCTCGTTTCTGGAATTTCTTCATCTGGTGTTGGTGTCCATTCTGCTATGAATTCTGCCAATGCTCTGCTCTGGATAGTTGAAGTGCTTTCAAACTTGAGGCCAAAGCTTGACAGTTCCAGTGCCCACTCAACAATCTTGCCTGTCGCTTCTGGATTCTGCAGTATCCTCTTCAGCGGAAAGCAAGTGACAACTGTGATCTCATGTGCTTGGAAGTAATGGCGCAGCTTTCTCGAGGCCATGAGAAGGCCGAAAAGCAATTTCTGCACACCAGAGTACCTTGACCTAGCCCCCTGCAGAAGGGAACTGACAAAGTAAACTGGGCGCTGCACCATCTTCTTGTGTATCTCGTCATGTATCTGCGCAGATCCATCTTTGTCGGGACCAGAGCTTGTCGGGGAAGCTCCCTGCTTGTCGCTGGATGCGCTTGCCGCGGTTGCTGGCTCATCATCTGCCTCCCTCTCTGCTACTAACACAGCACTAACCACTTGATTGGTTGCCGCTATGTACAGCAGCAACTTCTCTTGTGGCTTAGGTGCGACAAGTATTGGAGGGGAGGACAGGTATCTCTTCAGGTCTTGCAGTGCAGCCTCCGCTTCCGGAGTCCATTTCATTGGACCTGCCTTTTTCAATAATTTGAAAAACGGCAGGGCGCGCTTAGCAGACCGAGAGATAAACCCGCTGAGAGCAGCCACGCAACCGGCAAGTTTCTGTACATCCTTGACGTGCTTTGGTGCTTCAATCTGCTCAATGGCCTTGATCTTGTCGGGATTGGCTTCAATTCCCCGCTGAGACACGAAGAACCCGAGAAGCTTGCCGGAGGGAACTCCAAACACACACTTCTCTGGGTTGAGCTTGAGGCTGATCTTGCGCAGATTTGCAAAGGTCTCGTCTAAATCTTGAATCAGGGTTGCTCTGTCCTTGCTCTTGACCACTATATCATCCATGTAGGCTTCCACATTTCTGTGTATTTGTGGCTCAAGAGCAACATGGAATACTCTTGCAAATGTCGAACCAGCATTTTTTAATCCGAAAGGCATCCGTACGAAACAGTACGTGCCACATGGAGTAATAAATGCGGTCTTCTCCTCATCCTCTTCTGCCATGAAGATCTGATGATATCCTAAGTATGCGTCAAGAAATGAAAGCAAATCACATCCGGCTGTGGAGTCAACAATCTGGTCAATGCGCGGCAAAGGAAATGGGTCTTTGGGACAAGCTTTGTTAACATCGGTAAAATCGATACAAAGTCTCCATTTCCCGTTTGCCTTGCGCACGACTACAGGATTGGCCAACCACGTGGGATGGAGCACTCCTCTGACAAGGCCTGCTGCTTCCAGTTTCTTGATCTCTTCTGCAATGAATTCTTGGCGCTCCACTGCCTGCTTCCTGACTTTCTGCTTGACGGGCCGCGCATGGGGACAAACGGCAAAGTGGTGCTCAATCACTTTCCTGGGAACACCGGGGATGTCAGACGGCTGCCATGCAAACACGTCGACATTCGCCCGCGGGAAAGCAACGAGCGCGCTTTCCTATTTAGGGTCGAGCATGGCACTGATGGTGAAGGTACCACCAGTGCCGTCCTCCTTGGCGGATACCTTCTTCGTCTCTGGCGGAGCTGCCATCGTCTTCTTGCACTTGCTGGTGGAGCTCGATGGTGCGTCCTCGATGGCAGCGCAGCACTCCGAAGAGGCGCGCTTGCCGGAGTGGGCATCAGAACTCTTGCCAGACTTGGTCTTCTTCCCCCCGGGAGCTTCAGCGGCAAGTGGATTGCGATCTGCCATGGCTGCTGCTTCCCGGTAGATCTTGTCGGCACAGATAAGAGCATCCTTCTTGTCGCCGGGGACAGAAATGACGCTTATCGGGCCTGGCATCTTCAGCATGTTATATGCGTAGTGAGAGGCTGCCATGAACTTGGCGAGTGCTGGACGGCCAAGTATCCCATTGTAAGGCAATGGAATATCGGCAACGTCGAATGTGACCTTCTCAGTCCTGAAGTTTAGCTCGCTGCCAAATGTTACCGGCAGCGTGACCTTCCCCTTCGGCTTGCTCCTTCCCGGATTGATTCCTTGGAATGTGCCGGTCTCTTTGAGCTCGCTGTCAGGGATTTGGAGTTTTTGGAGTACAGCAGAGGAGATCAGGTTTAAGCCGGCCCCGCCGTCAACTAGCATCTTGGTGACCTTGAGGTTGCGGATAGTTGGTGAAACCAACATCGGCAAACACACGACCACAGTTGTGCGATCAGGGTGGTCCTCAATGTCAAAGATGATAGGCGTGCTGGACCATTTCAGAAGTTTGCGCGATTCGACAGGTGGTTCCACTGCATTGACTTCCCGCACCCACTGCTTGAGTTGGCGGTGTGAAGTGTGCAGGGAAGCGCCGCCGTCAACGCACAAGACCTCTGTGGCTTTCTGAAACTCCTGCTCACTGGTCTCGACATCATCCATGTCTTCGTCGTCGTCGTCGTCTTCATCGTTGTCGCGGCCGCGGGGAGGTCTGTCTCCTTGCCGCTGCTTGGCCTTACCGCGGCGTCCTCCTCGGCCGGCGCGCTTCTTGCCAGATTCTGCAGCGCCACCTTGGGCCCTCTTCTTGTCTCGCCGCTCGTACTCAGCCTTTTGCTGCTGGACAAGCTGCTCGACCTTTTTGTAGCTCTGGAGGTCATGGCCCTTGGTGCGGTGAATCTTGCAATATTGCTTGTCGGAGTCGTCCTGCTTGTCGGCGACTGCCACAGCTTGACAGTTGGTGCACGCGGCAACTTCCTTGCCGGAGCTACCTACTGTAGCCTTCTTGGTGCCACCTTCGTTGCCGGGCTGCTCAACGACTAGCACCTCTTTGCCTTTCTTCTTCCTGTTCCGCCGCCGGTTTTTCTTTGCCGGGGCAGCATCTTCGCTGTCAGATCCTCCCGCTCCTGCATTCTCTCCGGGGAGTCTCCTCCCTTCCTCAGCGCGTGCACACTTGTCGGCCAGGGCATATAGCTCACTGACGTCTCTGATCCTGCACATCGCCATCTCCTCCCGCATCCTGCGGTTACGCACGTTCTGATGAAACGCGCTGATGACCGCGGCGGGGTGGACGTCTGGGATGTTGTACTGTACATGGCTGAACCTCTGAATATACTTGCGCAGGGGCTCTCCTTCCTTCTGGACGAGCAGATGAAGGTCACTCTCTTGGCCATGAGGTTTGTGGCCACCTGTAAAGGTGCCGACAAACTAATGGCATAGATCAGCCTAGGAGGATATGGAGTTGTCCGGCAAGTGCATGAGCCAGGACCTGACGTTGGGCTTGAGCACCAACGGGAAGTAGTTGGCAAGGATCTTGTCGTCCCGCCCCCCAGCAGCCTGCACCGCGATGGTGTAGATGCTGAGGAACTCCGACGGATGCGACTTGCCGTCGTACTTCTTTGGTACATCTGGTTTGAAATTCTTCGTACTGGGCCACTGGACTTGCCACAGCTCATGAGTGAACGCGGGGCAACCTACCGCGTACGGCAAGTCGCCTGGTTCCCCTGGCGCATGCATGTCAACAGAGGGCCCAGCGCGCTGGTCTGATTGATGCCGCGCTTCTCTCCGGCGCTCGATGCGAGTACGAGCGTCTTCTTGTTGTCGTTCTTGAAGAACTTGGCGCTGATCGCGACGAGCTCGCGGATCTGACGACGCGGTGGAGTCGCTGTCGAGGTGGACCCGGCGAGTCGGCGATCTTGGCCTTCGGGGTGGAGAGTGCACAGTAGTTGCACCCCCACCAGTCTTGTCGTCTGTGGCTCGTGCCTGGATGGCTTGCCGCGGCTGAGACGTGCTCGGCTACCGTGGAGTGTCGCCGTTGGCGAAGCCGATGAGACTCTGGATAGTGGCCCTCCAGTCGTCGATCTTGTCCGCCGCTGGAGGGTAGTCTAGGAGCAGCTGAGCTCGCGCCAGAGCTTCTGCTGCGGTGGCGGGTGGCGGTGGCGAACGGTGCGAGGAGCGGGATATGCTCGGACTTCTAACTACATTAGAAGGAGCAGTATCTTGTCCAGGCGACCGTGTCTCGCTCGCGCCAGCAGGTTGACGTGCATGGTGGTCCTGAGCGCTCCGAGATCCACCAGCTCGATCTTGATCTAGCGAACGCATGGTACCGTGAGTACCATGACGCTGCCGGTCCCGCGCCTCCTAAGATGGGCGCGGTGCATGCACGGACGCCGAGGTCTTGGAGTGCGCCCGGTCATTGTGGGAGCCGGCTACGCCGCCGATGGGCAGCGCAGCCTTGTCCTGGGACCTGGCAGCACCGTGAGTTCCCTCGTCGACGCGTGTCCTTCCGTCGGCGCCTGCCCCACCAACCGTTTGCTCCGGCGGTGGCTGGCTCGGCGCGGACGGAGCAGCTGCCTCCGAAACTTTCTTCTTCGGCGGCATGTTGATGAAGATGATGAAGATCTAACTCGCGAGAACGCCGGATCTGGTTCACACAACTTCGACGCCCCCTACCTGGCGTGCCAAAGATGTCGGGGTACTGATCCACGAACACCTATGGGACCGGCGGACCGGATCCCTTTCGGTTCGGCGGGGGCGGAGGTAGTGCAAAGAGCAAATCGAGGCGAGGCACGCGAGCGATTTACCCAGGTTCGGGCCGCACGGATGCGTAAAACCCTACTCCTGCTTTATGGTTTGTATTGATTCCTTGCTCTGGAGAGTGGAGTGCTACAGTACACACCAGCTGCTAGCAAGACCGAGCGTGAGTGTTCGAACTGGCTAAACCCCCCTTCTACGTTGCACACGGGCCTCCTTTTATATGCTCAAGGGGTCACCGACAGGTGGCAACGGAGGCAAAGGGTAGAAATGGAAAAGTGATGTAGTAGGCACAGCTACCTGCTACAGTGTATCATACCTAACCCTGACGGCAGGAGACAAGAGCCTTAAATGCCCGTCTGTGTCGCCTAAACAGTGCGAAAAGGGACCGCCAGGGACGCCACCGTTCGCCACGATGGCGATCTTGTCAGCGCCGCTTGCCACCGCACGCCCCTGGCTGCACAGCCTTCCGCCACGTACGCCTGGAAGGGCCCCAGAGCGACACGT